>NC_042962.1:25021674-25385462 GCF_901001165.1 Salmo trutta | reverse complement strand
AAGTTCAGAACGAGGAATGCATGGTCAAACCTTGGCCCTCTCTTCTCGAGGTAAGCTGGTCTGGTGATAGAAACCCTGGGTGGGGTTTATATTCGGAATACAGAAAAAGGCTGCCTCATGACGCAAGGTCCTGTCTGTGTCCCTGGGGGCGTGCCGATGACTTGGTAAAACTTTAAACAGAAAATACAATTCTCTCACATTAACATCTTACAAGCATCCTGTCAGTAGTTGCTAGGAGTGGTGGTAGGAGTCAGGCGCAGAGAGCAGAGGTAAGGAACTTTGTGTTTATTAAATAAAACACAACACGATCGTCGCCAACACAACCGGCGTGGAAAAAATGCAAAGTGCCCAGAACAGGTGCACAGCATGCATAAAATATAACAGTAGTAGATCGCCAGCACATCCAAATACAAAACACAACCTGACGCTAAATAATCCCGCACAAACCTGGGCGGGCTAACCAGGCTTAAATAACCAAAATCAAAAGACCCAAATGAGGAACAGGTGCAAACAATAAGACATACCAAACGAAAAGGAAAAAGGGATCAGCGGCGGCTAGTAGGCCGGTGACGACGACCGCCGAGCGCCGCCCGAGCAGGCAGGGGAGCCACTTTCGGTGGGATTCGTGACACATCCCAACATATTCCAAATAGCTTTATCCTTATTCATAAATTTTATACAAGCATTAGATATAAGTCTCACAACTGAGGCTATTATATAAACAGAGCCATGGTAATGTGGCCGTATTGTCTCTCATGAGTTTCACAAAATTGTACCAAAAGGACCAGTTCATAGCTGGATTCTTCACCGACCTTTAATACCTTCTCCAGAACATAAATGTCGTTCGGTTCCCCAGTCCTGTGAGGTGGAAGAATTCCTTTGTCTCTCTATGAAAACACTCTGTCTCTTTATACTGTGGCCATGAGGCGGGACATTTTCTTAGGAATTTACGACCGCTCAAACAGGGCCTGAGTAGGGGGAGGTAGGGGGATGGTACATAGAAAACCCAAAGAGGGCAACGTCATGACACACTAAGATTCTTCTTAACCTCATTGAGCATTCTGCATTGTGCTCTTGCAGTCATCTTTGCAGGATGGCTACTCTCAGGGAAAGAAGCAACAGTGCAGAACTTTCTCCATTTATATAAAATGTGTCTTACTGTGGACTGATGAACATCAAGGCTTTAAGAGATACTTTTGTAACCCTTTCCAGCTTTATGCAAGTCAACAATTCTTAATCGTAGGTCTTCTGAGATCTCTTTTGTTCTAGGCATGGTTCACATCAGGAAATGCTTCTTGTGAATAGCAAACTCAAATTTTGTGAGTGTTTTTTATAGGGCAAGTGTCACGACTTCCACCGAAGTCGGCTCCTCTCCTTGTTCGGGCGGCGTTCGGCGATCGAGGTCACCGGCTTTCTAGCCATCACCACTCCATTTCTCATATTCCATTGGTTTTGTCTTGTTCCATTACACACACATTTCATAATTACTGCATGTATATAGTCCTCTGTTCCCCTCCATGTCTTTGTGTGTAATTGTTGGTTTGTGATGTGGATTATTGTCGGGCGCTTTACTTTTGCCATGTTCCGTGTTTTTGGCTCGTTATTGTTTTTATGTGCTGTATTTTGTGGAACGGAATTAAAGTGCGCCTGTTCACTACACTCTGCTCTCCTGCACCTGACTTCGCCTCCCGTACACACCCTTGACAGAATTACACACCAAACTATGGAGTCAGCAGGAGCAGGGACCCCGGTTAGAGGAGTCGAGGAGCACGTGCAGGAACATTCTGCTATGTTACATCATCTTGGTACCATGATGGATCACGTTGTCCAGACTATGGACTGCTGGGAAAGGCAGGAAGTCTCCCCAGTGCCTCGACCAGCGCAACCGGGGTTACCTCTACCCGTCCCGTCCGGACCCAGTCCCAGTGGGATGCATCTTTCCCTTCCCAGGGAATATGATGGGATGGCAGCATAGTGCCAGGGATTCCTGCTACAACTGGACCTCTACCTGGCCACTGTGCACCCAGCTCCCTCGGAAAGGGAGAGAGTGTCTGCCCTCATCTCATGCCTCTCAGGGAGAGCCCTGGAGTGGGCAAACGCCGTGTGGGGAGAAGAAGACGTGGCGGGAGTTCACCCGTCGCTTCCGGGCCATCTTTGACCATCCACCATAAGGTAGAGCGGCGGGGGAACAGCTCTTTCATTTGAGGCAGGGGATGAGGAGCGCCATGGAATTCGCCCTGGAATACCGGACCTTGGCCGCCGGAGCAGGCTGGAACGACAGGGCCCTCAATGTCTCCACGCCTTCAAAGCCTTGATGACAGCCAACAGCTCCTGGTCCCCCACATCATAGTTTCGCTCCGCCGGGCTGAGCTTCTTAGAGAAGAAGGCACAGGGGCGGAGCTTAGGTGGCGTACCCGAGCGCTGAGAGAGCACAGCTCCTATCCCAGCCTCAGACGCGTCCACCTCCACTATGAATTGCAAAGAGAGATCCGGATGAGCCAACACAGGAGCCGAGGTAAACAGAGCCTTCAGGTGCCTAAAAGCCCTGTCCGCCCCAACCGACCACTGCAAGCGCACTGGGCCCCCCTTCAGCAGTGAGGTAATGGGAGCAGCTACCTGACCAAAACCCCGGATAAACCTCCGATAGTAGTTGGCAAACCCTAAAAATCGCTGCACCTCCTTCACCGTGGTGGGAGTCAGCCAATTACGCATGACTGCAATGTGGTCACTGACGTGGAAAGGCAATACCCTAAGAAGGAGACGGATTGTTGAAAGAACAGGCATTTCTCAGCCTTGACATACAGGTCATGCTCCAACAGGCGACCAAGCACTCTGCGCACCAGGGACACATGCTCGGCGCGTGTAGCGGAGTATATCAGAATGTCATCGATATACACCACTACACCCTGCCCGTGCAGGTTCCTGAAAATCTCATCTACAAAGGATTGGAAGACTGATGGAGCATTCTTCAACCCGTACGGCATGACGAGGTACTCATAATGCCCTGAGGTGGTACTAAATGCTGTCTTCCACTCGTCTCCCTCTCGGATACGTACCAGGTTGTACGCACTCATGAGATCCAGTTTAGTGAAAAAGCGCGCCCCGTGCATTAACTCAATCGCTGTGGCGATCAGAGGTAGTGGGTAACTGTACCCCACCGTGATTTGATTGAGACCTCGATAATCAATGCATGGGCGCAGATCTCCATCCTTCTTCTTCACAAAAAAGAAACTCGAGGAGACGGGTGAAGTGGAGAACCGACTGTACCCCTGATGCAGGGATTCGGAGACATATGTCTCCATAGCCACCGTCTCCGCTTGCGACAGGGGATACACGTGACTCCTGGGAAGTGCAGCGTCTACCATGAGATTTATCGCACAATCCCCCTGTTGATGGGGTGGTAATTGGGTCGCCTTTTTTTACAGAAGGCGAGAGCCAAATCAGCATATTCGGGGGGAATGCGCACGGTGGAGACATGATCTGGACTTCCCACCGTAGTAGCACCAACGGAAACCCCTAAACACGTACCTGAGCACTCTCGCGACCACCCCGTGAGAGCCCTCTGTGGCCAAGACAAAGTGGGGTTATGACAAGTTAACCAAGGTAGGCCCAGCACCACGGGATACGCAGGAGGGTCAATAAGAAAAATACTAATTCTTTCCTTGTGACCCCCCTGCGTCATCATACTCAAAGGAGCTGGGGCCTCCCTGATAAACCCTGACCCTAATGGTCGACTATCTAAGATGTGAACGGGGAAAGGCACATCCACGGGTACAATGGGGATCCCTAAACTATGAGCAAACGCTTGATCAATGAAATTCCCAGCCGCGCTTGAATCTACTAGCGCCTTATGCTGGGAACGCGGGGGAAATTCAGGAAAAGTGACAGACACAAATATCTGTGCAACAGAGGGCTCTGGGTGAGAATGGTGCCTACTCACCTGGGGTGGCGCCAGAGCGCCCTGCCTGCTGCCTCAAATTCCCAGAGGAACCAACCTGGCACCGACCAGCAGTGTGACCTCTGCGGCCACAGATGGTGCACGAGCGGGAACCCCCTCCGGTCTACCTGTGCACCCTCCCTCCCAGCTCCATGGGTATAGGAGAGGGGGTGCGGGAGGATGGAACCACCAGGCCCCAATCTGGACGTCCGTGAGTAGCCAGCAGGTTGTCCAGCCGGATGGACAGATCCACCAGCTGGTCGAAGGTGAGGGTGGTGTCTCTGCAGGCCAGCTCCCGACGGACGTCCTCACACAGACTGCAGCGGTAATGGTCGATCAGGGCCCTGTGATTCCATCCTGCACCGGCTGCCAGGGTCCTGAACTCCAGGGCAAACTCCTGGATGCTCCTCGTCTCCTGCCGAAGATGGTAGAGGCGCTCACCCACCACTCTGCCCTCAGGTGGGTGGTCGAAGACTGCCCGAAAACGGTGGGTGAACTCCTCAAAATGGTCCAACGCCGCATCTCCCTCTCCACACACGACACTGGCCCACTCCAGGGCTCTCCCGGTGAGGCACGAGACGAGGGCGAAACTCTTCTCACGGTCTGATGGAGCTGGGTGGACCGTGGCCAGATAAAGGTTTAATTGGAGAAGGAAACCCTGGCAGTAGGAAGCACTTCCGTCGTACCCCTGTGGCATGGATAGACGGATCCCACTGGGTTCAGGTGGAAAAGGGGCGCTCAAGATAGACCCCGGTTGGGCAGGTGGAGGCGCTGGAAGAACTCCCTGTCTCTCCCAGTGGTCCATATTCTGGACAACGCGATCCATGGCGGCGCACAGATGGTGAAGCTTCTCCGCATGCTACTGGACGCGCTCCTCCACCTCCATGTCCGGGGTACCTTCTCCTGCTGACCTTCTCCAGAGATTCTGTCACTTCTTGTGTGTAGGTGGCAGAGAAGTCAAGCACAGGAGAAACAAGCTTGGTGGAACTGGAGTAGTTTAATAAAGTAAAACAAACTCCAAAACCAAAGTACAATAAAAAAGAAACATGGGTACAAAACCCTGTTGCGCACCAAAAATGACAACACAACAAACAATCTTTGACAAGGACATGAGGGGAAACAAAGGTTTAAATACACAACATGTAATGAATGGGATTGGAACCAGGTGTGTAGGAAGACAAGACAAAACCAATGTAAAATGAAAAATGGATCAATGATGGCTAAAAGACCGGTGACGTCGACCGCCGAGCACCGCCCGAACAAGGAGGGGCATCGACTTCGGCAGAAGTCGTGACAAAGGCACACTATGTTTGTCTATTGTTGTGACTTAGATGAAGATGAGATCAAATTTGATGACCAATTTATCCAGAAATTGCCACTGTATAACCCGCCAGCTGTATGTTCTTAATGTCATCCTTCACCCATGAATCGTTGAAACATAAGATATTACAGTTTTTAATGTCCCGTTGGTAGGATATACGTGCTTTCAGTTCGTGCCATTTATTTTCCAGTGATTGAACGTTAGCTAGCAGGAAGGAAGGCAAAGGCAGATTAGCTACTCGTTGCCTGATCTAAACAAGGCACCCTGATCTGTAAAATATCTGTTTCCATCTCCAGCGAATTATACTGTTGAAGTCTGAAGTTTATATACACCTTAGCCAAATACATTTAAATTCAGTTTCACAATTCCTGACATTTAATCCTATTAAAAATGCCCTGTCTTAGGTCAGTTAAGATCACCACTTTATTTTAAAACCTCTTTGGGCTAGGGGGCAGTATTTTGACGTACGGATGAAAAGCATGCCCAAAGTAAACTGCCTGTTACTCAGGCCCAGAAGCTAGGATATGCATATATATATATATATATATATATATATTGGTAGATTTGGATAGAAAACACTCTAAAGTTTCTAAAACTGTTAAAATAATGTCTGTGAGTATAACAGGACTGATATGGCAGGCGAAACCCCGAGGACAAACCACCCCCCCCCAAAAAAAAAATTCAGCCTTCCACTGTTTCCAATGGCTGTCATTTTTATTATGAGGTGAAAATCCTCCCAGATTGCAGTTCCTATGGCTTCCACTAGATGTCAACAGTCTTTAGAAAGAGTTACAGGCTTGTTTTTGGAAATTTTAGCTAGAAGTTGTAGTTTTTCTAGGTGGCTCCCATTTTGGCTGTAGGGTTTTCATATGCGGGGATGAGAGCGCGTTCTTTGTTGTTTATCTCCGGTAAAGGCAATAACAATTCTCCGTCTTATATTTTATCATTTATTTCTGTATTAGGGTACCTGAGATTTGATTATAAACATTGTTTGACTTGTTTGGAGAAGTTTATTAGTAATGTTTGGGATTCATTTTGTATTCATTTTGATGGAGGGAAACCGGTGGATTATTGACTGAAGTGCGCCAGCTAAACTGAGTTTTTGGGGACATAAAGAAGGATATTATGGAACAAAAGGACCATTTGTGATGTATCAGGGACCTTTTGGAGTGCCAACAGAAGAAGATCATCAAAGGTAAGGCATTTATTATACCGCTATTTCTGACTTTCGTGGCGCACCTGCCTGGTTAAAATATGTTTTTCATGCTTTTGTATGCGGGGCGCTGTCCTCAGATAGTGTGCTTTCACCGTAAAGCCTTTTTGAAATCTGACACAGCGGCTGGATTAACAAGAAGTTAAGATTTATTTTGATGTATAACACTTGTATTTTCATGAACGTTAAACAATTTCACCGGATGTTGTCGAGGTGTGCCGCTAGCGGGACGCTTAGCCATAACAGGTTTTAAGAATGTGAAATGTCAGAATAACATTAGAGAGAATGATTTATTTCAGCTTTTATTTCTTTCATCACATTCCCAGTGGGTCAATAGTTTACATACTCTCAATTAGTATTTGGTAGCGTTGCCTTTAAAATGTTTAACTTTGGTCAAACGTTTCAGGTAGCCTTCCACAAGCTTCCCACAGTAAGTTAGATGAATTCCTCCTGACAGAGCTGGTGTAACTGAGTCAGGTTTGTTGGACTCCTTGCTCGCACACGCTTTTTTCCGTTCTGCCCACAAATGTTCTATAAGCTTGAGGTCAGGGCTTTGTGATGGCCTCTCCAAAGCCTTGACTTTGTTGTCCTTAAGCCATTTTGCCACAACTTTGGAAGTATGCTTGGGGTCATTGTCCATTTGGAAGACCCATTTCCGACCAAGTTTTAACTTCCTAACTGATGTCTTGAGATGTTGCTTCAATATATCCACATAATTTTCCGTCCTCATGATGCCATCTATTTTGTGAAGTGCATCAGTCCCTCCTGCAGCAAAGCACCCCCACAACATGATGCTGCCACCCCCGTGCTTCACGGTTGGGATGGTGTTCTTCAGCTTGCAAGCCTCCCCCCTTTTCCTCCAAACATAATGATGGTCATTATGGCCAAACAGTTCTATTTTTGTTTCATCAGACCAGAGGACATTTCTCCAAAAAGTACAATCTTTGTTCCCATGTGCAGTTTCAAAGCGTAGTCTGTTTTTTTGAATGGCGGTTTTGGAGCAGTTGCTTCTTCCTTGCTGAGCGGCCTTTCAGGTTATGTCGATATAGGACTTGTTTTACTGTGGGTCTAGATACTTTTGTACCTGTTTCTACCAGCATCTTCACAAGGTCCTTTGTTGTTGTTCTGGGATTGGTTTGCACTTTGCACACCAAAGCACGTTCATCTCTAGGAGATAGAACGCGTCTCCTTCCTGAGCGGTATGAAGGCTGCGTGGTCCCATGGTGTTTATACTTGCATACTATTGTTTGTACAGATGAACATGGTAAGTTCAGGCGTTTGGAAATTGCTTCCAAGGATGAACCAGACTTGTGGAGGTCCAATTTTTTTCTGATGTCTTTTGATTTTCCCATGATGTCAAGCAAAGAGGCACTGAGTTTGAAGGTTGGCCTTGAAATACATCCACAGGTACACCTCCAATTGACTCAAATAATGTCAATTAGCCTATTAGAAGCTTTTAAAGCCATGACATCATTTTCTGGAATTTTCCAAGCTGTTTAAAGGCACTGTCAACTAGTGTATGTAAACTTCTGACCCACTGGAATTGTGATACAGTGAATTATAAGTGAAATAATATGTCTGTAAACAATTGTTGGAAAAATTACTTGTGTCATGCACAAAGTAGATGTCCTAACCGACTTGCCAAAACTATAGTTTGTAACAAGACATTTGTGGAGAGGCTGAAAAATGAGTTTTAATGACTCCAACCTAAGTGTATGTAAACTTCTGACTTCAACTCTCGCGCTCTCTCGCGCTCTCTCGCGCTCTCTCGCGAGACGCGCTCTCTCGCGCTCTCTCGCTCTCTCGCTCTCTCTCTCTCTATATATATTTTTTAACAGTGGGTTGACTGCCTTGTTCAGGGGCAGAACAACAGATGTTTACCTTGTCAGCTCAGGGATTCAATCTAGCAACCTTTCAGTTACTAATCTCACCCTCTAACCACTAGGCTACCTGCCGAATGACGGTGATCTGGTCCTGGCCGGGTTTCTGTAGTATATCCCTCCTGTCCGACTCATTGAAGAAAAACTCTTCTCTAATCTGAGGTGAGCAATCTCAGTTCTGATGTCCAGAAGCTCTTTTCGGTCATAAGAGATGATAGCAGCAACATTATGTACAAAACAAGTTACGAACAATGCGAAAAAATAAACAAAATAGCATGGGGCCATCATGAAATTAATTACAGTGACTTCATTAGTTCAAGCCTCTTGCAAATAGCATTATCTGGCTTACTTGAGAATGGGAGAACCACGTGTCTGATATTCATAACATATTTAATGATTTCATATTCATAATTGATCAATTGCTTTTCTTGTTCGAGCAAACAAACGTCATAACTGATTTCCCCTCGCACTTATATATAGATGGGTTATCTAAGATACAGAGTTTACATTTGAACCTGCGTTCATGTATATTTAAACTCAATGTAATTGCCTGTCAGCCCATTCCGTGGGTGACAACTTAATTAACTTGTTTCATCATATTGGGTGGCGAATGGGTTTGACGCATGTACGCGACAGAAGAGTGACAGCGTTGTGAGAGACCACAGATGCTGTGAAGGGGTGTTTTTGATGAGTGAGAGGGCAGGCAATGAGAATGAGTTTTCGTATGAAAATATGTTACAATTAAATGACAGTGTAATGCTTGCGTGCTCAGAATAGCTGATTAGCTCTACAGACTCTGGTCGTTCACTTTCAACAGCCTAGCCCCTTCCACCTCTTCTCAGAAATGTATCTCGAAACCTCATTCTCAGGATTAGTTATTGCCAGAGTATGACGATGGCCATGATGACAACACATGATGACAATACACAAATGGTGTTACTACATATACATTGGCCTATGCGTCAATTAGGATTGGTAACTTTTCTCATAATTCTCAGGTACATAGAATGCATTTTGAAACCTCATTCTCAGAATTGATTACCAGAATTATTATGAGGGCCATGTCTACATAACATTGTGTTGCTAGGTCTACACACAATATATACCTGCATATTGTAGGCTAAGTCTTGAGGTCTATTTCATGGATCAGATGGTATGATTTGTGAAATCACTGCATAACCAAATGAGATATGACAATCATGTATCTCTAGCCGGCTTTCTTTGATGTACCTTTGAAACTCACTTCAAAGCCTTTGGTTAAGGACCAGCGAAGGCCTGTAGTATTGAAGTCTTCACCATAGAGGGGCACGGTGGGGGCTCGGGATAGCAGAGCCCGTGAACTGAGCCGGTTCAAAGGAGTATGGAAGAAAAGCAGCTGTAAGAAGGTCCTTGACACAGAGCTCAAACGACACAAACGACTAACAGGAAGACGCAGGCAAAAAAACCAAAAACTTTTCAGTGGCCTTTTTCAGTGCAACATTAGCACCAAGGTGCTGTTATTGTGATGGAAAGTCAAAGTTGATGTGGTGTTTTGTTATTTATTTACAGATAATACAGAGTGACTGGCTAAGTGGGTGTACGAACACTAAGGATCAACATTATAAGCTCCCCGGAGGTGATGGCAGCAACAATAGCAATATGCTGTTGCCCTCAATACAAAAACCAAACGACCAAACCTTTGCCAATTAGCACCCCACTCCTTGTCAAAACCCATACGTAGTAATGCAGACATATTCTGTATCTTATGATGACATAAGACAGCTGGAGAAGGTGCATAGTAGATTAGAAATGTTACTGCTTATCTGATTCTACAAACAGTTTGTTGATTTCACTCCTGTGATAAATCCCCTCATTAGCACACTGTAACGGAAAACTGTAATTTATAGTAATTTTAGGTAGGCTATTATCAACAGTAAAACATTCTGAAACGTTTAAATGCAGCATACTGTAAATTATGGTGCATTGTGGGAAAATTGCTGTTTTTCTAATGTTACTGTAATTCCACCACACAGAATATAGTGCCATATGGTGTCTTCAGATCACCAAAAACCTTTGACCACGAGTGGGTTCATGGTATTGTTGTTTCTGGCTCTTTAACATATTTTGAGGCATGCCTTGTCAGAGGCCTTTTGTTGTACCCGTGAGTGAGAAAGCTGTACCAATTTAACTCCTATGTGGTTATTGTGTGCCATCTGACCTGTTTGTTGTGTGTATGTGCTGCCATTTAACGCACGGATGGACGCACGCACGGACAGACTTAACACATGTAAACTGTAATGTATTCTTTGTTATATGTTGGACCACAGCAAGACCAAGTTCACATAGAAATGTGAGTTAAAGATCTATAATTTTACTTGAAAGTCTAAGAAGCAGTATATTTGTTCTATGTGTGCTATTTCTATGCCTCCCATTCTTGAGTTTTGTTCTTGCGTCTTATACTTTCGGTTGTATTCACAAGCTTCAAACAGCTGAAACAACAATATTTTTGGTTATGGAAAATATATTTCACCGCTGTTTAGATGGTACAATTATGCTCTACCACTATACTATCTTATTTTGTCACATAAACTGAAATTAGGCTAACTATTAGCGTTTTAGCAACCAGGAAATGGCGGAGTGATTTTTGCATAGTGCAACTTTAAAATGTATATGGGACAGATTAGAGTCGCAGCAAGTCTTAAAGATCAAGAACAGTCAAAATCATGTTTTTCATGAAATTGGATGATAATTGAAGGAAACCAGATAAAGGTATGATGACCAAAGTATTAACCTTTACTGTTCCTTTTACATTGATAAAGTTTGATCATAAAGTTACTGGTTCCCTCCCCTAGTCAAACACTTTAATTCATTATTAAGGGGACATGGTGACATCTCCTTAACTCTCATTTCAACCTCTATGGGATTGGTGTCCCCCCCACGGGACGGTTGAGCTAATGTAGGCTAATGTGATTAGCATGAGGTTGAAAGTAACAAGAACATTTCCCATGACATAGACCTATCTGATATGGACAGAAAGCTTAAATTCCTGTTAATCTAACTGAACTGTCCAATTTACAGTAGCTATTACAGTGAAAGAATACCATGCTATTGTTTGAGGAGAGTGCACAGTTATGAACTTCAAAATGTATTACAGTTTTTTATGAATGTTAACAGTGATTCTTGAAGCACTATCTCTGAAACCATTAACACTTGTAGCCAATGCATTTACCAAGTCTGCCAAACTGAATGCCCGTTCTCTGCTTTACACTCAGTTTGTAATTTTATAACACACTTTTTGCAAAACTGTAAACACAACTCACTGCTTTACACTCAGTTTGCAATTTAATAACACACTTATAGCAAAACTGTAAACATTGGTCTCTACATTGCTACACTATTTCGCCAATTGCCTTTCCACATTGACACATGTGAAAACACTTTTATATAATGAGTTCTCTTACAAATCAGAGCTTGAGCACTATAAATAGGCCACAGGTAAACATTTGGTTTGGACAACAATGGAGGCCAATATTGGACAGAGAGTAAGAGGGGTGAGAACTAGAGGAGGATGAGGAGGTGAAGAAGTAAGAGGAGGAGGAGAAGGAAGAGGAAGTAGGACGGGGAGAAGGAGAGGACGTGGAAGAGGAAGGGGAGTCAGGAACACAATAACTGATGAAATCAGAGCAACTGTGGTTGACCATGTTGTCAACCATGGGATGAGCATGAGGGAGGCTGGGTAACAAGTTCAACCAAATCTGAGCCGCTATACTGTTGCAGGTATCATCCGGATATTTAGAAATGAGAACCGGTAAGTAACTGTAAATGCTGTAGTCTTACTGGTACAGTAATAAATCAAATCAAAGTTTATTTGTCTCGTGCACCGAATACAACAGGTGAAATGCTTACTTACAGGCTCTAACCAACAGTGCAAAAAAGGTATTAGGTGAACAATAGGTAAGTAAATAAATAAAAACAACAGTAAAAAGACTGAAAAATAACAGTAGCGAGGCTATATACAATAGCGAGGCTATAACAGTAGCGAGGCTACATACAGACACCGGTTAGTCGGACTGATTGAGGTAGTATGTACATGTAGATATGGTTAAAGTGACTATGCATATATAATAAACAGAGAGTAGCAGTAGCGTAAAAGAGTGGTTGGAGGGTGGCGGGACACAATGCAGATAGCCCGGTTAGCCAATGTGCGGGGGCACTGGTTGGTCGAGAATGTCCTGAGGGCGGGGGGTGCAACTCAATATTAGGAAAGTGTTCTTAATGTTTTGTACATGTTAGCTACTTACTAGCTAGCTAGGTCTTCAGCCAAAATGGAACAAAAGTGGGGGAAGGGCCGTTCAAAACTCTGATGCAGTTGTCAAGTCAACACATCCGTCAGTGCTGCTGTGAACTGCACCACAAGAAAAAAGAAAAAAAATGCATGAAATGAAATGAAATGTATGCATTCACTACTGTAAGTCGCTCTGGATAAGAGCCTTTGCTAAATGACTAAAATGTAAATGTAACAAGAGACATACCAAATGGGAGATGTACAGTGCATTCAGAAAGTATTCAGACCCCTTGACTTTTTCCACATTTTGTTACGTTACGTTTTTATTCTTAAATTGATTAAATTGTTTTTTTCTTCATCAGTCTACACACAATGCCCCAAAATGACAAAGCGAAAATAGTTTTTAGAAATGTTTGCAAATGTATAAAAAAAAAATCACATTTACATAAGTATTCAGTCCCTTTACTCAGTACTTTGTTGAAGCGCCTTTGGCAGCTATTACGCCTTGAGTATGACGCTAAAAGCTTGGCACACCTGTATTTGGGCAGTTTCTCTCATTCTTCTCTTCACGGATGGATGGGGAGCTTCCCTGCACAGCTATTTTCAGGTTTTAGATCAGGTTCAGATCATATTAGATCAGGTTCCAGTCTGGGCTCTGGTTGGGCCACTCAAGGACATTCAGAGACTTGTCCCGAAGCCACTCCTGTGTTGTCTTGGCTGTGTGCTTAGGGTCGTTGTCCTGTTGGAAGGTGGACCTTCACCCCAGTCTGAGGCTTTGAGTTTTTGGAACAAGTTTTTATCAAGGATATCTCTGTACTTTGCTCCATTCAGCTTTCCCTCGATCCTGACTAGTCTCCCAGTCCCTGCCACTGACAAACATCCCCACAGCATGAGGCTGCCACCACCATGCTTCAGTGTAGGGATGGTGCCAGGTTTTCTCCAGACGTGACGCTGGCAGTCAGGCCAACGAGTTCAATCTTGGTTTCATCAGACCAGAGAATCTTGTTATTCATGGTCTGAGAGTCCTTTAGAGTGCTGGCCGCCCGGAAAACTGAGCAATCGGGGGTGAAGGGCCTTGGTCAGGGAGGTGACCAAGAACCTGATGGTCACTCTGACAGAGCTCCATAGTTCCTCTGTGGAGATGGGATAAACTTCCAGAAGGACAACCATCTCTACAGCACTCCACCAATCAGGCCTTTACGGCAGAGTGGTCAGACAGGAGCCACTCCTCTGTAAAAGGCAAATGACAGCCCACTTGGAGATTTGCCAAAGGGCACCTAAAGGACTCTCAGACCATGAGAAACAAGATTCTCTTGTATGATGAAACCAAAATGAACTCTTTGACCTGAATGCCAAGCGTCATGTCTGGAAGAAACCTGGCACCATCTCTACGGTGAAGCAAGGTGGTGGCAGCATCATGCTGTAGGGATGTTTTTCAGCGGCAGGGACTGGGAGACTACTCAGGATCGAAGAAAAGATGAATGGAGCAAAGAACAGAAAGATCCTTGATGAAAACCTATTCCAGAGCGCTGAGGACTTCAGACTGGGGCGACATTGATGTAATTTCAATGTTTCTTGAGTTGCTTTGTGTATCACCAAATTTACTGGAGATGGTTTTACGGCAACACTGCTCACTGCATCCAAGTTGCTTGACATAGGCGTTCTCAAAGAGCTGTCAGTCAAGGCGAACTCATGAATATAAGCTCCCCCGCCCACTCAGCTCTTTTCATGCTTCCTGGTGGTTAGCCAAGTAAAAAAAAATACTTTTCAAAATGACTGTTTCTTAAACCTTAAATGATTGAGCATTTTGCTATGTCCTTTCAGTCTGTTTTGCAGGTCTACTGTAATATGAAATACAGAACCCTGTAACCCAGATACTGTCAAATTCATGACAACCCCTTTACATTGCATGGCAAAACTGTCTTCAGTTCTCTGGCCAAAATATATCTCAACTTGTGAAGCTGCCACTGACTACACCGTCATCTGTGGCACTTCAGGAGTCGGATTCTGGTAATGCAACCGTGCCCTGAGGGTGAAGAAAGCAGACTGGCTTGTTTAGTGAAATGAAAAGTGAAAGATGAAAGGACAAAGAGAAACTGGTAAAGTCCAATGACTGGTTTGGTGAAGAGGGGTACAAAGTGAAAGCAAACTCATTTGTTCTTCATTAGGACAAGGGTGCGGTAATGAGAGAGCCGAGGACAGCGCTTGAGAAAGAACCATGCAGAGTTCAATTAGACGGTATCCATCTTGTTGCTCCTGGCAGAGTGCTCTGATGATCTTAAGAAGTTTTATAATGAAGAGGGCCTGGCTGCCTACAGTGCACTCTCAAGTATATGTGAAACACCAGCCCAACGGGGGCGGATGACGCTAGTTCCTACTTCACAGTATTGCGTTTTGCAGAAATGCGTTCTTGAACATGTGAACTTTCATGTGCCTTAATTACAAACTTGTATGGGATCCGTAAATATGAATACAAATGTTAAATTATAAGCCTAGTTTAGCCAAGAAGAAAGCACTGAGCTACAGTATACAGGAAGAGAGACAGGATCCCCTTCTGGAAAAACCACATGATTTCACATGTGGAAAATCACATGATTTCATGTGACATTTCCAAATGTTTTGCACATTTGAAATAATGTTAACCATGTTTTTGGAGCACTTCACATTTGATGATATTTCACATGGGGATTTTCACATGATCACGTAACCTTTCACATGTGGATTCAAATTTTCACATGCGATTTCACAGGTGATGCCCTGCAAACAAAAATGTGTCCTTATGATACACACACACACAGTGCTGTTAACACATACAGTGCATTCGGAAGTATTCAGACCCCTTGACTTTTTCCCTCATCAATCTACACACAATACCCCATAATGACGAAGTAAAAACAGGTTTTTAGAAATTTGTGAAAATGTATTAAAAATAACAAACGGAAATATCACATTTACATAAGTATTCAAACCCTTTACTTAGTCCTTTGTTGAACCACCTTTGGCAGCGATTACAGCCTTGAGTCTTATTGGGTATGACGCTACAAGCTCGGCAAACCTGTATTTGGGGAGTTTTTCCCATTCTTCTCTGCAGATCCTCTCCAGCTCTGTCAGGTTGGATGGGGAACGTCACTGCACAGCTATTTTCAGGTCTCTCCAGAGATGTTCGGTCAGGTTCAAGTCCAGGCTCCAGCTGGGTCACTCAAGGACATTCAGAGACTTCTCCCAAAGCCACTCTTGTGTTGTCTTGGCTGTGTGCTTAGGAGGAGGATCTCTCTATACTTTCCTCCATTCATCTTTCCCTCGATCCTGACTAGTCTCCCAGTCCCTGCCACTGAAAAACATCCCCACAGAATGATGCTGCCACCACCATTCTTCACCGTGGGGATGGTGCAAGGTTTCCTCCAGACATGACGCTTGGTGTTCAGGCCAAAGAGTTCAATCTTGTTTTCACCAGACCAGGGAATCTTGTTTCTAATAGTCTAAGAATCCTTTAGGTGCCTTTTGGCAAACTCCAAATGGGCTGTCATGTGCCTTTTACTGAGGAGTGGCTTCCGTCTGGCCACTCTACCATAAAGGCCTGATTGGTGGAGTGCTACAGAGATGGTTATCCTTCTGGAATGTTCTCCCATCTCCACAGAGGAACTCTGGAGCTCTGCCAGAGTGACCATTGGGTTCTTGGTCACCTCCCTGACCCTTCTCCCCCAATTGCTCATTTTGGCCAGGTGGCCAGCTCTAGGAAGAGTCTTTGAGGTTCCAAACGTCTTCCATTTAAGAATGATGGAAGCCGCTGTGTTTTTGGGGACCTTCAATGCTGCAGAATGTTTTTGGTACCCTTCCCCAAATCTGTGCCTCGACACAATCCTGTCTCGGAGCTCTACGAACAATTACTTTGACCTCATGGCTTGGTTTTTGTTCTTACATGCAGCGTCAACTCTGGGGCCTTATGTAGACAAGTGTGTGCCTTTCCAAATCATGTCCAATCAATTGAATTTACCACAGGTGGACTCCAATCAAGTTGTAGAAACATCTCAAGGATTATCAATGGAAACAGGATGCACCTGAGCTCAATTTCGAGTCTCATGGCAAAGGGTCTGAATACTCATGTAAATAAGCTATTTCAGTTTTTTTTTTTGAAACATTTCTAAAAACCTGTTTTCGCTTTGTCATTATTGGGTATTGTGTGTAGATTGATAAGGAACATGTTTTATTTAATCCATTTTAGAATAAGGTTGTAATGTAACAAAATGTGGAAAAAGGGAAAGGGTCTGAATACTTTGCGAATGCACTATATTTCTCTTAATGCAGTCCCATCCAGGCAATGGCCATTTCCATGCCAGGTATAATGCCAGAGACGCTTGTGGATTTGACACCACTAACTCAGTTCCACCTCCGACAAAATTAGCACAGATCTGTTAGAATCTAGCCCTAAGTGTGCATAAATGCTCTCGAGATTTGAACTTGCAACATTTGGCCCAGAGTGCATTAATGTCTCAGAAGTGTCACCAGATTGTTATTTGTTACCAAGAACATATATCCATGCACTCTCAAATATAAGAGTACGGTTATGGTACAGTGTTGTTCCCTGGAGTGCAAAAAAGTTCACAGGTACACATAAGGTACCTTCAGAGGTACTCATAGGAACTCACATGGTACTGATCGATACCTTTTAGGGTACATGTGCGGATAATCTAGTATAATGGTACATTTTTCTACCCAATATATTGCATATAAATCTGCGTTCATAACCATGTCTGAGGTGGGAATTTACCAGTTGTGAAAACTTAAATACCAGTTGGATGCATTCACGTGCTTTGAAATTTTTGGGAAATGCCAGTTGCCTAATGGCCAACAAGCTGCGTCAACCATAAACTAAAAGTGCAGCTATCATCCTTGTAAACAAACTATAGCATAAAAAAACATATTAGTAGATAACTTTTTGTAAATAATGTTAATTAAATTGCGAGGTAATTTCCTTAGTAGGTAGCGTCAGAGGTCAATATGTGGGAGAAGTCGGAGCTCAGGGATTTTATCCAGTCGTATGGGTTAAATTCCCACTTTCCACTTGGTTACGATACAGCATTATGTACAATCATTAGTGCACTTTGAAATGTAGGTGGGGGATATGTGCTGGCAGGGACTCATTAGCATATTTGGGGGCATGGTCTAAAATATGTTGTATTTGTGCCAACTGTCAGTGGAAATGTTGTACCAGTTTAAGTGGTTTTATCATTATGCTAATGAAGGTTGAGCACCTCTTTTTTTTCTTTTTTTACATGTTCAATTCAGCAATCATTTTAAGGACTTGTGATAAGAAAGGTTGTGCGTTGAAATCAACAGCATACTGTCACTCTATAGAAATAACACCTTGAAGTTGGTATATATTTTTACTGCAACATTAAGCAATGTGCAGAAATGTATTCTTGCCAATCTTCGCTATGTCCACAGACCTGGTGGTGCAGCAGGCAATTCAGGTAGCTAGCAACCACGAGGTTGTGAGTTCAAATCTCTAGTGAGGCTAAGTAATCATCATATAGCAGCATACATGTCCATTAACATTAATACTTACATTTAGATGTTAAAATACAGTAACTAGTTGTAGATTAACTGTATTTTCACCTCAACTAGACAAAAACTTCAAGGGGACCATGAAAAAACATTCTAAGAACGTCCCTGGAACTAGACAAAACCTGCAGAGGACCATGACAGTTTAAAAATGTAATTCATGTAAATTATGGGTTTTCAGATGTGCTCAAATGTTGTCACATGTAGTGTCATGGTATCACATGTTGAAATTTTGCATCCCTTTGTTGTCACATTTATTTCATGAGATTATGTTTTCACATGTTGTCACGTGTAGTTCCATGTTACCACATGTTTAAATTTTGCATTGATTAGCATGAGCTGAGTAACCATCTTGGCCACCGTAAGTGCGTATTTCTGAATTGCAAGGGATTGCAGAAGAAAACTACATGTAACTATACCTATAGATGCTATACATTTATTTGAATGTAAATATTTTATGTCATGATCCATTGAGAAAGAGAGATTTATAAAAAATGAAAAGTCATCATTTTATTTGAACCATCCAAGCTCCCCAAACGTAATCTACAAATTACCACAACTTGCTTTCCAGAAATGATTTTGCTATGTTACTACTTTAAGCCACATACACAGCTCAGGAAATAACAAGGGTGCCAGAGGCCCCATTTGTCGACCTGGAGGTAGTTTTAACATCAGATATGACAGGGCAGAGAGGTGTATTAACATTAAGTATGGCCATGAATCTTCATAACAGCTGGACTGGGGAACAAAATTAATGCCATCATTTTTTCTCATGAAGTCATTGAACAAAAAGTCTTACTCTTGCTGAGAGGGGAAAGTCACTTAAATTGATCTGGGGCTCTGAAGGGCACGGTGGTGGATGGATGCCATAATTAATCAACGCTAGGCTCTAATTTGCTGTGGAGCCCCTGAGATTAGAATAAAGGAAATGAATTGGAGAGGAGGTGGATGACTGCATGTAGACTCCGTTAAGGATAGATTCTAACATGTACTAACATACTGTATGTGAGGGTGGGTTTTAAGATAAGATACCTTTATTGGTCAATTGCACACATGATCCAACTGAAATGTTACTCCTGCTTTTAACCCAACCCCTCCAAAAGACAAACACATTTTGGAAAGGTCCAGGGGGCTGCCACACGGGGTGCTTAAGAGCACAACAGCATTTATGACTTGTTTCCAGCAACCCTCTGTTTGCCAGCTCTCTTCCCAACATATTTTTTTTCCCGTCAGACCCAGGATTTGAACTGGCAACGTCACCGGCTCAGCCTCTCTAACTGCTAGGCTAGCTGCCGTGTGTACGTCAACAGAGTGTCATTCTCTTCAGAACGTATAGGGCATATGTTGTAGCAAGAGTTTCTGAGTGCCAGGGGGATTTGAGCGCCAGGGGGATTTGTAAATCATGAGAAGCAAAAACAACAAGCAAAAAAAATGATAAAAGGCAGCACTGATTGTGTTTTTATGTGTGTGTAGTGCCCAGATGCCTGTACTTGCGTGTATGTCAAATCAAATCAAATCAAAGCTTATTTGTCACGTGCGCCGAGTACAACAGGTGTAGACCTTACAGTGAAATGCTTACTTACAGGCTCCAACCAATCGTGGAAAAAAGGTATTAGGTGAACAATAGGTAAGTAAAGAAATAAAAACAACAGTAAAAAGAGTGAAGAATAACAGCAGGGGGGCTATATACAGTAGCGAGGCTATAAAAGTAGCGAGGCTACATACAGACACTGATTAGTTGGGCTGATTGAGGTAGTATGTACATGTAGATATGGTTAAAGTGACTATGCATATATGATGAACAGAGAGTAGCAGTAGTGTCACGTCCTGACCAGTATAGAGGATTATTTGTATTATTTGGTCAGGGCGTGGCAGAGGTATGTTTGTTCTGTATGGTGGTTTTTTTTGTGTATAGCTTAGAGGGGTGTGTTATTTATGTGTTCCGGGGTTTTGTGGTGTATGTTTTAGTATGAGTAGATTCTAGATTAAGTTTTCTATGTGCAGGTTTGGTTTCTGGACTCTCAATTGGAGGCAGGTGTTTCTAGTTGCCTCTGATTGGGAGTCCTATAAGTAGGTGTGTGTTTTGTTTGTCACTTGTGGGTAGTTGTATGTTAGCACTGCTTTTGTTTAGCCTGCTACACTGTTCCTGTCGTGAGTTTTGTTTATTGTTTTTCCTCGTGTTCACATTTAAAATAAATGATGATGAGCACGCAATCCGCTGCATATTGGTCCACTTTTTCCGACAGCGATTTCAACATATCTTCTGACGAAGAGGTTTGTGACAAGTAGTGTAAAAGAGGGGTTGGAGGGTGGTGGGTTGCGGGTTGCGGGACACAATGCAGATAGCCCGGTTAGCCAAAGTGCGGGAGCACTGGTTGGTCCGGCCAATTGAGGTAGTATGGACGTGAATGTATAGTTAAAGAGACTATGCATATATGATAAACATAGAGTAGCAGCAGCGTAAAAGAGATGTTGGGGGGGCACACAATGCAGATATTCTGGGTAGCCATTTGATTAACAGCCTTTTGGTCATAGACTTGGCACTCCGGTACCGCTTGCCATGCAGCAGTAGAGTGAACAGTCTATGACTGGGGTGGCTGGGGTCTTTGACAATTTTTAGGGCCTTCCTTTGACACCGCCTGGTGTAGAGGTCCTGGATGGCAGGCAGCTTAGCCCCAGTGATATACTGGGCCGTACGCACTACCCTCTGTAGTGCCTTGCGGTCGGAGGCCAAGCAATTGCCGTACCAGGCAGTGATGCAACCAGTCAGGATGCTCTCGATGTTGCTGTTGTAGAACCTTTTGAGGATCTCAGGACCCAAGCCAAATCTTTTTAGTTTCCCGAGGGGGAATAGGCTTTGTCGTGCTTTCTTTCACGACTGTCTTCGTGTGTTTGGACCATTCTAGTTTGTTGGTGATGTGGACACCAAGGAACTTGAAGCTCTCAACCTGCTCCACTACAGCCCCGTCGATGAGAATGGGGGCGTGCTCGGTCCTCCTTTTCCTGTAGTCCACAATCATCTCCTTAGTCTTGGTTACGTTGAGGGAGAAGTTGTTATTCTGGCACCATCCGGCCAGGTCTCTATGTGCATGCCAGCACGTATGTTCATCACAAGACACACTTGATTGATTTTGTCAATTGAACAGCAACACATGAAACATTATTGCTTTCATAATCAGCCAAGACAGGTCATATCAGGAAATCAGTCAATTGAAATTAGCCTCCAATCTATGAATTTCACATGACTGGGAATACAGGTATGCATATGTTGCTCACAGATACCTTAAAAAATATATAGGGGCGTGGATCAGAAAACTAGTCAGTATCTGGTGTGACCACCACTTGCCTCATGCAGCGCAACACATCTCCTTCGTATAGAGTTGCTGTTGCTGTTGATTGTGGCCTGTGGAATGTTGTCTCACTCCTCTTCAATGGCTGTGTGAAGTTGCTGGATATTGGTGGAAACTGCAACACTCTGTCGTACACATCGATCCAGAGCATTCCAAACTTGCTCAATGAGTGACATGTCTGGTGAGTATGCAGGCCATGGAAGAATTGGGACATTTTCAGCTTCCAGGAATTGTGTACAGGTCCTTGCTGAAACATGAGGTGATACGGCGGATGAATGGCACTACCATGGGCCTCAGGATCTCGTCACGGTATCGCTGTGCATTCAAATTGCCATTGATAAAATGCAATTTTCTTAATTGTTCGCAGCTTATTAAGCCTGCCCATATTGTAACCCCACCGCTACCGTGGTGCACTCTGTTCACAACATTGACATCAGCAAACCGCTTACCCACACGACGCCATACACGTGGTCTACGGTTGTGAGGCCAGTTGGACGTACTGTCAAATTCTCTAAAATGACGTTGGAGGCTGCTTATGGTAGAGAAATTTAAATGAAATTCTCTAGCAACAGCTCTGGTCGACATTTCTGCAGTCAGCATGCCAATTGCACACTCCCTCAAAAAACTTGAGACATCTGTGGCATCGTGTTGTGTGGCAAAACTGCACATTTTAGAGTGGCCTTTTATTTTCCCCGGCACAAGGTGCACCTGTGTAATGATCATGATATTTAATCAGCTTCTTGATATGCCACACCTGTCAGGTGGATGGATTATCTTGGCAAAAGAGAAATGCTCACTATCAGGGATGTAAACAAATTTGTGCACAGAATTTGAGAGAAATAAGCTTTTTGTGCATATGGAACATTTCTGTCATCTTTTATTTCAGCTCATGAAACATGGGACCATCACTTTACATGTTGCATTTATATTTTTGTAAGAAACAACCTGTTGAAATTCCTTATAATCTTTGATGATATCTCATCACTCAGCTTCCCATACAAATGTAATTATTTCGGCAAGTCTTACTCGGTGGGTTTAGGAGTAAACAGACAAAAATCCTCCTGGATGATTAGGTCCTGTATTCATACAATAAATATATAAATTATGTTATTATGTGTATGTACACTGTGTATGTCCACAGAATATGGCCACATCTATTCAAGGCTACAATTGTGAGTCATTCAAGGTCAACCAGTTTCACTGGTAATCTATGACTTGTATTCCTTGCGATTCACTGCAACGGAACTAATCTTGCTGCTTTGTCCATAGCGAACAGCCTTGTGATTTTGCATCATTCTTGTGTTTCATTCTTGCAGCATGTTCCAGTGGAGCAATGAACCATGGTATTGACAATAACCAGGTGTTCTGTGGGATTGATGAGGCAGATTCCCATCCTCTGCAAGCGATTCAGAATGACAGATGGAATGTTTGATCTGAGGACACAGCGATGTTCAGCCAACGTACAATAATACCAATGCGCCTCCACAAAAGAGGTGTGTCTGGTCATTAACTGTCCCAGTTTTTGTGACACACACACACACACACACACACACACACACACACACACACACACACACACACACACTGCCATTTTGACAGTGCTCTTATCATCTTCATTTTGATGCAAATTGGAGAGAATTGAAACGGACGATTGTAAACATGGAAAACATGACGACAAGGGAAAACAATGGTGTCATGCTGCAAGCACATCACAGTCACCAGTAGTTGTACTGAATAGTTTGATGAAATCTTGAAATTCTTAATGCAATATCGTGGACATACTGTGAAGGTACTCCCACACATACATTGACAATACACACACATTTGCAACAAGAGAGCAACATTGCGTCCTTCACTGTATCCCAAGGCTGTTGCATGATGGTGAATAGCTCAGGGCTAGATGTAGACCTATGTATAAATTCTACAGCTACATTCACATTCTCCTGTCCATTCTAAACAAACTCTATAAAAAACATAAAATAAACCTCTTGTGTAAGCAAAAGTATGGGGTCAAATGGGGAACATAGTTCTCAAAACAAGCATTTCAATCGGGTAAAATGTACTCTGCAAAACACAAATAATACTGAAAGGCATAAAAGAAAACAAACAGTAGGGAGGACAATCTCCTCACTTTGTGTGTCTCAATCCCCAGTAAGAGGCATCAGTTGACATTGCAGACCCATTAAATGACAACCAAAATATAAGTAAGCGTTGAGGATGGTGGGAATGGAGGGAGGGAGAAGGGCCACAAGGGACCTCCTAAGTGAGGCTTGGACAGACCGTTCTCGGGGTTGGTTTGGACCGCTGACCGAATGAGTTACATGGAAATGGCCCCAAGCGACTCCCGCGCCTCCTCGCTTCGCCGCCGCAGTCCCTCCATCATCATGAAAAATAAAAGAGCTACAAGACCCCCGCTCAGCCTTACCGTAAATATTTCATGGCCTCCTCTCGTACTTATTTTGGTGGGAATAATTGATCGGGAAAGAGAGGAGCGTGCTATGCCGCTATGCAGCAACGGAATGCTCCACAGAGAGAAAAAGGAGAGAAAGTGTTGCCATTATCCGATGGCATCAGATGCCACTGTGACTGTTCTGTATTGACCTCTATCGCCCATCACAGAGCGAATGGAGGGGTTAGGACAAAATGAAGGGTTGGTGTGAGACCAACCTGTAGTTTGAAGGTTGTTACATTTATCCGAAAGGACCTTAGTTATTTTGCTTGTTTGACTTCCAATGTATAAAATTACTCCAATCCTTATTCCCTTCATTTGAATGACATGGAAAGTCTAGCTTACTTATCCGCCCATTTCAATCATAGGTATTTTGGGGAACACAAACATTTATAAGCAATACGCATTGTCAGCAGAGCATAATAAGGTTATAGCATTTACTGTTTTCCTTTTTATTATTGATACCTGCAAGGCAGACAACAGTTGCAGAGTTTGCATACACAATCGATTTGGTTACACTGGCTAGAAGCCGTATTTCACCGATGGACAACAACAGCTTAGGGGACCTGCACAGGGGACCTGCACCTGCAAGCATGTCCCCTGTGAGGTTGAGTTCTCACTGCTATCAAACATAATGATTTGCCCCAAAATAAAAGTCAATTTCGGGAGGCTTTGTGGATGAGGAGAAAAGCCCAGTTAAGTGCCGGTAACTACGTTTTTTGACAGCTGCAACAAAACAGACCATCCACAGAAAACAAACAGGCTTTACTTTTCCTCTTGTCTTCTTGTCAAAACCAAACTATTTTGCTGTTGCATGCATTTTTTTCTTTCAGAAAAGCTATGGAGGCCTATGTTATTATTGAAAGATTTTCTGTTCATGTGATGGAGTAGCTATTCAATATGTGTCTGTGTTGGTGATGCTGAGTAAAGGAAATAGAATACCTTGGTGACAGGTATTGCTGCAAACTGATCTGGAGCTGAGACAAATAAAGTCAAACGACCATTTATCATGCTGACAGGCCAAATCCCATCTCAATAATTACACTTGATGCTTGGCATTGCTTGGCCAGAGATCAGACCCAATCATTTCTCAGCGCGGCCGAACATTGGGGACCAGAGACCCCGGGTTGCTTTATAGATCAATGCACTTCAACAAGATCGGAATTAAGCTGAACAACAGTAAACAGTTGTTTTATTTTTATGTGATCCATTTGCAGCGTGTGATGGATCAGGATGGTGGTGGTCGTGTGGCTAGGTTACTCCAGGATATAGGGGACAGGACAGGATTCATGGGAGAACAGATCAGTATGGTTTAGAGATAACAATCCCTCTCTCTCAACGACTACTTGGCCAAACAGATTTTGTGACTTGGTCTGTATTGATAAATCTTTCCTCTCATAGACATCATGGTTGTATAATTTATAGCCTCTGACTACAGTGATACGCATTTCCTCTTTGAGAAGTAATTAAATGTTGTATGTTTCTAAATGAGTTATTCACAGTGACTCTACAGCCTAATATCCATTATGTTTAATGTTTCTGGTTTTGTGCACAATTTACAACTTTCAGTAATTATGGAACACCATGACATAATGCAGTGTTTCACATTCTCCTCAACAGGACATATAAATAGGGTTTGAAGGTGTCTGCTATGTCTACAGTTTCATTTGACCACAACCAGTATCTCAGGTTGCTAGGGGAAAAGTGCTGATGGTGTAGTTAGGCCATCTGCTTCCCAGTCCTGTGGGATCCCTGGCTAGTAAATACGTCAGCTGTCTGGCTAAAGTACTGCATATCTGTACTGTAGGAGGCATTGATATACTGTTGGTATGACCTCTGCAATATCATTGTATATTGTTGCCTATGACAGATTGTTTCATTATGGTACAGCGTTTCTGGTGAATCTATTTATATATACAGTAGAATAGCCTACACAAGGCTCTACATGAGTACAGACACTGAGTATACAAAACATTAAGGACACCTGCTCTTTCCATGACATAGACTGACCAGGGGAATCCAGGGGAAAGCTATGATCCCTTATTGATGTCACTTATGAAACCCACTTCAATCAGTGTAGATGAATGGGAGGAGACAACATAAAGAAGGATCTGTAAGCCTTGAGACAATTGAGACATGGATTGTGCCATTCAGAGGGTAAATGGGCAAGACAAAAGATTGAAGTGCCTTTGAATGGGGTATGGTAGTAGGTGCCAGCTGCACTGTTTTGTGTGAAGAACTGCAATGCTGCTGGGTTTTTCACACTCAACAGTGTCCCGTGTATGTCAAGAATGGTCCAACACCCAAAGGACATTCAGCCAAATTGACACAACTCTGGGAAGTATTGGAGTCAACATGGGCCAGCATCCCTGTGGAACACTTTTGACACCTTGTAGAGTCCATGCCCTGACGAATTGAGGCTGTTCTGAGGGCAAAAGGGGAGGTGCAACTCAATATTAGGAAGTCATTCCTAATGTTTTGTATACTCAGTGTATTTCATAATTCAATTTCTGCAGAGTACATTGGCAAAAGTCTTTGCATTAATGACTTTGGTTTCAATTAGTTACCATAACGATAAACAAAACCCTTACGCTGACAATGCAATCACAGAAGGGTAGAAAATGCTTCCAAGAAATTCTAACAAGGACAGGGAAAAGCTCCAAAAACAGGAAGATAGAAAGAATTAATCAAACAACAACATATGTGCCTGGTATCCCTCTGGATTGGATGAAAACAATTCAAAGAGTCTGCCAGTCTGCCAGTTATGAGGGAAACTGTGAGGATGTTATCAGTTCTTTTACAGAGTTAAAAGTATGCACTATTAAAGATAAAAACCTGAACAACCCAGGTGACCCCTAAAACTGGAAGAGAGTGCTCTCGTGCTAATGGACATACTGCAAACAGCACAGTAACCCATGTAATCCCTCTTGCTGTAGTAGTTTTTATGATTATCGGCCCAGGTTTATATGTTGGGACAACATCCAGAGCTACCCAAGCTTGAACAGCATGGTAGGTCGGGGGAGTGAACGACCAGATGGATACCCTGCTCAATCTTCTAACATTGCGATAAAGAAGTGGACAACATATTTTTTATCGTGAGAGAAGACCACACCTGCATGTTGATCTATAGTGCTGATAAAGGGCATAGATTTCCCCGAGCACACTGCAGGCACAAAGGGTCGAATGATCCTCCAAGTCAAACTTTTTAAAGAGAAGTTCGTTCTCTTATTTATGAAAGAAAGCCGGAAACTTGATGGATAGTCGATGTACACTTTCAGTGAATCACTACATGGCCATTTGCACAAACTCTCAAAATATATGTTTCTGCACGCCGTAAAACAAAGTGTATGTTTATCCAATGCAATGGAAACCCTATAAATCCATTTAACTGTATGAGGAGAGTCGGTGGTCTGATGGAACATGGTGGTTCTGGATCCGTACAGCCTGTGAGTTGTTCATCTCATGATTCTTTAATCCATCCCTACTATGACCACTTATGCCCTGAAAAGGAAAATCTATTCTCCCTCACTTCTCCTCCTTACAGCTCAGAAATACCAGGACATGTTGGTCACTTAGAACATTTTGTCCTTGGCCAAGCGCAGTGAAAACTTCCCTTTCATGCTCACTGCTGACAATGCAAGACTGTGTTGGAAAGAGTACTTACTCTTGTTCCTACGAACACTGTGACCAAATGGAGTTATTGTATGTCATTCAACATTTATCATCCATGGCGTGACTCACTGTAATACCAGCGTCACTGTAATGGTGTAGTAAGGCTTGTTGCTGAATCTCCATTTTTAGTTTCGGGAACAAAAATGTGGTAAAGAATAACTTTGCTGAAAGATTGTCGGAAAAAGGTGAACTATTGGATGTTGCTCTCAAACAGTTTAGGAGGAAATTGGAGCAGGCAGTTGGAAAAGAGCGTGTGCCTCATAGCGCGTGCCGTCTGTGCAACATACGGTTTCCTGCTCTCTTCACATGCTCCTGTGCCTTCCCTGTCTCTCATGTGAAATGATACGCTCTGCCAATTAAAAGGTATTGTGCTCAGCCAGACTGCAATTTAAACCAAACCACTCCTTGGGGCTGGAATTACAGAGTTGTGACTCTCCCGTCGTCCCTTACGAACAGATAAGAGTGAATGGGTAGAACACAGAGCACAGCGCTTTCTGCGACGAGTTTAAACAGCATTGATTGCCATGCGTTGCTCTGAGTGGATTTGATAAAGTTTCAATAAATATTACAATTAGGAAGCTCCCAGAAGGCTATCTCTCTCCAGCTCGGCTGGATTAACGACAGTCAGAAGCAAGGTAGGGTTTCACAACAGTAGCTAGCGTGTGTTTTCATCGTATGTATTTTCCTACACGGCTCACCAAAGTGACTCACGAAGCAGAAACTAAAGGTAGGTAACAAAATATTTTCTATAAAGAATTAAAGAATAACAGCTATCTGCTAAAATGCCAGAATTACAACTCAGGGGAATTATATAATAAAGACCCTGTGTGCTCATGTGTGTTTTGACACATTCTCAACCAGAGAAAAAATGATTCCAGAAGACTACTGATGCTAGTCAACAGATGCACGATGAACACTGACCGTTAAATCCTATAGTGACCAAACTGGAGGCGTTCTGCATGTTGCCCACTCTGAGTCAACAGGGACCCGGCCTGGATGGATGCTTATCAGTTGCCTTGCAGAGTGCTGCACACCGATCTGCCCACTCAGCAGCCAGGCCTCTATCCCTCAGGTCAACGTGGCCTATTCAACCGTGAACCTCCCTTCCCTTCCCTGCAATGGATGACTAAATCAACTCCACACATACAGTACATTTCTACCCCATGCAGCTGTGAGGTGGGGCTTGTGTAGGGACAGTACAGTACACACATCTTGGCAGTTTTCTTTTAGTCACTGGTCAAAGGCGTCATGCCCATAGGGGGCACGTGCCCCCTCACATAAAACATACTTTTTGTTGTTGTTGTTTCTCTGTAATGCTACTTTAGAAAAACAAGCAATTACTAAATGTCATGAATAACACTTGCATTTTTTTACCCAGATCTTAGCCGAGATGCAGAGAAGCATATTTAATTTTTTTTTAAAAGCACCATTCAAGAGGATACAGACAGCTCAAAACTGAAGATATGCAGAAAAATAAACATATGTTTTACATAAAATTAAGCATAATGATTATGCATCTACAGTCATGGCCAAAAGTTTTGAGAATGACACAAATATAAATTTTCACAGAGTCTGCCGCCTCAGTTTGTATGATGACAATTTGCATATACTCCAGAATGTTATGAAGAGTGATCAGATGAATTGCAATTAATTGCAAAGTCCCTCTCTGCCATCCAAATGAACTGAATCCCCCCAAAAACATTTCCACTGCATTTCAGCCCTGCCACAAAAGGACCAGCTGACATCATGTCAGTGATTCTCTCGTCAACACAGGTGTGAGTGTTGACGAGGACAAGGCTGGAGATCACTCTGTCATGCTGATTGAGTTTGAATAACAGACTGGAAGCTTCAAAAGGAGGGTGGTGCTTGGAATCATTGTTCTTCCTCTGTCAACCATGGTTATCTGCAAGGAAACACGTTCCGTCATCATTGCTTTGCACAAAAAGGGCTTCACAGGCAAGGATATTGCAGCCAGTAAGATTGCACCTAAATCAACCATTTATCGGATCATCAAGAACTTCAAGGAGAGCGGCTCAATTGTTGTGAAGAAGGCTTCAGGGCACCCAAGAAAGTCCAGCAAGCGCCAGGACCGTCTCCTAAAGTTGATTCAGCTGCAGGATCGGGGCACCACCAGTACAGAGCTTGCTCAGGAATGGCAGTAGGCAGGTGTGAGTGCATCTACACGCACAGTGAGGCGAAGACTTTTGGGGGATGGCCTGGTGTCAAGAAGGGCAGCAAAGAAGCCACTTCTCTCCAGGAAAAACATCAGGGACAGACTGATATTCTGCAAAAGGTACAGGGATTGGACTGCTGAGGACTGGGATGAAGTCATTTTCTCTGATTGTTTGGGGCATCCGGAAAAAAGCTTGTCCGGAGAAGACAAGGTGAGCGCTACCATCAGTCCTGTGTTATGCCAACAGTAAAGCATCCTGAGACCATTCATTTGTGGGGTTGCTTCTCAGCCAAGGGAGTGGACTCACTCACAATTTTGCCTAAGAACACAGCCATGAATAAAGAATGGCACCAACACATCCTCGGAGAGCAACTTCTCGCAACCATCCAGGAACAGTTTGGTGACGAACAATGCCTTTTCCAGCATGATGGAGCACCTTGCCATAAGGCAAAAGTGATAACTAAGTGGCTCGGGGAACAAAACATCGATATTTTGGGTCCATGGCCAGGAAACTTCCCAGACCTTAATCCCATTGAGAACTTGTGGTCAATCCTCAAGAGGAGGGTGGACAAACAAAAACCCACAAATGCTGACAAACTCCAAGCATTGATTATGCAAGAATGGGCTGCCATCAGTCAGGATGTGGCCCAAAAGTTAATTGACAGCATGCCAGGGTGGATTGCAGTGGTCTTGAAAAAGAAGGGTCAACACGGCAAATATTGACTCTTTGCATCAACTTCAGGTAATTGTCATTAAAAGCCTTTGACACATATGAAATGCTTGTAATTATACTTCAGTATTCCATAGTAACATCTGACAAAAATATCTAAAGACACTGAAGCAGCAAACTTTGTGGAAATTATTATTTGTGTCATTCTCAAAACTTTTGGCCACGACTGTAGATTGCAGGAAAAAGCTGATTCAGGTGTTTGAAAACTGCTAAATGCTCCAATTTCCTGATGGGGGGCCGAACACCCCTACGACCACCCCCCAAATATCCTCACATACTTTGTGCCCCCTCAGATTTGTAGGGTACATGACGTCCCTGTCACTGGTTGGGAATGAGAAACTTGGCCAACATCCATCACCTAGCTCTGTTTGAGATCTGATAGGAAGGCTATTGGCTGGGGACAATCATGTAGAAGGCAAACTCTCATTTGGATATTCCAATTCTTGCCTTTCTCATCTACCTAAGTAAATGGCACAATATCATTTCGACCCCTTCACATGTTCATGGTTGCTGTTATTAATGTACAATTATGTTTTTGGACAGATATCTCCTTCCTGTAACCCACGTGCCCTGAATGACACATCACGACTGTTCTTGTTCCTCATACCCAAGGAACCAGTTAGTTCCACTCAAGATCTAATTGAGGTAGAGGGTGGACATACGATGAAATAAACACAACTCTTTGAAGTGACAGGTCACATATGGTCTTCAATGGTTAAATCAATTTACAACCACCCTTCCCTCAGTATGTATATGCTTCCCTAACTCAGATCGTAAGGGTCCTGGTGTAGCCTGCCCTGGAGACACTGGTAGAGCAATGACTGATTAATGGTTTGGGAGCGGCAGGCTTTGTCTATGAAAGAAAGGTGAACGGTAGTGATGAATCAAAGATTACAAGTTTGAACCTGTGGGAGATTGAAAGGGGCTGTGATCTTGACATGGTTGAGCCAGATCTATGTCCTGTACCATGACAAAAAAAACTGCTATTGCGTATTGATTTTCAAGTCAACAGCTCTATGAGTGGCCTTGTGGAACCTAGTTGAATTGCTCCGGTGTTGGGCAGCAATCACATCCATGTCTTTCTGTTAACCCAAGATTATGCTGGAGGCACGGGAGTGATAGAATTGCAAAACAAATAAAATGCGAGGAACATAATTGTTACCATCTAACATGTTCTCTTTCCTAAAACAACACAACATCCAAACATTCAAAAACAATTTCATTTAAAACCGCTCCTTTGAAGTGAAAATTCTCTACGTGTTGCAGTGTTAATCATGATTGAAAACCTGCCATCTTTGACCACCCACAGACAACTCAATCCTTCTGAGTGGTCAAGGAACCAGCTGGCAACACGTATGGTCTACATTGAAACTGACTGACAATACCTTATTATAGATCTGTGGCTGGGAGGCTGCTGTTATGATGACACAAGGCCGCACGCTGTCAGTGTCCTAATTAATATGATTAATGAGCAACATTGGGATGGAACATGAGGACACAAATCCTAAATTCCTGCTGCTAATCCCAAATAATACCTGCCACCTGCAGCCTGCTGTAAACTAGGAATGTAACCGGCCAAGGTAGATAGGCACTCAAATTATTATTAATAAGCTCTGAAGGGTTAGTGTGTTCGTGTGAGTATTTGTCACTCACATCACTACAAAGCACCATTCTGAGCCTAATGAAATGGATTGTTGTTCTACTCAATATTGTCTAGACACATCTCCTATTGTAATGATGTAGTGACAAAAGCTCCGTTTAAAAAATGAATGGGGGGAAGAATTGATTGATTCCCATGTCAGGATAATAACTTAGGGTCACACTTTATTTGGATAGTCCATATTTTACCTGGTCATACTATCAACAAACTAAATGTTGATAAGCAACTGCTTGCTAAGGTTAAGGTTAGGATAAGAGTTAAGGTTAGGATTAGAGCTAGGGTTAAGAGATAGTTAGTTGACATGTTAGTGATAGTCTGTAGACGGCCTGTAGAGCATCTACAGATGGAATATCCAAATAAAGTGTTACCTAATTTCGAGATTGAGACGAATCGCGCAGACACAACCTACAGTGCCTTCAGAAAGTATTCACACCCCTTGACTTTTTCCACATTTTGTTGGGTAACAGCCTGAATTTAAAATGTATTACATTGAGATTTGTTTGGTTACTGGCCTACACACAATACCCCATATGAATTATGTTTTTCAAATGTATTATAAATTAATACAGAATTAAAGGCTGAAATGTATTGAGTCACTAAGTATTCAACTCCTTTGTTATGGCAGGCCTAAATAAATTCAGAAGTAAAAATGTGCTTAACAAGTCACATATTAAGTTGCATGGACTCCCTCTGTGTGCAATAAAAGTGTTTAACATGATTTTTTAATGACTATATCTCACACATACAATTACAGTATCTGTGAGGTCTGTCAATCGAGCAGTGAATTTCAAACACATATTCAACCACAAACACCAGAGAGGTTTTCAAATGCCTCGCAAACAAGACATTGAATATCCGTTTGAGCATGGTGAAGTTATTAATTAAACTTTGGATGGTGTAACAACACAAACCCAGTCACTACAAATATACTGATGTCCTAACTCCGTTGTCGGAGAGGAAGGAAACCGCTCAAGGAGTTCACCATGAGGCCAAGGGTGACTTTAAAACAGTTATATAGTTTAATGGCTATGATAGGAGAAAACTGAGGATGGATCAACATTCTAGTTATTCCAAAACACTAACCTAATTGAGTGAAAAGAAGGAAGCCTGTACAGAATAAAAATATTCCAAAACATGCATCCTGTTTGCAACAAGGCACTAAAGTAATCCTCCAAAAAAATGTGTCAAGGCAATTCACTTTTTAATTAAGTGTTATGTTTGGGGCAAATCCCAAAAAGTACATTTATGAGTACCACTCTCCATATTTTCAAGCATAGTGTCGGCTGCATCATGTTATGGGTATTCTTGTTATCGTTAAGGACTGGGGAGTTTTTTAGGATAACAAATAAACATAATGGAGCTAAGCACAGGCAAGATCTTACAGGAAAACCTGGTTCAGTCTGCTTTCCACCAGACACTGGGAGATGAATTCAACTTTCAGCAGGACAATAACCTAAAACACATGATATTTTTTACAAATGTTAGAATTTTCTTCCACTTTGACATTATAGAGTATTTTGTGAAGATTGTTGACAAAAAATGTACAATTAAATCCATTTGAATCCCACTTTGTAACACAACAAAATGTGGAGAAAGTCGAGGTGTGTGAATACCTTCTTAAGACACTGTAGTAGAGTTTACGACAGTTTACATCACTATGCATTTCATTTTCGTGAGAAGCCATCTGTTGTGCCACATAATATGTGGTGGGGAATCAGATTACCGATTTCACAGGGGCCACATATGGCTCCAGGGAAGAAGACGAAGAACCCGGCCCATTCTAAAGGGAACAGTGAGATTGAACTGTTCAATGAAGGTCTCTATGAGATCGTACCGATTGTACTCGTAACCCTAACGACATTTCCCTAGCTTGACCTTTAGATGACTCGGCATAATGCCCTAACAATGCAGAGAGATGGCCCATAAGAGTCACTGCAATCACACCTTACTGTCAGCCTCGGGAAATAACTTCAAGGAATGGCCTGCCATTCACACCCAATTGGGAAACCCTCAGCACTATCAATATGTCACTTTTCAAAATAATACCCCACCATCAGTGTATACCTGCACTGATTGTTGTTGCGGCAACCGAGGATGAGCCAATCCCATGTGGACAGCCCTCCCTAAAAAAAGATTGTAAACAACAGAGAGATTGAATCAGGAGTATAATATGATTATAAGCACAAATGTGATAACAGCCACAGGAGGTGGATGAACAATAATTGTAAAGCAGATCTAGTGCTGTACTAGGTTCATCTGAGGAAACATGTACTACAGTAGTTAAGAGTTCAAATGAAGGCTAGAAACTTGGTTGTAATGGTATTTGATGGTGCTTTAGTCTAAGGTGCTCTTGTGATGCATCGATGCATCTCAATATTTCGAGGAAAACAAATTGAACAGGCCGTGCACCGCCGAGTACATAGCATCGCCCTGTTAATCCTGGCGTCCCCCTAATAGCTGTCATGTCAATGATTCCTTCTCTCCTCCCAAGCTTTTCATTAGTACTTTCGAGTCTGTGTTGAGAACTCCATCACACCAGGGCAGTTCACTGGGCTTGGCCTTGGCGCGGTCCCTGGTCGCTTGCACCCACCGAGAGCCCCTGCCTGGTGCATATCCACTAAGCTTGTGGAAAATTACAAACACACAAGGTCACAGTGGAGCTGAGCCAGTCTCCCACAGAGCCCATCTGATCCGAGGCGAAACGCAGCAATTACCACCCTCTGTGTGCCTCTGTGTGGGGCTGCTGCTATTTCATTATTTATTTGAACAAATACGATTACGGTCGTGGGTCTGTGGTGGATTGATTGTGACGAGGGATGAGGAGGGGACCCAAGGAAAGAGCTGCCTGGCTGACTGACTAGCTGCTGCTGCGGTGTAGCTGAACCTGAGCCACTTTAATGTATCAAACACACAGTTGATCTCCCGTTTTTTGGCTTGAGCACTCCCACATAGTCTACTTCCTCTCCACTCCCTACACCCAGTTTTCCTGGACAGTGGAGCGCCAACTGTATTGACATATGCCATCTATTTGAGAGCTGCATTTCCTGTCTGTACAGATGATGATAGGGAATGCATTGGTTGGTGTGCCTCTCGTGTCATTGGGGAAATCGTGTAACACTGATGAAAAGCTTCAACAGACCAGATAGACTAGCCTTCTGGGGCACATCATTCCATATACTGCATTCAGAAAGTATTCAGACCCTTTTCATTTTTCCAAATGTTGTTACGTTACAGGCTTATTCTAAAATGAATTAAATGAATTTCTTCCCTCATCAATCTACACACAATACCCCAAAAGACACATTATTGCTAATTCATTGAGTATAAAAAACTGAAATACCTTATTTACATAAGTATTCAGATCCTTTGCTATGATAGTCGAAATTGAGCTCAGGTGCATCCTGTTTCCATTGATCATCCTTGAGATGTTTCTACAACTTGATTGGAGTCTACCTGTGGTAAATTCAGTTTATTGGACATGATTTGAAAAGGCACACACCTGTCTATATAAGGTCCCACAGTTGACAGTGCATGTCAGAGCAAAAACCAAGCCACGAGGTCGAAGTAATTGTCCGTAGAGCTCCGAGACAGGATTGTGTCGAAGCACAAATATGGGGAAGGGTACCAACAACAAAAAAATGTCTGCACCAATCAGGCCTTTATGGTAGAGTGGCCAGATGGAAGCCACTCCTCAGTAAAAGGCACATGACAGCCACAGTGGAGTTTGCCAAAATACACGTAAAGGACTCTCAGACCATGAGAAACAAGATTATCTGGTCTGATGAAACCAAGATTGAACTCTTTGGCCTGAATGCCAAGCGTCACGTCTGGAGGAAACCAGGCACCATCCCCACGGTGAAGAATGGTGGTGGCAGCATCATTCTGTGGGGATGTTTTTCAGTGGCAGGGACTGGGAGACTAGTCAGGATCGAGGGAAAGATGAATGGAGCAAAGTACAGAGAGATCCTTGATGAAAACTTGCTCCAGAACGCTCAGGACCTCAGACTGGAGACAAAGGTTCACCTTCCAACAGGACAATGACCCTAAGCACACAGTCAAAACAACGCGCAGGATTGGCTTCGGGACAAGTCTGAATATCCTTGAGTGGCCCAGCCAGAGCCGTGACTTGAACCTAACCGAACATCTCTGGAGAGACATGAAAATAACTGGGCAGCAACGCTCCCATTCCAACCTGACAGAGCTTGAGAGGATCTGCAGAGAACAACGGGAGAAACTCCACAAATACAGGTGTGCCAAGCTTGTACTATAGCTGTAAGGGCTGTCTTCAGAAATGGACCAAAATGCAGTGGAGTTAGTGTTCAACATGATTTAATAAACGGAACACTATGCAATTTACAAAAACGAGAAAAACTGACAGCCAACACAGTCCTGTCAGGTGCAACCACTGTGACAAGAACAATTACCAACGAAACACAAAGGAAACGTAGGCAACTTATGTGTGACTCCCAATCAGCCACAACCCTTTACAGCTGTGCCTGATTGGAAGTCACACGGCCAAAATCAACGAAACAATCAAAACACCCACTCTTTTCTGCCACGTCCTGACCCAACTACACCCTCTACTGGTCAGGACGTGACAGTACCCCCCCCCCTCAAAGGTGCATACCCCGAAATGCACCTACACAAAACACAGAAAAGAAAACCCAAAACGACTACAACAAAAAAATCCCCTAGACAAAAAGGGAGGGAAGGGAGGGTGGCTGCCATCAATGACGGCACTGTGCTACACCCTCCCTCCCTCAACCCACCTATCCCTCCCTCCCCCAACCCACTCGGGCTGACCCTGGCAGACGGGCCACTCGGGCTGGGCCGGAGGACAGGCGGGCCACTCGGGCTGGGCCGGAGGACAGGCGGGTCACTCGGGCTGGGCCGGAGGACAGGCGGGCCACTCGGGTTGGGCCGGAGGACAGGCGGGCCACTCGGGCAGATCCGGCACGGTGGGCCACTCTGGCAGATCCGGCACGGCGGGCCACTCTGGCAGATGCGGCACGGCGGGCCACTCTGGCAGATCCGGCACGGCGGGCCACTCTGGCAGATCCGGCACGGCGGGCCACTCTGGCAGATCCGGCTCAGGATTCACCAGGCTGGGGAGACATGAAGGAGGCCTGGCTCTGGGCGCAGGCCCTGGACTCACCAGTCTGGGAAGACCCGCTGGAGGCCTGGTTTGAGGAGGTGGCACTGGAGAGACCAGGGTGGAGAGACCCACTGGAGGACTGGTCCGTGGAGGAGGCACGGGTTTGACCAGGATGGGGAGACCCACTGGAGGACTGGTCCGTGGAGGAGGCACGGGCTTGACCAGGATAGGGAGACCCACTGGAGGACTGGTCCGTGGAGGAGGCACGGGCTTGACCAGGATGTGAAGACATGCAGGAGGCCTGGTTCTGGGCGTAGGCACAGGACGTGCAGGGCTGGGAAGACATGCAGGAGGCCTGTTTCTGGGTGCAGGCACAGTCTTTACCAGACAACCAGCACGCACCTCAGGACGAGTATGGAGAGCTGCCTCAGGTGACATCATTCCCACGACACGCTCATTAGGGCGAAAGCCGTACTTTATGCACCACACTAGCAGCTCTCTCATCTCTCTCTCCTTTAATTTACCCATTAACTCTGTCACAGACTCTGCCTCGTACCCCTCGCTCACCTCCCATGTCAGCCCGACTGGCTCTGGTTCTGACCTTGGCTCCGCCGACTGTCCCATGTGCCCCCCCCAAAAAAAATTCTTGGGGCTGCCTCTCGCGCTCGTTGCGCTCTCTCTCCTCGTAATAGCGCCTCTCCGCTCTCGCCACTTCAATCTCCCACTGCGGGAGGCGATAATCCCCAGCCTGAGTCCATGGTCCCTCTCCGTCCAGGATTTGTTCCCAAGTCCATTGGTCCATCACGCTGTACTCCTGCTGCTCCTTCCTCCTCCGCCGCTTGGTCCTGGTTTGGTGGGTAATTCTGTAAGGGCTGTCTTCAGAAATGGACCAAAATGCGGAGTTAGTGTTCAACATGATTTAATAAACGGAACACTATGCAATTTACAAAAACTAGAAAAACTGACAGCCAACACAGTCCTGTCAGGTGCAACCACTGTGACAAGAACAATTACCAACGAAACACAAAGGAAACGTAGGCAACTTATGTGTGACTCCCAATCAGCCACAACCCTCTACAGCTGTGCCTGATTGGAAGTCACACGGCCAAAATCAACGAAACAATCAAAACACCCACTCTTTTCTGCCACGTCCTGACCCAACTACACCCTCTACTGGTCAGGATGTGACAATAGCGTCATACCCAAGAAGACTGGAGGCTGTGATCGCTGCCAAAGGTGCTTCAAAGTACTGAGTAAAGGGTCTGAATACTTATGCAAATGTGATATTTCATTTGACATTTTTTGTACATTTGCAAACATTTCTAAAAACCTGTTTTTGCTTTGTCATTAAGGGTTCTTGTGTGTAGATTGATTTTTAAAAAATGGAATCCATTTTGGTATAAGGTTGAAATATAACAAAATGTGGAAAAAGTCAAGGGGTCCAAATGCACTGTATTTCTTTACTTGACAATATAAATTGCTTCCATAAAGGATCTTGAAACCGGTACACGTGTATGGTGTCCATATTAGGAGAGCCTCTTTCAATTTCAGCTGGACTGAGGCTGTCCTAATATGCAGCCCGTATAGGTGCGCCTGTCTGACTGATGCTTACAGCATTAATAATCTCCCCTCCCCCGTGCAGTATATGCCCTGGCAAATTCTATCTAGCAGTGGTTTCATCTACCTGCCAGTAGAAGTCTGTAAATCAGAGTAAAATTGAGGGTAAGTGACATCACAGGGTTCTTCCAGCTCTTGACTGATTGGTTGGAGAAGGAGATGTTTTAAAACAATGGGTGAAAGAAGAACGTCACATACAGCCAAGATTGCGAGCAGAGAAAAATAAAACTTGGTATTCCTAAGTTACCTTCCCATTCATATTGCTGTCTGAGAAGCTACTTCACTAGTTGGTTAGTAAGTTCATACCTTATATGTATTATATTCAATAAATAATTTCTTAGCATCGTTATTGAGACGTTTTTTGGGAATACTGCCAATCTGCATTAAATGTCAATAAACCATTTCTCTAGAGTCTAGACACGTGATCAGACATCCTCTCAGTATGTTAATATTGATCACCAAACTATCCCTATGGGTCTTGAATGACCCCCAATAGGGGTCAATAAAGTGATACACATCAGCAAAATATTTTAAATGTAATATAGCTCCAAAAGCTGTGTTAGTCTACAAGGCCCAGACCTGGGTTCAAATACTATTTGAAATATAAAACATTTACTTTAGTCTGCCCGGAGTGTCAGATGGGAGGGTTTTGCAGTTTTGCGAGTATTCCATTGGTTAATTTGCAACTGGCATGCTCAATCAAGCCCAGCTGACGTATATTAAATTATATTAAATAGTATTTGAACCCAGAAGAGCTCTTACAAACCTATAATACATCATTCTGTTCCATATTAACTTCATTTGAAGTGGTAAACCTACAGATACCTAAACTTGTATCTCTGAGGTAAAGTGCAGTCATCTAGATGTTGAGATTGATTTCAAGTATTTTTTTGCCCTAAGACCTTGATAAATGGCTCAACCCCCTAGTCTCCTTGATTGCCTGATTAAGACAAATGTGCCTCCACTGCCTCTGCAACATCTCTACAGTGCCATGCAGATTCTCACTACTGTAGTGATCTGTCACTGAAAGTAGTACCGGAAAAAAATAACTGCTATTTGACAGGAATTCAAATATTTCCAGGATGAAGTGCCTCAGCAACCTCCAGATAAATGTCTGTATTCTGTAATTGATTCAGATTTTCATAATGTGGGTTGGAGTATAGCCGATGGATCTGAGAGTAATCGCTCAGAGAAACGTTAAAGAAGGCCTTTAGTGGGATATCCCTAAGGGCAAGGCCTAAGCTGCTCTAATAGTGTTGATTAGACAGATCAGTAGGAGGGAGAGCGGAAGGACATGATCACCAAGCAGGGGTGGCCCAGACATTTATGAAAGCAACTGCTCAATAGGAACAAGGATGCACAGCATGTACTGTATGTCCAAAACAAAAACATGAATTGAATGTTGACTGAAAAGTGTGAATAGCGGACCTTAAATACAACTGGCCTTAAGTACTGGGAATACTCTTTCAAATCTTTCCATGCTCTGACTGCCATATAAGTAAGACTCCCTCTCATTGTATTTTGCTCTATGCCTCCTTTTATTGGACTGTGAACACTGCAGTGAAGCTCACCTGAAGCTTGCACTGTAAAAACCTTTTGACCTTCATGAAAGGCAAATTGAAGTAAATGGTTGACACAATTCCTTAACTTTTTTATGCATCTTCATTTGAGTTCACTCTCAGCTCATCATGAGTCATGATCAGGGTTGGGGAGTAACTGATTACATGTAATCTGATATTTTAAAAAATGTCACTGTAACCAGTTACGTAACCAGCAAAAATATTGTAATCGGATTACATATTCTTTTGAAAAATGAGATGATTACTTATTGGATTACTTTTAAATTAAAAAATAATGTGTGTAAAAAAAATATTATGACACCTTTCTGTTTTCTCAATGATATTCAATTCAGCACTGAAAAAGGTGCAAATTTAAGTTGGTTTCATCTATGTAAGTCTGACCACAAGTCAGAGACCACTATGATGACACACCAAATGCGTTTGATGGATCGTTTTTGTATTTTTTTAATGCCTCTTAAGGGGGATGTAATCCAAATGTAACAAAAATGAATCTGATTACGTTACTGAGTTTGGGTAATCCAAAAGTTGCATTAATGATTACAGCTTTGGACAGGTAACTACTAACTGTAACTGATTACATTTAGAAAGTAACCTACCCAACCCGGGTCATGATCGACTGCAGATCTATTGAGCTGTCCTTTATGATTGGGAACTTTTACCTGTCTGCTCCATGCCACTCATCAGAGCAGAGCCAGAGCCACAACCACAGGAGTAGGTTGACATTGAGTCATATAACCCCACTGAGCTCAACAGGACAGAGACTGACAATCAACAATCAGGAGCCCCAAGCTAATCACTTCCAATGTGGCATGCAGGCTGGTGATTTCTGCCTCTCAGTGGTTGAGTGGGCTGAGGGGTAAGTGGCTGGCTAGCGTCATCACCACAATGCCACCCCACTGCTCCTATCTATATTCCTCTCTTCCACCAGTTCATTTACATAAAAAGAAGAGCCATGGCTGTCAGTCCCCAAACGACAACATTGACAGTTTGAATTGAGGGTGGGCTGGTGGGAAGACTATTTTAATTACTGGGGAATATTTTCCTTGGATCGCTGAGCTTTCTGATACTGAAGTAGACTAAAGAGTTATGTTACTTTCAATTGGAATATTGAGGAAACTGATTAGTGTATTGTACACGTCGACTATTATGCTCTAATGAGCACATAGAGTCCCTTCAGAAAGTATTCAGACCCCTTGACTTTTTCCACATTTTGCTGTGTTACAGCCTGAATTTAAAATTGATTACATTGAGATTGTGTGTCACTGGCCTACACACAATACCCCATAATGTCAAAGTGGAATGATGTTTTTAGAAATGTTTACAAATTAATACAAATTGAAAAGCTGAAATGTCTTGAGTCAATAAGTATTCAACCCCTTTGTAATGCCAAGCCTAAATAAGTTCAGGAGTAAAAATGTCCTTTACAAGCCACATAATAAGTTGCATGGACTCACTCTTTGCGCAATTATATTTACATGTTTTAATGACTACCTCATCTCTGTACCCCACACATACAATTATCTGTAAGGTCCCTCAGACGAGCAGTACATTTCAAACACAGATTCAACCAAAAGACCAGGGAGGTTTTCCAATGCCTCGCAAAGAAGCACACCTATTGGTAGATGTGTAAAAATTCAAAAAGCAGACATTGAATAAATCCCTTTGAGCATGGGGAAGTTATTAATTACACTTGGATGGTGTATCAATACACCTATTCACTACAAAGATACAGTTGTCCTTCCTAACTCAGTTGCTGGAGAGGAAGGAAAAAGAAAAAAAAATCTATTAAATCCATTTTGAATTCAGGCTGAAACATAACAAAATGTGCAATAAGTCAAGGGGTATGAAAACTTTCTGAAGGTACTGTAGGATTATTGATGAAACGAAAGAGAGAGTTAAAGTAGACGGCACAGTGCTGCAGACGACATGGGGATTTACTCATAACAAACAATAACACTCATGTACTCCTTCTGCTATATGCTATCTCTCATGCACAGCCAATTTAGCTCTGGACAAGAGGGATAATTACATATCTGGTTGTCTGAAGGACATGAGGCCTCTCATGGTCAGTGTTTGTTATAAACGTTCATGTCACATTTCAAATGAATTTGGGAGTGCTCTGCCTCAGTAGCATACTATATGGTGAAAAAAAGGTTGTCCCCTGTTATTGTCCATCCAAAGGTCAGCTGTCTAGAACAAGGAATATCGCTACTTCTCTTTCTGTGTTTGGATGTGGAATTCCATCTTCGCTGGTTCACAACCACACCACTTTACTACTAATTCTGTCTCCTGCTTTAAACTTTGAAGCACAATGATAGGAGCATTTTCCAAGTATACACTACCACAGTGGGATGTCATTTAATACAGTAGTACCTTGTGATTGAATTAGGAGATGCCCTTCAATGTCATGCCAAACCCATGGATCAAAAGGAAGTCTCTTCAGAGGAAAACCTGTCCTTTTTTTGTGAGAAAGTTCAGAATTAATTAAAAAAAATCACATCAGGAAATGTCAAAGGATATACTTCAAGGCTCAGGAAAGGCAAACCTTTTCTAGTGCTGCATCCTTCAGCGAGGACAAGCCTGTGTTCGTAATTCCTTTTTTTCATCAAAGTGCGTGTTCAATCTCAACATTCTCAGTCGGCTGTGTACCCATTTTAACGGGGAATATACCGCCCTTGTTGCTCTCTCTCTCTCTCTCTCCCCATTGGTCTAGTACAAGTCATTTAATCTGGAAAAAATAATATTATATTTCAGCAATCAAAGTGCAATGGGGCTGTGTTCATTTGCCATTGCTGCAGTCAGTGAAATTATTATTTTAGAAAATGTATTTTCATGACCTGGTTTGTTGTAAGTCTTTTTGGTTGCGAGGGGGTAAGATTAGGTATGACTTTTGTTTTTTTGATGTGACAAAGCCATTCAAAAATAGTTTACATTATTAATGACACATTAAATATGAAAGGCAAAGTATATCTCTTGGGCCACATGCAGCAGAGTGCCTAAGAAAAATACTTTATTTCTAGATCATAAATATTAATTACAGAGCATTTACAGGATAATTGTGTGCTTTACACTGACATCTCCAATTGATATTCTGTTTTATCTCCATTTTGATATTTTAGGTGGTTACAAAGCTTTGAAAATAGTGAGAACATTTCATTCAACACTTTTCCTTCCCGCACAGCATATCTTAACCTTGTTTTCACTTGGATGCTCATTCATAATGCTTCTTTGTCATTCAATACGTACTGTGTATGTCAAGAACCAATCATTTTGTACTAGGGAAATGCATAACTAGATAGAGTACATGGGCAACGATATGATACAGGAATGATGCATTTTAGTTTGAAATGATTCAGTGCGATTCGGTTTGATTAGAGGAACGAATTGATTCGATTCCATTCGATGAGATACGATTTGATGCACGAAAATTTGTTGCATAAACACATTCATTGTCCATTCGAAATTAAAATCTGCTGCTGATGGAGATGATGAGCTGTGCCTCCGTGAGCTGGATCTGTCTGGGATGACTTATCTTTCTCTCTGTGTGTTTCAAAATCCAATCAAATTTTATTTGTGACATGTGCCAAATACAATAGGAGTAGACCTTACCGTGAAATGCTTACTTACAAGCGCTTAACTGGCAATGCAGTTTTAAGAAAATGACAGTAAAGAAAATATTTACGAAATAAACTAAAGTTTAAAAAGTAACACAATAAAATAACAATAACGAGGCTATATACAGAGTAGGGGTAAAGTAACTAGGCATAGATAATGAACAACGAGTAGCAGCAGTGTAAAAAAAGGGGGGGTCAATGCAAGTGTGTGTGTGTGTGTGTGTGTGTGTGTGTGTGTGTGTGTGTGTGTGTGTGTGTGTGTGTGTGTGTGTGTGTGTGTGTAAATGATATACAGTGCATTTGGAAAGTATTCAGACGTAGAGCTCCGAAACAGGATTGTGTCGAGGCACAGATCTGGGGAAAGGTACCAAATAAGTCATTGAAGGTCCCCAGCACCACAGCGGCCAAAGTGAGCAATCGGGAGAGAAGGGCCTTGGTCAGGGAGGTGACCAATAACTCAATGGTCACTCTGACAGAGCTCCAGAGTTCCTCTGTGGAGATGGGATAACCTTCCAGAAGGACAACCAACTCTGCAGCACTCCACCAATCGGGGCCTTTATGGTAGAGTGGCCAGACAGGAGCCACTCCTCAGTAAATGGCACATGCCAGCCCCCTTCAAGTATGCCAAAAGGCACCTGAAGGACTCTCAGACCATGAGAAACAAGATTATCTGGTCTGATGAAACCATGATTGAACTAATTGGCCTGAATGCCAAGCGTCACGTCTGGAGGAATTCTGGCACCATCCCTACGATGAAGAATGGTGGTGGCAGCATCATTCTGTGGGCATGTTTTTCAGTGGCAGGGACTGGGAGACTAGTCAGGATTGAGGGAAAGATGAACGGAGCAAAGTACAGAGAGATCCTTGATGAAAACCTGCTCCAGAGCACTCAGGACCTCAGACTGGGGCGAAGGTTCACCTTCCAACAGGACAATGACCCTAAGCACACAGCCAAGACAATGTAGGAGTGGCTTCAGGACAAGTCTCTGAATGTCCTTGAGTGGCCCAGCCAGAGCCGTGACTTGAACCCGATCAAACATCTCTGGAGTGACCTGAAATAAGCTATGCAATGCCGCTCCCCATCCAGCCTGACAGAGATCGAGAGCATTTGCAGAGAAGAATAGGAGAAACTCCCCAAATACAGGTGTGCCAAGCTTGTAGCGTCATACCCAAGAAGACTTCTCTCCCGATTCCTCAGAGCCTGAGTGTCAGGGTTGTCTCAAGGAAGCAGGAGAGGTAGAGTCAAGCGCAGGAGACAGAAAATCCGTGAATACACTTTTAATGAGCATCCACAACGTACAAACACGGTAGGGCAGGGCGCATAAAACAAATGCTCCAAAACCCCAGCTCAAACACAAAGCAGGGACGCAGCCCACAATAACCTCTGCGTCAAAAAAAACACAGGCAGAGGGAAACACTCGTTCCTCAAACGACCTAAGTCCTGACACAGAACAATCACGTACAAAACACAAACCTACCTAGCTAGACTAAATACCCCCCCCCCCCCCCACTAACAACTAATACAAAACAGGTGCGTGCCTAACCTAGACCTAACCAACAGAAAGTGAAACAGAGGATCGGTGGCAGCTAGTAGGCCGGCGACAACGACTGCCGAGCACCGCCCGGGCGAGGAGGGGCGCCACCTTCCGTCGGTGTCGTGACACTGAGGTGGAGGATATACAGCTCCCTCGGGAACAGGCCCCGACCCCAGTGATCTGCGTGAAGAGGCGGCGAAGAAAGAGAGGCTGGAGAGCGGGCTGCCTTCTGAGAAGTCGGAGGCGATCGAATAAACCCCACTCCCCTCAATTCTGCTAGCAAACATGCAATTTTAGGACAATGAAATGGACGAGTTACTGGGAAGATTAAAATACCAACGGGACATTAAACATTGTAACATCTTATGCTTCACAGAGTCGTGGCTGAACGACGACAATATCAACATAGAGCTGGCTGGTTATACGATGTACCGGCAGGATAGAACAGCGGCGACTGGTAAGACAAGGGGTGGTCTATTTATTTTTGTTAACAACAGCTGGTGCACGATATCTAAGGAAGTCTCAAACTATTGCTCACCTGAGGTAGAGATTCTCATGATAAGCTGTAGACCACACTACCTACCGAGAGAGTTTTCATCTATATTCTTTGTAGCTGTTACATACCACCACAGTCAGAGGCTGGCACTAAGATAGGATTGAATGAGCTGTATTCCACTATAAGCAAACAAGAAAACGCTCACCCAGAGGCGGCGCTCCTAGTAGCCGGGGACTTGAATACAGGGAAACTTGAATCAGTCTTACCAAATTTCTTTCAGCATGTTAAATGTGCAACCAGAAGGAAAATAACTCTGGACACCTATACTTCACACACAGAGATGCATACAAAGCTCTCCCTCACCCTCCATTATGTAAATCTGACTATAATTCCATCCTCCTGATTCCTGCTTACAAGTAAAAATTAAAGCAGGAAGCACCAGTGACTAGATCAATAAAAAAGTGGTCAGATGAAGCAGATGCTAAGCTACAGGACTGTTTTGCTAGCACAGACTGGAATATGTTCTGGGATTCCTCCAATGGCATTGAGGAGTACACCACATCTGTCATTGGCTTCATCAATAAGTGCATCGATGACGTAGTCCCCACAGTGACCGTACGTACATACCCAAACCAGAAACCTTGGATTACAGGCAGCATCCACACTGAGCTAAAGGCTAGAGCTGCCACTTTCAAGGAGCGTGACTCTAACCCGGAAGCTTATAAGAAATCCTGCTATGCCCTCCGACAAACCATCAAACAGGCAAAGCAGTCAAACAGTCAATACGGGACTAAGATTGAGTCGTATTACACCGGCTCTGACGCTCGTCGGATGTGGCAGGGCCTGCAAACCATTACAGACTACAAAGGGAAGCACAGCCGAGAGCTGCCCAGTGACACGAGCCTACCGGACGAGCTAAACTACTTCTATGCACGCTTCGAGGCAAATAACACTGAAACATGAATGAGAGCACCAGCTGTACCATAAGACTGTGTTATCACGCTCTCCGCAGCCGATGTGAGTAAGACCTTTGGACAGGTCAACATTCACAAGGCCGCAGGACCAGATGGATTACCAGGACGTGTACTGCGAGCATGCGCTGACCAACTAGCCAGTGTCTTCACTGACATTTGCAACCGCTCCCTGTCCGAGTCTGTAATACCAACATGTTTTAAGCAGACCACCATAGTGCCTGTGCCCAAGAACACTAAGGTAACCTGCCTAAATGACTACCGACCCGTAGCACTGACGTCTGTAGCCAATTTGTCTGTAGACAAAAGGAACACCTATGTGAGAATGCTATTCATTGACTACAGATCGACATTCAACACCATAGTGCCCTCAAAGCTTATCAATAAGCTAAGGACCCTGGGACTAAACACCTCCCTCTGCAACTGGATCCTGGACTTCCTGACGGGCCGTCCCCAGGTGGTAAGGGTAGGTAACAACACATCTGCCACACTGATCGTCAACACAGGGGCCCGTCAGGGGTGCGTGCTCAGCCCCCTTCTGTACTCCCTATTCACTCATGACTGCACGGCCAGGCACGACTCCAACACCATCATTAAATTTGCCGATGACAGAACAGTGGTAGGCTTGATCACCGACAACAACGAGACAGCCTATAGGGAGGAGGTCAGAGACCTGGCCGTGTGGTGCCTGGACAACAACCTCTCCTTCAGCGTGATCAAGACAAAGGAGATGATTGTGGACTACAGGAAAAAAAGGACCAAGCACGCCCCCATTCTCATCGACGGGGCTGCAGTGGAGCAGGTTGAGAGCTTCGAGTTCCTTGGTGTCCACATCACCAACAAACTAACATGGTCCAAACACACCAAGACAGTCGTGAAGCGGACACGACAAACCTATTCTCCCTCAGGAGACTGAAAAGATTTGGCATGGTTCCTCAGATCCTCAAAAGGTTCTACAGCTGCACCATCAAGAGCATCCTGACTGGTTGCATCACTGTCTAGTATGGCAACTGCTCGGCCTCTGACCAAAAGGCACTACAGAGGGTAATCTGAACAGCCCAGTACATCACTGGGGCCAAGCTTCCTGCTATCCAGGACCTCTATACCAGGCGGTCTCAGAGGAAGAACCTAAAAATGGTCAAAGACTCCAGCCACCCTAGTCATAGATTGTTCTCTCTGCTAACACATGGCAAGTGGTACCGGAGCGCCAAGTCTTGGTCCAAGAGGCTTCTAAACAGCTTCTACCCCCCAAGCCATACTACTCAACATCTAGTCAAATGGCTACCCAGACTATTTGCATTGCCCCCCCTCTCCACACCACTGCCACTCTCTGTTGTCATCTATGCATAGTCACTTTAATTAACTCTACCTACGTGTACATACTATCTCACTTAACCGGTGCCCCCACACATTGACTCTGTACTGGCACCCCCCAGTATATATTGTTATTTTTTACTGCTGCTCTTTAATTACTTGTTACTTTGATCTCTTATTCTTATCCCTATTTTTTAACCTGCACTGTTGGTTAGGGGCTCGTAAGTAAGCATTTCACGGTAGGGTCTAGCCACACCTGTTGTATTCGGTGCATGTGACTAATAACATTTGATTTGATTTGATTTGACTCGAGGCTGTAATCACTGCCCGAGGTGCTTCAGCAAAGTACTGAGTAAAGGGTCTGAATACTTATGTAAATGTGATATTTCAATGCATGTATGCTTTTTGTCCCCCCCACTTTTGATCTGAAAACTCCATCATCCACCCATTTTTGTAGATTATAAGTGTTTTGTGCTAGTAATGTATCAATAATTATCTTTAAAAAATTGCTATGATATATAGCACTTTGGACTTCACCACCGTGTTAAAATCAAATGGTTGTGATTGTTTGGACGTTTTTACGTTCCTCTGCCCAGGCGTTGCTGACGCATGCCAGATCTTACAACGCCTGGATAGGTATTTTACATATCAGCTAACCACATGATATGTTTTAGCAATCTGTCAGTCAATGACACTGTCGATGATGTCGCACGCAACCATTGGTTGATGCATGCAAGGTCTGAGCAGGGGAACACAACCAGAGTGAGCTACTCTTCTCTTCTCGCTTCGGGCCACGCAGTGCTGCTCGCAAAAGTGATTGCTGTCCTCGTTATGAAATTATCAACTTTGCCATGTACATCTAAAAATGACCATATGCTCTGATTGCGAAAAGCAAAACTCCCAAAACTATTGCTGATGGTGAACCTGAACAATGCACTCTTAACTTACATTTGATCTGATGCATATTGGTGAATCGTTACATCCCTATTTTGTACATGTCTGTCTCCAGATTCTTGTGACATGCCTCTTCGCTGCAGACTACGGCCACTTTGGGGGTAAGCCTTCTAATAACAGTTCCTTGTCGAGGTAGAGAGGCTCAGGTCTAGCTAGAGTCAAATAAGGTACAAATTGCCTGGTGCTAGAGGGTTGAACACAGCAGGATATGGCAGTGGAGGCATCCAACACTGCCACTCTTAGAAGCAGTATCTATGTTGCCTGCTTGGTTTAGCCCTCAGGCTACTGTATACCTGGAGGATCCCTGTGCCATGCTTTGCCTGCAAGGCAAGAAATGTGGTCCTTCTGTTAAGACATTCCTGGCAATGAAGAAAGACTGAAAATGTAGGAGATGATTTTCCATATAGAATTTGACCAGGAAAATACATTCTTATGCCTTTCCATCTCAAATCAATTGAAGGCACAGCTAACCTACTTGATTACATTTTGGAAGTTTAGCAGACTCTTAGAGTGCATAGATTTTAATACCTTTCCTCTGTGGGAATCAAACCCAAAACCCTGGCTTTGTGAGCGCCATGCTCTACCAACTGAGCCACACAGGAGGTTAGGTTTGCTTTGTTTGACAGCTTATTCAAGTATGACATTGCCTAAGGTGCAACAAACAAACACCAATAATCAAGGTTTAGTTGGCAGAGAGACTGCAGGCAGCAAAACTGTAAGCCACACATACCGAAACAAGAAGACACGTATGAATGATAGGCAACACACAGTAAGTTTGAATACACATTCTAGAGGAAAATCACATCTGAAATGATATTGGTTAGGATTCTCATTTGGGATTTATAGGAAATCCTCATATGTCTATTACACAGCAATGGGAAATCAATGAGGCATTTTGCTGTGAACTGTTAATGAACTTACTCTTCAGAGAATTAATACACAGCATGATTTTAATTAGGGTGAATTAATTAATTTATGTAATGCCTTCATACGTCACAGTGGCCTAGGGGAGAGGGCCAGCCCAGCCCAGTGATGCAAGCTTTGTGCAGGGAGGGAGTAGTTCATGTTTTCTCATGCCAAAATCTGTTATGATGGACGTTGGACTCAGTCAGTTGTGCATCACTGCTCATTTCTGCTTCAGTCCCATTTCAACAGAAGCCTGTCACTTTCCCAGCGGACATTGCAGTGAGTTGCTTTGGAAGGTTCTCCCCCACTTTGCGGTGGCAACATTAATACTGTCAAACCAGAGGAGGATGCAAAGAATCCAAATTTGCGAGATGGAAGCCGGGCCCATTTGAATAATGTGAGCCTTGGAGAACACAGATTTCCTTACCAGACCGTTTGAAGTGTGTGCGGCAAAGAGACGACTCCTGACAGTGTCAAATTAAACCTCTGTCTCTGAAAGTGGGGAGGGGTAGAAGCAACAGAAACACTGTGAGTTCTAATCTTGCAGTGCACAGAGCCAAATCACATCACAACCAGTTGTTGCAATATCAATCACACAGAAAGGTTTCATTTACACCACTGGGAGAACATCAGATGTCATACGACGAAATTGGAATTACATCTGGGAACTGTGTTTTCTTGTCCACACAGTACGATTATGTCATGTATGATATAATACAAACCAATCATCTGCATAAGCAATGTGAGCAAAGGGAGGAGCATTAAGCAACAAAATACAATCAGTTCTAGTAGAAGCACTATACTGTATCATGGGTGCAGACACGGTGGTGACAGGGACCTTTGAAACATAGCCATATTCCCACAGATCTTAATTGGTAGTGTGCCTGTTTCGCTCACACTCTTTCATAATATCTCCATCTATTTTCTGCCACCTTCTCACTTAAAAGCATTCATTCTTTTTCCTTTTAGTTTTTTTCTCAGCACCAAATTACCCTGGGGGACTATGAAATTTGCATCTTGAAATATTCATGGGGGTTTTAGGAGCTGGGTTGTACCATGCACTTCCTCATAGTAGAACAGGTATCAACGCAGCATGTGTGGTAAATGTTTCATGATCACAGCCCGGCATATTCCCAGCTCAGAACGTCTCCCACATTAAAGGCTGCCTGCCTGGCACATCACATCAGTCTCCTTCACTCAAGGTCTGCTAGGTTGATCCCGCTATCAGAATGTGTTTGTTCTCAATCATCCTCCTATTTATCTTCTTTGAATGCTATGTCAAACGCAGCAGTCTCGCGTTGTTTAACGGATGTAGAAGTTTGACAGCGAGTCACCAAAAGAACGTATGGAGTGGAGGAAAGAACTAGTTTGAAAGGGGCACTTTTGACTTGGAAAGGGATTTCATGTACTGAAATACATATAACTGTATCTTTTCTAGGGAACATTTTCCTCTCATACCTTCAGCTGTTACAGAAGACTGCTTTCAAGGTCATTAGAATAACATTATATCACCGTTAGATCATTTTGGTGCAGTGGTTAATCATGTACACTGAGAGTTTGACAAAAGATTTTACTCACAATAGGTAACACTTGAATTGGTTTAGGCCTCCATGTAGTTCAATAATGTATTTAAGATACTGTGTGTCCAATGAATGAGTGTACAAAACATTAGGAACATCTGCTCTTTCCATGACATCGACTGACCAGGTGAATCCACTTGAAAGCTATGATCCCTTATTGATGTCACTTGTTAAATCCACTTCAATCAATGTAGATGAAGGGTAGGATACAGCTTAAAGAAGGATTTTTAAACCTTGAGGCAATTGAGACATGGATTGTGTATGTGTGGAATTCAGAGGATGAATGGGCAAGACAAAATATTTAAGTGACTTTGAACAGGGTATGGTAGTAGGTGCCAGGTGGTTGTGTCAAGACGTGCAACACTGCTGGGTTTTTCACGCTCAACAGTTCACCATGTGTATCAAGAATGGTCCACCACCCAAAGGACATCCAGCCAACATGACACAACTGTGGGAAGCGTTGATGTCAACATGGGCCAACATCTCTGTTGAACGTTTTCGACATCTTATAGAGTCCATGCCCCATCGAATTGAGGCTGCTCTTATGACAAAAGAGGGGGTGCAACTCAATATTCGGAAGGTGCTCCTAATGTTTGGTAAACTCAGTGTATTTCCTAATTCAATTTCTGCAGAGTACAATGGCAGTCTCTGCTTTAGTGGCTTTGGTTTCAATTAGTTATTATAATAATAAACGAAACTCTTACGCTGATAGTAGGCTACTAAACATTACGGCTGATGGTTTGACAGCCAACAGATCATTTGGAGAGAGTATGTGTTATTAGCTAGAGAAACCACCCTAGAGACGAGTTCTCAGACCGACATGATTGACAGCCAGATCTCATGGTAAGGTAAAGTGTTGCAACGCTCTTAAAAAAGTGAAACAGACACATTTTTTCAGTCAGACTCTACCCAGAGGCCATCATGCAGGACGCTGGCATGCTGTGTTACCCCGAGACTCTGGGGGAGGAATTGATATTCTCTGCAGGGACTGAGAGGAGTCTTTCATAGGACCCTGGTTCACTCCTCCCTTTGCTCCCAGCATGCCACGGTTTTAATAAGGGCACCGGCTGTTTGTTCACACCTCCCTGTTCAATATGCATGACCAGACCTTTTTTACCCCAACCCCTAGCCAAACCCTGAGCTTTCTGATACTTCAAACAACCACTACGAACAGTAGTGAATGGCAAAGGGCCACCTATCGCTTGTCAGTCAAGAATCTGTCTCTCTCTGTGTGTGGATGCCATGTTGCCATGTTTGACACATCTTTGGCAACAAAGAGCTATAGCGTTCAACCTCTTCTGATCTGATGTGTTTGAAACGTCACTAGGCAACGCGTGCCAAGCAACAACCTCAAGACCTCCTGTTCAGGGCCGTAGGCACCGACAGCTGTGGATAATAGTGATTAGAGTGTTTTTATCTCGTGGTAATGGGACTCCATCATCACAGTATGCAGAAGACTCTTGCAATTAGGCAGCTCAGTCGATCCAATGTTGCTCCGTCTAAAATACATATCTGACATTTGTAAGTTGTTGCCTTTAATCTCATTTTAAGAATGTTATTTGTTTCTCCCTCAAGGCGTGTTCTGTAAGGCAAAACCCACTGGGCACACACTAGTTGAATCAACGTTATTTCACCTCATTTTTGTTGAACCAACATGGAATAGACATTGAATTGACGTTTCTGCCTAGTGGGAAGTGTTTGTAGCAAACACAAGGGATTACATTTATCCTTGCGTATCAGAAGCAAGAGAAATCTAGCATTTCACTTTCATTTAGCCATCTTTGAAGACGAATTCTCTTGAGAAAAAAAATATTATAATAAGGAAGGAGGAGGGGGACGCTTAATGGAGATTAAATGAGTCACCGGTATACTGTTGAGAAACCTGGAACCTGAACAGATGGACAATTAATGGTATTGAAAGGCAAGGAAGGGAAGTGAATGTGGCACAGGAGCCTCCATCTCTCTCTCTCCCTGGTGGAAGAGGAGAGTTGTGTCCTTGGGGAGATCTAGATGCATGACTCCTGCAAAGGGGCTGATAAGGGTAACTGTTGGTCCATTTTTTTTTACATGTAGTCTGAAAGTGCAACTCAGTGAGGTGGTTCCCACAGAATATCTTCTGTGTAGACACTATGAGCTTGTATGAGTCTGGCAAAGAGTAAAAAGTAAAAGGCAGCCCAGTGAAATAAAAACACCACATTTCCTACAGTGAATACATGTCTCATATTCTCACATGTGTTGTTTACTGTTATGGTCCTTTCAGTAGGCTAATTACTTTTCTGATTTTCTAAAGTACATGGCATCCCGGCACTGATTAAGGTGCCCATGCAGTGGCGGAGTAATTAGATAATGCTGATTGTTATTAGACTTCAATGACGCTGTAATTAAACATTTACACACTATTGTCGGTGTGATTGACATTCATTATTGGCAAGATCCATCAACAGGTTTTTGGACATATAGGTTTTCTACTAATTTGATGCAGGCTAAAAGTATTAACTCACGATAGAGTAATTCCAATTTGCGGCCGTTGTGCTGTTGTTTTTTTACACAATAATCTGCAACTCATTGAACTTCACATTTCACAGCTGCATTCTCGCGCAGGGAAATCTGAGAGCGCGCTTCCAAAATCACGGCTCCCTCTACAGGTAGTAAGGTGTACATTTTTCACTGACTGCTAGAAAACAATATCACACTGTAATACAGTAAGTAGGACGGACACATCAGACGCAGCAAGATACATACATGTTCAACCGCAATTGTTGTGTGATGCAGTATATATGACGGAGTGGCGAAAGCGAGCGCAAAGCAGCTGATTAGGCTGCAATGATTTTCCAGCCTGAACGTTTGTCTATTTCTGGGAATGTATTTTAATTTTTTTTATTGACAATGTTATGTCTCTTTCTTTGAATACTTGGCAGTGACGACAACTTTCCCTTTTTAACTAGCCACTTAATCTAACGTTCGTTGGTTTGGGAAAGAAGACAAACTGCGAATAGGGGAGAATACATAATTTTAGAATGGAAAACGACTAAACCTTGGATTGGGACAGTACATCATCGCGACAGCTCGCAATGTTAAATGCGGAAATGCGCTATTTTCTTTGGTTTGTGGATATTTCAGCCCGATCGAGGAGAATAAAAAGCCTTTGGGTGTCTGTGATTGGACCGGACACGGACTGGGGCTGACTGATGTTTTTCCAGGAGGAAATGTTTTTTGGGGAGAGATGAAAACGAGTTTGCTGCTGCACGCAGCAGGAGAGATACCAGTCACTCCATGCGCCACACTCCAGTGAGGATTGAAAACGTGCCGGCAAAAACGAACAGATTCATGGATAATTCTATGTTTAATTTTTCTAAAATATTTATGTAAAATTGTTGTTTGATTGTACTTTTATTTTATGGGTTAGAACAGATGTGCACACCTCCACAACTTTATCTGGCTGCTGCGTTTTCAAATCTTTCCAAGTGGAGATGGACATTGTGCGTTTTGTACGGTATTGGACTGGAGTAGCCTATACAGTAGACAGAACATTAGTGCTGTCAAGCTCTGGCCTCCTGGCAATTATTCACGCTGACTGGTATTGTAGAATGCATGTTATTTTATTGTGAAAGAATATAGTCTGTCGTTTTTTTTATTTAGAGAATGTGAGATTGAACTGTCAGAAAACACATCTCATATATATTTGAATATGTCTCCAAAATACATTTCTGAAGTTTTTGAAAAATACTTACGTTTGCCATTCAGCTTCAAAAAAGAGATGATAATATAAACAACACAACAACAAGATGTCTTGGACCATGGCAAAAAAGTGGATAGGGTGCTATATATTTTTACTGGCACTCTTGGCAGTGGGAATGGCTTTTTCGGGTGTATTCAACGCGTCTGAAAAATATATTTTTATGGATGATTTGGTGCCGCTCAAACTCACCCAGGGTAAAGCATCAGAGCATCGAAAACTTCAATCTACCGATTCTCACCCCAACCTGTATTTCAACCAAGTTGATGTACAGCTTATGAGGCAAAGATCGTCCAGCACACACAGCCACATTTTCAAAGTAATCAGAGCAGCGGTCTTGACCATGCTGTCCAATGTGCCCCTTTACCTGCCCCCTGCAAAACATGAGGAGTTTACTAGCAAGTGGAATGAGATTTACGGGAACAACCTACCCCCCCTTGCTCTGTATTGCCTGCTGTGCCCAGAGGACTCAGGTGCCCTGCAGTTTCTTATGAAGTTTATGGATCGAATGGCAAATTACCCGGACTGGAAGGTGACCAGTGCGCCCAATGATGAGGTGCCCATGGCACACTCACTTACTGGGTTTGCCACCGCATATGACTTTATTTACTCGTTCCTGGACGAGCACCGACGGGATGTTTACCTCAAGAGAATTCGCTCTGAGACAGAGGAGCTGTATGAAACATCTAAGTATAGGGGTTGGGGGAAGCAGTATCTCCAAAATCATCAAACCACTAATATATTAGCCATCTTGACTGGGGCTATTGTGGTCGGCACCCATGATGACCCAGAAACAATGGTTTGGAAACAGGTGTCAGTCAATTATATGGAGAAGACCATGTTTCTCCTAAACCACGTTGTGGACGGGTCACTAGATGAGGGCGTGGCATACGGGAGCTATACAGCCAAGTCGATCACGCAGTATGTTTTCTTAGCGCAACGTCATTTCAACATTGACAACACACAGAACAACTGGCTGCGGGAACACTTCTGGTTCTACTATGCCACCCTGCTGCCTGGCTTTCAGAGGACTGTGGGCATAGCCGACTCCAACTACAACTGGTTCTATGGCCCAGAGAGCCAGCTGGTGTTCCTAGACACATTTGTTATAAGAAACGGCACTGGGAACTGGCTAGCCCAGCAGATTAGAAAGCACAGGCCCAAGGACGGTCCCATGGGTCAGTCCTCTGCCCAGCGCTGGACTACCCTACACACTGAGTACATCTGGTACAATGCCCATCTCACGGCACAACCTCCCCATGGCTTTGGCAAAGCCAGGATGCATATTTTCTCCAACTGGGGTGTGGTGACGTACGGAGCCGGCCTGCCCAACGGTCAGGGAAACACATTTGTCTCCTTTAAATCCGGGAAGCTGGGTGGCCGTGCCGTGTATGACATCGTTCATGCAAAGCCCTATTCATGGCTGGACGGCTGGAATAGCTTCAACCCAGGCCATGAGCACCCGGACCAAAACTCCTTCACTTTTGCCCCTAATGGACAGGTATTTGTGTCTGAAGCACTTTATGGGCCTAAGTACAGTTATCTAAACAATGTGCTGGTGTTCGGCCCCTCTCCCAGCAGCCAGTGTAACGCTCCATGGGAGGGCCAGCTGGGGGAGTGTGCTAAATGGCTGCGCTGGACAGATGAAGGGGTAGGGGATGCTGCTGGGGAGCTGATCGCTGCCTCCTCCCATAGAGACACTATGTTTGTAAGCGGGGAGGCAGCCCCAGCTTACTCTCCTGCCATGCGGCTGAGGAGTGTGTACAGGGCACTGGTGCTGCTCGACTCCCAGACCTTGCTAGTACTGGACCATGTTGAGAAGCTGGACGATTCGCCCATCACCTCGCAGAGTGCGTTCTTCCACAACCTCGACATTGACTTTAAATATGTCCCCTATAAATTCATGGACAAGTACAATGGGGCGTTGATGGATGTGTGGGATGCTCATTATAAAATGTTCTGGTTTGACAGTCAGGGTCTCAGCCCAGATACTAGGATACAGGAGGCCGAGCAGGCTGCGGAGTTCAAAAAGAGGTGGACACAGTATGTTAACGTCACTTTCCCCATGAGGGGCACAGTAAGCCGAGTGGCCTATGTGATGCATGGACCTTATGTCAAAGTGTCCAACTGTCGATTTCTGGACAGTAGCAAAAATGGTGTCAGACTATCTCTAGTTGTAAACAACACAGAGAAAATAGTTTCAGTTGTTACAAACTATAAAGACATAGGAACAAGATTAAGTTATTTAGGATTTGGGGGTTATGCCAAAATGGAAGACAGACATCAGATCATTCGATATGGCCTGGGGACTCAACTGGTTCCGAAACAAAACACAGTGGACAATCAGCTGTTTGATTTTGGATTCACAGTCAATGTGATAGCGGGGGTGATACTTTGTGTTGCTATTGTTTTTTTGACCCTGCAGAGAAAGTTCTATGTGTGCTTCAGTAGACTGATGCGCTATGCTCTGTTCTCGGTGCTCATACTGTGGATAGCTGCGTTGTTGTTCGTGTCAAACACCTGCGATCAACTCCTATGTGGGGTCAAATGGAAAGGTGTCAGCACTGACCCAGAGGTCAGCAAACAAATCAGACTTTATGATCAGCATCGCTTTGCCCTGCCAACCGTTGTCATAACGACCCTGCCTGGCTCAGGATCTGAAATACTTAAGAACCTTTTTGACAACAGCTCCGACTTTGTTTACATTCGGGTCCCCACGGAGCATGTAGACATTCCAGAGACCGAGTTCGAATTTGACTCGCTGGTTGATGCCTGTGAGTGGTCCAGAATGGACGCCCTGCGTGGACGCTTTAAAATCATCCAGGGCTGGCTGCACTCTCTGGTCCACAACACCAAGCTGCACTTGCAGAACATCCAGCTAGTGGAGAGTAGCAGGGCCAAGCTGCCCCAGAGAGCCCCAGGCCCCGGCAGTGACAGGAGGAAGAGGACCAGGAGGAAGGAGCCTGCCGCGGAGCTGAGGGGCAAGATGAGGGGCAGCCTTGACCGGGATGCTGAGTACGTCAGGGAGATGAGGCGCCACGTCAGTGAGTACCCCAATGCCCGCGTGGTCCTCAACATGAGGAGTGGAAGCTGGGGGCTCAAACTCCCCTTCCTTCAGGAGGTGGTGGGCCCGTCCCTGAGGGCCATCAATGTAGTCAGAGACCCCCGGGCGTGGATCTATCTCATGCTCTATAACAGTAAGCCCAGCTTTTACTCCCTTAAAAACATTCCTCAACACCTGTCCCTGATATTCAAGGAGGACGGTAACAGTAGCAGTACCAGGGACAGGTGCCCAGTCTCAGCCCCTGAGTTCAGAATGATCCGGAGGCTCTTGTCCCACTCGGAGGCCAGCGCCGTCCTCCTGCTGGCTCACCTGTGGCTGGCACACACTGCCGCAGTGCTCCGGGTCAGTGGGAGCCTCCAGGCAGAGGCCTACCTCCAGGTGAGGTTTGAGGACATAGTCACTTTCCCCCAGGAGACAGCTGAAAGGATCCACAGGTTCCTGGGGGTGCCGGTCACACCGGCGGCCCTCAACCAGCTCATGTTCACCACCTCCACAAACTTGTACAACCTGATGTACGAGGGGGACATATCACCAGCAAACATTAACATATGGAGGCAGAACATGCCTCGCAAGGACATCAGACTGATAGAGGACACATGTGGGGTGGTCATGAAAAGACTTGGGTACTCCAGGTTTATCAGCTAGTTAATGTTACTGCTGCAGGTCAGCTGATATCAAGTTGTCTTGTTTGTAGCTGTCAATCTTTTACTTTAATCATCTCTAATGTTGTATTTTGCACTGACCGGTAATGGAAGTGATATCATCACTGAGTCACTGATGGGAAGTAGTAACACGGGACAAAAACAATTATTTAAGCCCAATTATTTAACTGTGTTCTGGGTTTTACTGTTACATTATACGTGGGCGGTTCTACTCACACATGATACCTTGTGTTTGCAAGTGAGGGATGTTTTACATTAAAATTAGTTGAAGGGGAACTTTAAAAGTGAAAGTATTTGATTGTGTTTTCTCCCTATTATCCCTGGACAATTACTTTAAACACTCTTTGCTGGAGTGAGATTTCCACCCTTTGATGTGTTGTCTCTTAAAAAGTCTCCCAAAAAACGGCAATGTCTAAACAGATTATTTTTGTAAAGCTGTTTGGAGCTTAGAAATACAATATGTTCCTAGTGCTTAATTGCTTTTTAATTTATATATATATATATATATATATATATATATATATATATATATATATACACACACACACTACCTTACAAAAGTTTGGTGTCACTTAGAACTGTCCTTGTTTTTGAAAGAAAAGCAAATTTTTTGTCCATTAAAATAACAGAAATACAGTGTAGACATTGTTAATGCTGTAAATGACTATTGTAGCTGGAAACAGCAGATTTTTTAGGGAATATCTACATATGCGTACCGAGGCCCATTATCAGCAAGCGTCACTCCTGTGTTCCAATGGCACGTTGTGTTAGCTAATTCAAGTTGATCATTTTAAAAGGCTAATTGATCATTAGGAAACCCATTTGCAATTATGTTAGCATAGCTGAAAACTGTTGTTCTGATTAAAGAAGCAATAAAACTGGCCTTTAGACTAATGGAGTGTCTGGAGCATCAGCATTTGTCCCAAGTTAAACAATTTGAAATAAACATTAACAATTTCTACACTGTATTTCTGATCAATTTGATGTTATTTTAATGGACAAAAAATTGCTGTTCTTTCAGAAACAAGGAGAGTTCTAAGTGACCCCAAACTTTTGAACGGTAGTGTATATATATATATATATATATGTACAGTTGAAGTCGGAAGTTTACATACAGCTTAGCCAAATACATTTAAACTCAGTTTTTCCCAATTCCTGACATTTAATCCTAGTAAAAATTACCTGTCTTATGGTCAGTTGGGATCACCACTTTATTTTAAGAATGTGAAATATCAGAATAATAGTAGAGAGAATGGTTGATTTCAGTTTTTATTTCTTTCATCCCATTCCCAGTGGGTTAGAAGTTTACATACACTCAATTAGTATTTGTTAACATTGCCTTTAAATTGTTTAACTTGGGTCAAACGTTTGGGGTAGCCTTCCACAAGCTTCCCACAATAAGTTGAGTGAATTTTGTCCATTCCTCCTGACAGAGCTGGTGTAACTGAGTCAGGTTTGTAGGCCTCCTTGCTCGCACATGCTTTTTCTGTTCTGCCCACAAATGTTCTATAGGATTGAGGTCAGGGCTTTGTGATGGCCACTCCAATACCTTGACTTTGTTGTCCTTAAGCCATTTTGCCACAACTTTGGAAATATGCTTGGGGTAGTTGTCCATTTGGAAGACCCATTTGCGACCAAGCTTTAACTTCCTGACTGGTGTCTTGAGATGTTGCTTCAATATATCCACCTAATTTTCCGTCCTCATGATGCCATCTATTTTGTGAAGTGCACCAGTCCCTCCTGCAGCAAAGCACCCCCACAACATGATGCTGATTCTTCCTTGCTGAGCAGCCTTTCAGGTTATGTCAATATAGGACTCGTTTTACTGTGGATATATATATATATATATATATATATACTTTTGTACCTGTTTCCTCCAGCATCTTCACAAGGCCCTTTGCTGTTGTTCTGGGATTGATTTTCACTTTTCGCACCAAAATACGTTCATCTCTAGGAGATGGAACATGTCTCCTTCCTGAGCGGTATGATGGCTGCGTGGTCCCATAGTGTTTACACTTGCATACTATTGTTTGTACAGATAAACGTGGTACCTTCAGGCGTTTGGAAATTGCTCCCAAAGATGAATCAGACTTGTGGAGGTCTACAATTTCTTTCTGAGGTCTTGGCTGATTTCTTTTGATTTCCCCATGATGCCAAGCAAAGAGGCACTGAGTTTGAAGGTAGGCCTTGAAATACATCCACAGGTACACCTCCAATTGACTCAAATGATGTCAATTAGCCTATCAGAAGCTTCTAAAGCCATGACATAATTTTATGGAATTTTCCAAGCTGTTTAAATGCACAGTCAACATAGTGTATGTAAACTTCTGACCCACTGGAATTGTGATGCAGTGAATTATAAGTGAATTATAAGTCTGTAAACAATTGTTGGTAAAATTACTTATGTCATGCACAAAGTAGATGTCCTAACCGACTTGCCAAAACTATAGTTTGTCAACAAGAAATTTGTGGAGTGGTTGAAAAACTAGTTTTAATGACTCCAGCCTAAGTGTATGTAAACTTCTGAGTTCAACTGTATATATATATATATATATATATATATATATATATATATATATATATATATATATATGAATAATGTGTTCCTAGTGCTTATATAAATATGTTTATGAATAATGTGGACTGTATTTTCATAAAAATGTATACTGGAAATGTTTTAAGTTCAAAGATGTCATGACATGTTAATGGTTTAGCACTTTGCAGGGATTCCCTCCGATTATCTGTGAAAGACTGTACATTTTAAGTCTTTAAAATCAAGTTGAAGTAATTATTCAAATGGTAATCTTAGGTTGTCGGTTTTCTGAAGGAAAAGAAAAGCAATGCCTTGTTACAAACACACGTACCCCAAAAGGTTATAACAAATGAACATGGAAATTATTACCATGATCATGACATGATGTTTAACCCTTTCATGGCATCGATTGAGTTAAATCCAAAGAGGGTCAGCTCCATAGAGATCAAACTGGGCTAAACGACAGCCCTGACACAGTTTCAGTCTGAGCTATTCCAAAGCATGCCCCCAGCTTCCTATATTAATCTGCAAAACACCATAACTGGGGCTCTGTCCTCTGTTTCTGTTGCTGCGTTATCTTCACTAGGCCCTAGAGGAAATGCAAACAACACAAGTTTCCATTTCCTGTCGCGCTCAATCAGATATCTAATGATCTTTCAGGACTTTGTCCTTAAACAGTTCACTAGACAGCAGCCTCCACTGGTTATGAATATTAAATGTGTATTAAAAGAAAGTCTAGAAGTTTTAGTTTCTTGGTCGTTATGTTCTATTCTATACGCCACCAGTGCGGACAAAATGTATGAGTCTTTTTGAGTTTATGTTTTATGCTTAATATACATTTAAATAATTGGATATTTAACAACATGGAAAAAATACACACTCAAAAACTGCCATTGTGTATGTAAAGAAATATACGTATCATATCTTACGGAAATATCAGTCCTTTCTCAGCCAGAAACTGTCTTGGTTTCCCATTATGAACACTGAAACCTGTGATTGCTTGGAAAACCTGTTTGATGTTGTGGTCTTTGACTGTGTGTAACTTGGCAGCCATGCTCTCTCTTTGGTGTTGCAATCCTGTTACCAACTCTGTTTTGTATTTGCTTGTGGGGATGTGTTTCCTTGCTTCTGTGGCCTTGAATTACAAACATACTTCTCTACATCTGGTTTTAATGGGCTCCAGAGCAGGATGCTGAGACAATGTAAAAGAAAATAATACATTCTTAAATACAGTACATTGACAACCAGTGACTATTCTGATCCATTGCATCATTGATTCACTTTGTGGTTCTCTTTTGTAGTTCCAAAAACGGAGGCTGCTTCATCACTATATATGGTAATCAAGGTCTATTATAGCTCTTTCTAGGAAATTGGTGACAGAAACCTAACTGCCTATATGTGCGCCATGCATGACATGGAACAGCCATTAAAATCCTGTAAAGAAATGCTCTTGTCACCTCTTTGCCTTAACGAGCCCTGAGCCACATAAAACATGTCTTAACTGGAGCTGTGATGTTAGCCTGCTAGCATTCCTTATTCTTACTCCATCTCCATGACTATCCATCCTCTACTAACACTGAGGTACTGGCAAAGCCTTCTGCTCATAATCCCCCTTCTGTTAAAGAAGCAACCTTAATATAGAAAAAACATCTATATAGTAAATGCTATCAAACAAAGTTAGCTATTCCTAATTGTACTTATGCTGATTACCCCCCCCCCCCCCCCATTTTAGTCAAGGAAATACTATGATTATTAGGCTAATAAATGTTCCCATAAAATGAATATTTTTCCTTTGATATTGTATCTTGAGATAAGTTCCGATTTACATTAAAATCAAAACACAGTGTTTTGATGCTGATCGTGTGTAGCGAAGGAATAAACATTTCATGTCAACCAATGAAATGAAATATTCAAAATCAAAGCCAATTAGTTCAACTATGCATATTATATAAGAAGGAATTACTTCCTTGTCTAAGTCAAGTCAGTATCTCAAACAGTTCTTATTTGATGGAGAATCCCTAAAGTATTTATTTCTGACTCATTCAATTCCCACACCTATCCTCTCATATTTATACCAAGCCAAATTATATTATGCAAAATCCTTTGATGTCTGATTGCAGCGAAAATAGTGTGAGGACAGTGATAAATAATATAACTGAAAAGCATTCTGCTCAACTTCAGCTCGTATTGTGTGGGCTAAGGCATACCTTATTCATCATATTAAATCTCAATGTAGTCCAGGAGACCAGATACACTGATATAATGTGATTGCGGCCCTATAATGCAGTATGAGTAAGTGATCCACTGTATCACACTAAGCAGAGGTTAACCAAATGGAACGGTCGAGGGACTCAATTTCAGCTGAGTAACCGACTATAGCTGTACTCTTCTCCTTGCTATCTGTATCATCTGTATCCTCCGTATCCTCCACCAGCCCAGTATTGGTCCCAGGGGGTCCTCTCTCTCCTGGCAGCCACCAGCCCTGCCAACACTCATTAATTAACCTTTACTTCAGCCGCCATCAGTTAGGAACTATTCTAGTGGGGAGCTGGATCACTGTTATGTAGTGTGTTTGCTATAGCTGTGTGCTACAGTATAGAGAGATAATATAGCAATTATTATAGTCTTACAACATTGTTGAATACTCGTTTCTGATTGGCTGGAAGGGCATTTTAGAATGGACATTATAACCAGATAATGGACTGTTGGAAAATATATCGGGACACCTTGCGATCATGACACAATATGCACCTACTGTACATAATGCAGACCGTACTTGCTACAAAGTTACAGAAAGCTGAACCAACAACCACACAAATCAAAATCTTTGCATGGGTGTCCTTGAACAGACAAGGGTACAGAGGATACAGGGACAAAAAAGGTAATTTAAATTAAATGTTCATTATCTATTGACAAGGTGTAAAGCTGACGGCATACCTATTGTTCCCAATGGGTCACTTTCACCTTGGCAGAATAATACCCGGCCATCAGATTCCTCCTCGGCGGCTGTCGTTGTTCATATTTACCCACTGGTGATAGAGTAAGCGAGCCGCTCTCTGTTTGGATATGGGGCGGCATGGATCATTCCGATTGGTATTAATGGAACTTGACTGGAGAGGAAATGAGGGGGCATTGTCAATTTACGCCTGAGGACAAGTCACGTCTGCGGTGAAAATGAAATCCTTCATGCCAATAAAGCAGAGCGGCAGTCACTAATCAAGATAAGACCACAAGACTCAGGCATGATCGCTGAATCACACAGAATATAGCAAATGTAAACTATATTCATACCACCACTCATTTGAGCTGAGAATTACAATATTGCTCATATAAAAGTGAGAGAGGATGATGCACATTAGAATGTTTTGGTCTAAAAAGTCTAAAATGGATGTTGATATTTTTCTATCTGAAAAAAAATGCCTTTTTCTTTTCTGTACTGTAGTTATATCTAAATATGGTTGACACGGAGTTGCTTTTGAGTCTAAACGTGAACATGACTGCCATTCTAATTGGTGAAGTGGACAAACAGTACTACATATCCCTGTCTATGGGGTTTGTGTTTGTGGCTGTGCTCAAAGTGGTTTGCCTTTTATCTCAACAGCCCTAATGGAAGAGGCCACTCAGTGCCTTCATTAGCATAATTTCCCTTTCTTCCATTTGTTTACATTCCGAGAGTATCACCAATATAAAAGCCATAGAGAAATGTATTTCCCCCATGAAACCTGAATGCCTACAGTATCTCTGATCCTCCTATCATGAATGCGTCTCTAACTCTAAAGTAAATAAAAATATCTTTACAAATTCTCTTTCCTCTTGGGAGCAATACACATGCGGTATATAAATCAGGACATATATGCTTTTAAGAGCTGATGACTTTTTGACTTTGAAAGTGAAACCTTATAGTTCCTGTCAGCGGCCTGTCAGCTTAACCTGTCTGTCTGTGCAGTCGTGTTAAATCCTCTTTCTTGCTTCGTTCGTTTGTGTAGCTGGCGAAGCTTGCAGGCTAGCTGCACTTCTGTGACTCTAGGAAACAGAGTGGTGGTATGTCTGTCTGAAGCCTGTTCCTCATGTTTCAACCCTTGTGGCTTGTCCTCAATTGCTAACCAAGCACAAACGAAGCAGGATGACGTGTTTAGAAATGAAAATGAAAAAAAGATTTTCAACTGAAAGCATTTACTGTGCTGGCAACTGACTGATTTAACTACACAACATGGCAATGTCAGCCTAAACTGGACTTGACCCCATTCTGGTCGAAATGGAGTTGTTTAACGGGACGAGCCAATAGCGTAACCTAATGAGGTGTTTCTGCCCATTAAGGGCCTGCCATACTACAGTAGCGAGACCTCAGAGCTTGTGTTGTTTTTCCGGAGTGAGGGAAACTGGCCAGCTGGCTAGCCAACAGACAGACAGAAGGGACGGGACGGGGAGAGGCCGTTCCTGGACGACAGACTCAGTAGTCTTTCATTATGAGGATTTAGGAAACCATAACGACGCGCTGTCATATGGCTACTACGACGACCACTTTGGTTTCATGTCTGGAAGACATTTGAAGGCTTTTAAAACAACCATCATGGTTGAGTTGTCAGACCAATAGTATTGGCAAGAGTCAGAGAGAGAGACAGAGACAGAGAGAGATAAACAGAGACCGACAGAGAGAAAACAAGGTCTATTGTCTTGCGGAGGAGCCCCATCCTGGGTTGATTTGCTCAAACACACATCTTCGATTCTCATTAGTGTTATTTAGATGTAGTAACTATAATGGCCTTTGTGACATAATAATATATGTAATTTAGCAGGCGCTTTAATCTAAAGCGACATTACAGTCACGCGCTCATACATTTTATGTATGGTTTGCCCCAGGAATCAAACCCACAATCCTGGTGTTGCAAGTGCCATGCCCTACCAACTGAGCCGTGGAACTGGCAGTACCATAAAAGGCTGTTGTAAAGAAGCTAGATATAACCAATGTGAAGCTTAAGAGTCATTACATTTTTTCTATCACCTCAAATATCCCCATATCACTGTCTCGAGGATACTGCTAAGGGTACTTTGCCTGATAAGAAATTGACAGGAGACCAGAGTGGCAGAGGAATCCTTGCCCTATGAGTATTTCAGATAAGCCAATCATTATACTGTACCATAGACTTTCTCTTATCCATCCTCTAACCCTCCCACCCAGCTCGTGCTATCTACACCTCTGGCACAGTGCAAAGGCACTTTTCAGCTTAAGATTACTTTTTTCTCGACTTTCGAGACACTGTGGTGACTTTCTGTGGAAAAACTTTTAACTTTTAACAAGGGCATTGTTTCTTGCAGTGACAAGGCTGGTTCTGCTTTTGGCCTTCTAAATAGGATTATAGGTAAGGGCACTTGCACACCTTTATTGTTGCGTACACCAGACACCACTGCCTTCTATACAAACTGATGTTTGTCGGGTCCAATGGAAAGAATACAAATTGGACAAGACGCTTGATTTTAGAGTAAACAACCACCTGACCACAACATCTTTTTTTGGTATTATTCTAAAAATGTATCTAATATCCTTGGGTGACAGTTACACATGACAGGACTTGGCATACTCATAAAGACAGGTGGAGATGCTGCATCCGCTTCAAAGCTCATCTAAACGGATGTAGCCATGTTCCCAAACAAGTCTAGTAACAGCACTATGTTATAGTGAAAAAGACGTCGTGCCACTGACAGCCAGGCTGGTGAGAGACGAGGGATGGAGGGACGTTCATCACTCTCCCCTACTCCCCTGCTATATACAGCAGCAGAAGAAGCCAGATGGTCGAAATCTGCAGTCATCTGCTTCTGTTCCTCCGACACCACCTCTCCCGTCCCCTGGCTCCATATGCAAGAGTGGTGAGAAATTATGAGTAAAGAAATCTATATTGAAAGAGACAAGCGGCCAGGAAAATCCCACTCAGCACAGAAGTGTATCTATGAACCTGCCATTGGAGAATTTGTCTTTTTCATTTTGTGGTTTCCACATTTTGTGGTTTCCACTGTCAAGTACAGTGCAGGTGCAGATGCCTACGCTGGAAAAAATAAACATTCTTAAATGGTTCTTCCTCAGCTCCAAAGGTTCCTTGGATAACTCTTGCCCAATAAATAAACTTTGAGTTAAATGTCGGGTTCTTGATGTGGCATCTACGGTTCTTCAGAATTCTAAAAGGTTCTTTAAATGTATGGAAGCCTGCAGATGTGTCCCTTTCATAGCACCCATTAAATTGGCCAGTGTTAACGAGTGTTGATTTTTCAGTGTTGATTCAAGAGTAAAATTAACAATGGAAAGAGTTAAATTAACACTCAGTGGTGTAAAATAATAACTAAAGTTGAACCAAAACCATGCCCATCATTATCATATTTCCCAGCATGCTCTACTGCAGGTAGAGTATGCTATGTTTTTGCATTTACATTGATTAATTTATTAATCTCAAGCTACTCAAATATAAATAATATACAGTTGAAGTCGGAAGTTTACATACACTTAGGTTGGAGTCATTAAAACTCGTTTTTCAACCACTCCACAAATTTCTTGTTAACAAACTATAGTTTTGGAAAGTCGGTTAGGATATCTACTTTGTGCATGACACCAGTAATTTTTCCAACAATTGTTTGCAGACAGATTATTTCACTTAACATTCACTGTATCACAATTCCAGTGAGTCAGAAGTTTACATACACTAAGTTGACTGTGCCTTTAAACAGCTTGGAAAATTCCATAAAATGATGTCATGGCTTTAGAAGCTTCTGATAGGCTAATTGACATCATTTGAGTCAATTGGAGGTGTACCTGTGGATGTATTTCTTGGCCTACCTTCAAACTCAGTGTCTCTTTGCTTTACATCATGAGAAAATGAAAAGAAATGAGCCAAGAACTCAGAAAAGAAATTGTAGACCTCCACAAGTCTGGTTCATCCTTGGGAGCAATTTCCAAACGCCTGAAGGTACCACGTTCATCTGTACAAACAATAGTACGCAAGTATAAACACCATGGGACCATGCAGTCGTCATACTGCTCAGGAAGGAGACGCGTTCTAAATGTCAGGAATTGTGAAAACTGAGTTTCAATGTATTTGGTTAAGGTGTATGTAAACTTTTGACTTCAACTGTACATTTATCTAAACTATTCCAATCTGTTACTTCTACTTATTGAACCTGTTACTTAAATGGTGGTTCCAGTTTAAGGCAGTCTCATATCTTAGTCTTCTCAACCCTAGCAGTCATTCTGATTGCAGGTTACGGGTGAATAAAACTTCTAAATGTTGGGTAATCCCATTCTGGCTGGATTCCAATAGGAATTACACATCACTTTGCAAGCCAGCATAATGCACTTGCAGGCCTGATGTGACCTGGAAAATATGAGTTTCAGGCCACTGTATTGGGTAAAACTAGGCCCTCAAATAATGGACTTAAGAAATACGCTATACTGTATATACAGAAGTATGTGGCCACCACTTCAAATTAGTAGATTTGGCTCTTTCAGCCACACCTGTCAGCGTATACAATCGAGCACACAGTCATGCAATCTCCATAGACAAACATTGACAGTAGATTGGCCTTACTGAAGAAAGAGCTCAGTGACTTTCAACGTGCCACCTTTCCAACAAGTCAGTTCGTAAAATATCTGCCCTGCTAAAGCTGCCATGGTCAACTGTAAGTGCTGTTATTGTGAAGTGGAAACATCTAGGAGCAACAACGGCTTAGCTGTGCAGTGGTAGGCCACACAAAGTTAACAGAATGGGACTCCCCGAGTGCTGAATCGCGTAGCGAGTAAAAATCGACTGTCCTCAGTTGCAAAACTCACTACTGAGTTCCAATCTGCCTCTGGAAGCAACTTCAGCACAATAACTGTCAGGAGCTTCATGAAATGGGTTTCCATGGCCGAACATACAAGCCTAAGATCACCATGCACAATGCCAAGCGTCGGCTGGTGTGGTGTAAAGCTCGCCGCCATTGGAGTCATGAATCACGCTTCACCATCTGGCTGTCCAACGGACTAATCCGGGTTTGGTGGATGCCAGGAGAACACTACCTGCCTGAATGCATAGTGCCCACTGTACAGTTTGGGGGAAGAGGAATATTGGTCTGGGGGTGTTTTTCATGGTTCGGGCTAGGCCCCTTAGTTCCAGTGAAGGGAAATTTTAATGCTATAGCATACAATGACATTCTTGATGATTCTGTGCTTCCAACTTTGTGGCAACAGTTTGGGGAAGGCCCTTTCCTGCTTCAGTATGACAATGCCCCTGTGTACAAACGCGAGGTCCATACAGAAATGGTTTGTTGAGATAGGTGTGGAAGAACTTGACTGGCCTGCACAGAGCCCTGACCTCAACCCCATCGAACATCATTGACGACCTCACTAATGCTTCTGTGGCTGAATGGAAGCAAGTCCCAACACCAATGTTCCAACATCTAGTGGAAAACCTTCCCAGTAGAGTGGAGGCTGTTATAGCAGCAAATGGGGGACCAACTCCATATTAATGCCCATGATTTTGGAATGAGATGTTCGACGAGCAGGTGTCCCATACTTTTGGTCATGTATTGTCTTGAAGATGCACTATGCAGAAATCGCTCAGCTATTTCCTGATTGCTAAAATTCGAATAGTTTGCCTAATTTCAGTTTATGTGACAAAACAAGCAGGTATAGTGTAGAGCAGTGGTTCCCAAACTTTTTATAGTCTCGTACCCCTTCAAACATTCAACCTCCAGCTGCGTACCCCCTCTAGCACCAGGGTCAGCGCATTCTCAAATGTTGTTTTTTGCCGTCATTGTAAGCCTGCCACACACACACACTATACGATACATTAATTAAACATAAGAATGGGAGTTTTTATCACAACCTGGCTCATTGGAAGTGATAAAGAGTTCTTATAGGACCAGGGCATAAATAACAATAATAAATCATTTTGCTCTTTATTTAGCCATCTTACATATAAAACGTTATTTGTTCATTGAAAATTGTGAATAACTCACCACAGGTTAATGAGAAGGGTGCGCTTGACTCCGCAATGTTGGGTTCTATTGGAGAGAGTCTCAGTCTTAAATCATTTTACACACACAGTCTGTGCCTGTATTTAGTTTTCATGCTGGTGAGGGCTGAGAAACCACTCTCACATAGGTACGTTGTTGCAAAGGGCATCAGTGTCTTAACAGTGTGATTTGCCAAGGCAGGATAATCCAGAAATCTGGCAGTGGCTTCTGTTCAATTTTTACAGAACCGCTTGTTGCAATTTCAATGAGGCTCTCTTGTTCAGATATTAGTAAGTGGACTGGAGGCAGAGCATGAAAGAAATAACGAATCCAGTTGTTTGTGTCATCCGTTTCGGGAAAGTACCTGCGTAATTGCCCACCCAACTCACTCAGGTGCTTCGCGATATCACATTTGACATTGTCCGTAAGCTTGAGTTCATTTGCACACAAAAAATATTACAATGATGGAAAGACCTGTGAGTTGTCCTTGTTAATGCAGACAGAGAAGAGCTCCAACTTCTTAATCATAGCCTCAATTTTGTCCTGCACATTGAATATAGTTGCGGAGAGTCTCTGTAATCTTAGATTCAGTTTATTCAGGTGAGGAAAAAACATCACCCAGTTAGGCCAGTTGTGTGAGAAACTCGTCATCATGCAAGCGGTTAGACAAGTGAAAATTATGCTCAGTAAAGAAAAGCTTAAAGTTTTCTCTCAATTTAAAAAAAATGTGTCAATACTTTGCCCCTTGATAACCAGCGCACTTCTGTATGTTGTAAATGCGTTACATGGTCGCTGCCCATATCATTGCATAGTGCAGAAAATACACGAGAGTTCAGGGGCCATACTTTAAACAAAATGAACAATTTTCACTGTAGTGTCCAAAACGTCTTTCAATCTGTCAGGCATTCCCTTGGCAGCAAGAGCCTCTCGGTGGATGCTGCAGTGTACCCAAGTTGCGTCGGGAGCAACTGCTTCCACGAGCGCCATCAGTACAGATACTAACACATCTTGACCACCAAAGTCCATTTGATGTCACAAAGCTGTCCAGTACTTAAAAAATATCCTCTCCTGTTGTCCTGGTTTCCAGTGGTTTGCAGAAGAGGATGTATTCCTTAATTGACCCCCCCTCCCATAAACGTAACTGGAAATATATACCCGGAGCTGTGCCAGGCCTGCCACATCTGTTGACTCATCTAGCTGTAATGCATAGAATTCACTGGCTAGTATGCGAAGAGGTAATTGTTTCAAAACATCTCCTGCCATGTCACTGATGCGTCATGAAACTGTGTTGTTTGATGAAGGCATTGTCTGTCGTTTTTTTTGTCCTTTTCCCCCAGCAATGTCCCAGCCATATCCGCGGCAGCAGAAAGAATTAACTCCTCCACCACATTATGGGGCTTGCCTGTCCTAGCCACTCGGTTGCTCACCATATAAGACTCTTATAGACCCTTCTTATTAATGATATCTGTTGCTTTTATACATGTCTTAGTACTGGAAAGTCATCTTAATTCTCGCTCCAAAAACTCCCGTGGCTAATTTATCAAATTGGCATGTTTTGTTTCTAAATGTCTGCGCAAGAGTGAAGGTTTCATCAAGTTGTCAGACAGTACTTTTGCATATATAACATACTGTGGCTGAAGAAAGGCACTACTCCCAATATTAGTGAACCCCAAATCAATGTAGTTCTCATCATATTTGCACCTCTTCGATGGTCCAAAGTTCCTGTCTGTTGTTCAGTGCTTTCCCGGGTAAGGGGGCAGTAGTTCTTCGGCTGCATCAGATTCACAACTGTCAGTGTCCATGTTAGCTGGGCTAACAACAAATGTGGAATTACTGATGCTAGCATTGGACATGCTCGTGGAAGCAGAACAACTTGAGTCGTCGACAGGTACAGGTGTAGTACTGCTGGTAGTAATGTAGTAGTACTACCAGTAGAGCTGGTATGTGTCTCTAAGGACGCAGGCCTTACCTTTTTAAACCATTTATCAATTTTTGAGCAAATGGAATGAGCAGTAGCTACATTTGGCTACATATGGACCGTTAGTGGAATTCCCGTGAGAGAGTAATGATTAATGTGATTGGATGTTAATGATTTGACTAGGCTACCTATGTTTGACATTGTGTTGTTATTTTTCTGAACACTAGAACACATTTTTTCTGAACACTATTTTTGGCAGTGAAACGAGGCTACTCAGGCGAGAAAAAAACCTCACCCATATTTATAGCCCCGTTGGAAAATATAAATGGACTGTTTGAAAATGTGAAGAATGTTTTTATTTGGCGTACCCCCAATGGCATTGTGCGTACTCCTGGGGGTACGAGTAACCCAGTTTGGGAATACCTGGTGTAGAGAATCATTGCACCATCTAAACCACCGTGAAATATAAATTATTTTCCATAACCAAATATTGTACTTCCAGCTGTTTGAAGCTGGTGTACAAAACCGAAAGTAAAAGAGTCAAAAACAAAACTTTACTTAACAGAAATGGTGCACATAGAAGATATCTTCCTTTTCTTAGACTTGCTTTTGATGAGAATGACTGATCTATCTTTTGGGGCGGCAGGTAGCCTAGTGGTTAGAGCGTTGGGCCAGTAACCAAAAGGTTGCTGGATTAAATCCCTGGGTTGACAAGGGAGAAATCTGTCATTCTGCCACTGAACAAGGCAGTTAACCCACTGTTCCCCGGTAGGCTGTTATTGTGAATAAGAATTTGTTCTTAACTGACTTGCATAGTTAAATAAATGTTAAATAAAAAATCTATAGCACATATGAATTTGGTAGGGTTGCCCAAAAGGTTACATATTAATGACAAAATATTCAGTTCAGATCTCACTTGGTGAAGGCCACAGGACTGAAAAACCATGTCTCTGTCACTAGCAAACACAGCTGGGGGTAGTACTGGTAATGTTAAAATTCACTCAAAGCACCCTGGGTAAAAAGCTAATATGGCTTAAAACCCTACAACAGGGCTATTAATTTCCGGTCCAGGAGTGCCAAAACATTTGTGGATCTGGATTTTTGCATGGTTCTTCAAAGAACTATCACATTTATGGTTCTTCAGAGACGTTAGAATGGTTCCCCTATGCCATCGTTCTCAAGAACCTTATTTGGTTTTAACTTGCACCTTTATTTTTAAGTGTAGTAAGTGTCCAAGGAAAATGTCTGTCTTCACACAGCTGAACATTCAGGCTTTTGTGAAGGTGTCAGGAGGACGTGACAGGGGGATGAAAGAAAAAGAGGAAGTGACCTTGAGAGAGTGAGAGAGGCATGGAGAGGTGTCAGTACCATGATACAGACAGAGTGATGATCCAGTGACAGTAGTAATAGCATTTGTGGAGGAAGTGCTAAACTGTCCTCAACGACTAAACTGTCCTCACGTTTCAGGGAAGACCCAGATGCAGACAATGTTGAAGTAACAAAAGTGTATTACTAGAACAGGGGGCAGGCAAAACGACAGGCAGAGGTCAGTAATTCAGATCAGAGTCCAAAAGGTACAGAAACAGCAGGCAGGCTAAGGGCAGGCAGAATGGTCAAAACTAGAAACAGCCAGGAGCAAGGGGAAAACCACTGTTAGGCTTGACGAACAAAACAAACTGGCAACAGACAAACAGAAAACACAGGTATAAATACACTGGATAAGGGGAAAGATGGGCGACACCTGGAGGGGGGTGGAGACGAGCACAAAGACAGGTGAAACAGATCAGGGTGTGACACCAGGAGGGCCTAAAATAGATTAGCGCTGACAGAAGTTTGGCTTTATCCATCTGCTTAGTGGGCTCTTATTGAGAACATGACCAGGAGATCAGAAGATATTCACTGAGATGATATTTCAGTGTGTTCATCTTGTCACTGCTCAGCCATGGGGCATAATTACAATAAATTACCACTCATCCTCCCAAAGAACCCCTCCCAATACCATAGGCCTACACTAGAGAGACATATATATTGTCTGTTTAACTCTAGCCCTATTTTAAAACCTAGTACCAGTGTAGGGTAATATGAGTTGTCTGGGAATTTAACTTGTTTCGCAGTTTGTCGGTTACACAACCTGTCATTTGAGCTTTTCATAATGCTAGGTTCCAATCAGATGCACCCAATGTTTCATGTTCAGCAGGCCAAACCAAGTCATACCATCTTGACAAGCACTTTCTGGATGTCATTTTGTGGTCCTCCCCAAAATTAGATGCAAGTGGTCTTGCCTAGTTGCTGCATATTGATGACAGGTCAGTTCCAACTTAGGAAAAAGTTACACTAGAACTTTTGGGGCAAGCTACAACTATAATTGGGTTGATTTTCAATGTAACTTTTTGCATTCTTGACGTATTCCTCTCTGGGCGTGCTTTTTATGATTGGGTCCAACTTTACTTTCAAAGAAGATGATATCAAATCAGAACACTTTTCTCTGTCACAGTAAAACTGTTTCCAGCTCTATTTAAATAATTAATCAAACATACCAAACCTCTCATGGCTGCTCAAATCCCAGCTAAAGATACGGAAAATGATTTTATTGTCACATACACCGAATAGCACTCAATTACACAGTGGCTTACTTTACCTACAGGGTTCCCAGAGTGTTTGCTTATTGTCATCCGTGACCTTTTGGCTAGCAGAGATTGGCAGGTTTTTGGCAGTGGTTTTTCCTCAGGGCACAAATGAGTTGAGTGATTGGCTGCAGGGGCGCTGCATTATTAATGAGGGACCAATGGCACGGGCTGATTACTTGAAAGTATTCACCGTGCCGGAGGTGAGGGAGAGATGGATGTCTTCCGTGTGACTACATGGCCTAGTAAATCCAGCGCTCAGTCGGGCAAAGAATGCCGATACACACTCCTGAGAGTGTGAGATTCACAATGACTGTTTCATATAGGAGTCTCCCACTCTGACCTGCTCAACCTTTAATGTGTTGATACTAGATACCTCATGTAACAGCAATTCTAACAAAAAAATGCCATCCTTTCTAGTGGGATGAGAAATTATCAGATGAAAAAAGGCAGCCACTTGTGTATTTATAAGTCTGCAATCTAGTGTACCTATTGATACTTAGAATGATTTACCTTAATGATTTATTCATACGGGATTGGCATTGGGATGAGAATGAGGATTTATGTATTGTGGTATGGAGGACGGTACATTAGCATAGCAACGGAATAGCAGGTGATGGTTACGTGGAGGGACCGACTGAGTGCATTGCTCATCTCCCCAGATGCTGGACTCTTGCACCTGTGACGCAGGAAGGAGTAAATAAATTATGAAGCTGTCAAGAGACGAACCGCAAGACAAAGATGGATTAGTGAAAGCAATCAAAAGTTAACAAAGCCAAGCAGCACTTCCATTATCTTGTTGCATTTCGAGAGCTTGTCTACATGCAAATACTAAATTCCTTCTCCAGATTGAACTTTGGTTTACAGACTTTGCTGATGCTCTTCTCATATCTGTGACTGATGTCTTGCAAGGGTAGATTATTGCGAGTTATTGCGCATCATTCAATTATTTATGATTCAAACAAACGCAAATAATTTAGTAAGAACACACCGCAGAGAACAGATAGAATATGTACAAAAAAAATACAAATAAATGAAAATAATAAAATCTTTCAAAGTAAATTTAAGTACTTTTCATTTCATCATTTGCACCTACGGAATATGTTCGTCTGATAAAACATGCAGAGATGTTTTGGGTTCTGGTGGGGTAAGACAGTTGAACTTAGCTCATGAGGCATTTAGAAGTTATGTTCTTCAAGAATCAATGGCTATATAATTCAATCAGAAGTCCAAAAGTGGATGTACCAATCCCAGACTGCCCCTTTAAGCTAACAGGCCATTGAGGCTCACGCTAATTCTGTAGCCACTATTAAAAACAGGCCAGCTTTAACGAATAGACCAATGAGAGTTCAGATAGACATTCACAAAGAGGCACTAGCACATCCGTCTCTCCCACTGTCTCTCCATCGGTCTGCATGCATAATATTGAGTTCCAAAGCTGGAGCTCAGCCACACACTATTTGCAGTAATGCCTAAAGTTCCATGTCTGTAGTATTTTGTACCATTCCCTGGTGACAAATCGATATCTGCATTTTTGTCAATATTGAGTTATTGACATAGCCCTATACATTTCAATGTTCTCTACCTACAGTATATAGTACTCTAAATACCCCAATTCATTTTGTTAATACAAAAAAAATACAATAAAAAAAATGTATGACACCATTCAAACCAATCAGGGTTCGGAACTTCAAAGCCAATTATCTCGGAATCATCTTTTTGCAGATAGAACCTTATAGTCCCAAGCTCTCGAAATGGGAAAATAAATGAATAACAGGTCGGTCTTCCTATGAGAGCTACCCTCACTGGCAGCAAATTTATCAAGAAAGTTGCATGTGTCAGGAATAGCCGAAACGGAATTCTCAAAAACCCACAAAGTGTATTGTGCAATGGCCATGATTTGTGAACGTCGACATTTGCAAAGCTACGCTTTATTTCAATAGGCTGTGACAGGGTAAAACTGGGTTGAAAGGACTAGTTTCTCCATTGACTAGTACAGTAGCTGGCCTCACATAAGCAGAATGACCTCATGCAGGGAGTTATCCAGAGGGCTGTGGCTCGGGCGGTGAGTTTTTCTGTCCTCAATTACAAGCTTGGAGAGAATATCATAGCTTAGAGCACATATGTCTGTCAGCCAGCATACTGATACACTCCTCATCTGAAACGAAGCTCAGGACACTCCGGGTGCATTTTTATCTCATATAATGTGGCTGAAGACACATACTGTACAGTAGGCTACACATTAATTAGCTAACATGTCTTTCAGATACTCTGGGTATGAGTAACAAGATTTGGTTAGCTGAGATGAAAAGAGCAAGAACATGTAGTAAGTATTTCTGCCTGCCTCTCTCTCTCTCTCTCTCTCTGTGTCTCTGTCTCTGTCTCTCTGTCTCTGTCTCTGTCTCTGTCTCTGTCTCTCACTCACTCACTCTCACTCTTCTCTGCAAGAGGCTATGGTTGTCATTTATACTCCCTCTCCGGCCTCTAGGTCATCAGGCTGCTGATTATCCCGCACACCTGTCACCATCGTCTTGCGCAGCTGTGCCTCATGACTCACCTGGACTCCATCACCTCCTTGATTAGCTTCCCTATATCTGTCACTCCCCTTGGTTCTTTCATCAGGTGTTATTGACTCTGTTTCCATGTCGGTGCGATATTTGTGGTTCGTGTTCATTGTTTCTTTTATTTATTAAAACGCTCACTCCCTGAACTTCCCGACTCTCAGTGCACACGTTATAGTGGTTGTCACTCTCCACTCTAGTCCCCCCTCAGACAAAAGTCTTTGCCTTTTGCTTCTTTCTTTGAAAACGTTCAAGTGCCAGATAGTCCTCCATGCACACTAAATGTGTCTGGATCTACTGTAAATTAGTAGTAGGTTGCTCTGCATGTCAGTCTAGTTAATGGCCACTATGTAGGCCCCAGACTTCCCAGTGGTAATAGCATCTATATAGGCCCCAGACTTCCCAGTGGTAATAGCATCTATATAGGCCCCAGACTTCCCAGTGGTAATAGCATCTATATAGGCCCCAGACTTCCCAGTGGTAATAGCACCTATATAGGCCCCAGACTTCCCAGTGGTAATAGCATCTATATAGGCCCCAGACTTCCCAGTGGTAATAGCATCTATATAGGCCCCAGACTTCCCAGTGGTAATAGCATCTATATAGGCCCCAGACTTCCCAGTGGTAATAGCATCTATATAGGCCCCAGACTTCCCAGTGGTAATAGCATCTATATAGGCCCCAGACTTCCCAGTGGTAATAGCATCTATATAGGCCCCAGACTTCCCAGTGGTAATAGCATCTATATAGGCCCCAGACTTCCCAATGGTATTGGCATCTACATAGGCCCCAGACTTCCCAGTGGTAATAGCATCTATATAGGCCCCAGACTTCCCAGTGGTAATAGCATCTATATAGGCCCCAGACTTCCCAGTGGTAATAGCATCTATATAGGCCCCAGACTTCCCAGTGGTAATAGCATCTATATAGGCCCCAGACTTCCCAGTGGTAATAGCATCTATATAGGCCCCAGACTTCCCAGTGGTAATAGCATCTATATAGGCCCCAGACTTCCCAGTGGTAATAGCATCTATATAGGCCCCAGACTTCCCAGTGGTAATAGCATCTATATAGGCCCCAGACTTCCCAGTGGTAATAGCATCTATATAGGCTCCAGACTTCCCAGTGGTAATAGCATCTATATAGGCTCCAGACTTCCCAGTGGTATTGGCATCTATATATGCTCCAGATTGCCCAGTGGTATTAAAAAAACAAGCAAAGCGAGGCAAACACATTTTTAGTTTTTCACACAACGATGTCCATTAGTGGATTCCTTTTTCATCTGAAGACCATTGATTGTAGATAATAGCTTATTCCTCAGAAAATCTATCCTGGGTTCCCTTCGAGATTCCTTTAAGATTCATTTTACTATGTGTGGTGGTTTGCTGGTGATGTTGTTTACTCCTGAAGAGAATAGAATAGTCCAGTTCAATGAGAATCGTGTTCTTTGACTGATAACTCACTGAGCTTAATATGTCAACCCTTGAAGATCATTTAACTGGGAATAGGCAATCTATTTCTCTTTGTGTGTGCCGGTAGGAATTTTTTCTCTCGGACGACTCAATGTTAACAAAGTGAAAAGAAAAACATTATTTGCGCAGGAAAGACTGAAGCGACAACCAATGCCTATGTATCATTTGGCCTTGGCTCAGAATGTTTTTGGAACACTGACCTAAATCCACATTGAAGCTTTTGTGAGATAAAACGGGTGTTCTGCTTCTTTCTTTTGAGCAAAACTATCTCTGCTCCCTTTTAACTTGACATTTCAGCTGAAGATCTCTGCATTTGAAATTACCCTTTAACTTCGTTTCTGATCATGGCCCATGGCTTTCAGTCCAGCTTAATTGCACACAATCTTGTCTGCCCGTGGTGATGTGGAAACCAGTCAGTAGTGATGGCCATGCCAACACTGCCATTCATCAGCCTCATTGGCACTGACATGCAGGTTAATATGTTATCGGTAGAAAGAAGAAAAAATCTTTTTGGCTTGTAAAAATTCTCATTAGAAGAGAGTCAATATTTTTATGGTGACAATACAGGGCACTGGGCCTGCCTGGCATCATGTAAACAGACACTTTACTACAGAACTAGTAAACACACAGATGTTGTATGGTAATCTGTGTATCATGCCAATGAAGAGATGTTCATGAATATGCAGGAATGTCCACATGAATGTGATAAACCCTTCCTGTGTTGAGAAAGATCATGTTTCACAGGATATTTGCGGTGTTGTGAGGAAGCATGTCTGTGAAGCTATGCACAAGGCCTAAATTTGAAGGAGGAGGATGAATAGGCTCTGTAGGGAATGCTAACTTATCATATTTTCCTCCATATAGGGTTGCAAAGTGTTTAACGACACCAACTACACAGCTTTGTATTGTTGTCTTCAGGTTGGATACGGTATGATGCGATACATGGATTTTATCCACTACCCTCACTACACTCTTAGAAAAAAGAGTTCCAAAAGGTTTATCCAGCTGTTCCTATAGGAGAACCCTTTTTGGTTCTAGGTAAAACACTTTTTGGTTCCAGGTAGAACCATGTTGGGTTCCATGCAGAACCCTCTGTGGAAAGTGTTCTACATGGAACCCAAAATGGTTTAACAAGGAACAAAAAGGGTTCTACCTGGAACCAAGAAGGGTTCTTCAAAGGGTTCTCCTATGGGGACAGGTTCTAGATAGCACCTTTTTGTAGAGGTGTACTGCTACTGTGGGTCTAAAGGCGTCCGCATGCTTCCCAGCCGAAACAGTTCAGTAGAGTTTGGGCATATATTATGATGACATTTTGTGATGTTTTTGTTAGCTTTGGACTTCGCTGATTTTTTTGTTGGTGCTGTTCGGGCATACAACACATTTTCTGGCGGCATGCCAAAGTCGACGCCCTTCGTAGGTAATTGGTCAACAGTAGGAATTCTTCAGTAAAGTCTTTGCTGTCATTCAATGAGAGACGACTCGTTTTCATGCAATTTTTTTGTTGTTGTTGAAAAGTACTGCACCAAACATATTAGTTACTGTGGATGTAAAATTAAGCTGACTAAAATATCTTTGGCTAAAATGTCTAAATTAATGACAGATTTCTTGTCCTAAGAAAGAGACACTGTCTCAAAATGGACAAACAGTACTACTGCTGCTTTTTTCAAGTTTATTTTTTCAAGAGAAGTTATTTTTAAGGGAGTACGTAAGCACACTCATTCGGTTCGGCTAGCCGAGTTCGGCTAGGCGCCAGCCGAACTGAAGTATGCTGACGCCTTAAGCAGGAGGTAGACATGTAATAGTGAACCCCTTTTCACAACAGCATCAAAGGGAAACACTGCACACAGTGAACACAGGGGTAAGTGCAATTTATCTCTTAGAAGTTTTCTCCTCTCAAAGGAGTCATCACCCTTCCTCCCTCATCCCTCTCTCCCCCTTCCCCTCCCTGGGTCCGGATGCTATGCCAAAAGAAAAGCGAGCAAGGAGGCCCCTCTTATCTCTCTTCTTCTCATCTCTGGCAGGTTTGATCACATGGTGCAGCAGTTCCTTTGTAGTCCTCCAGCTGTGTGGTGCCACAGAGATAAGACTGTTTTATTGATTCCCAATATAACCCCAAAGACACACGCTACCTGCATGGGCATTCTAATCATAACTCGAAAGACGGGACGCTGTTTTTTTGTGTGTGTTTTTTCTTCCCGTGCCAACTTGCCACTGCTATGATTGCCATCTATGCGCTTGTAATGAGAACAACGTAATGTATGATGATAAAACGGTGTTCTATCTTTATGATGCATGTAAATGGTTAGTTATTATCAATATGCTTTGCAGTCTTCAGTAATGATTCAGGGAGGTTTTGGGACCATGGGGAAACATGTCACTTTATTGATATCCACCAATTTACTTACGATATCAACAGTGGCTGATGTTTTCCTACTGAATGCATAGTCATAAATATCTCTACTTGTCATTAATCTTGTATCTTCAATAAATGCATCTAAGGTAATTTGGTTCATTTGTAGAGACTCCCCTCCATTATTCTGTTTGTGTGCACCTAGAAAATAGACATAAGGTCTATCTACAATTTTGCCTTTACTGATCTCACTAGACCATCATCCTATCCAAGAAATAACACTGTTTGGAAGAGCGGACTAAAACGTTCCATTAAACTTCTTCTGCTGAATTTATAGCCACTGTTAAATTGTCCAGAGTGATGCGTACTGTCCAGCCATCCAATCTGTAATTGCTGTGGTTGAGGGAGCCCAGGCCCTTGTAATGTTTTAATCAGGCCGTGATATTGAACTGCTCAAGTTTTTAATTAGAAAATGAGGAGAAATTAAGCACTGCCAAACACGAGACAAGATTGACAATGGCAAGGTGGTGAAAAGCATGAAAAAAATGACTAGGCTACGCCGGATTGCTAATTTGCAATTGAGATTGATTTTGGGAGTTAAACAATAGGATTATTATTCTAATCATATTCTGACCCAATGAATAATACATGATAAGCTTAATAAATAATATCAGGTCTAAATATTCCTGTTCATCTTTTTTTTTTACAAAAATTATGTATCACAACAGAAGTACATTTTTAGGGAGATCTACAGTGGGGGAAAAAAGTATTTTATCCTCTGTTGATTTTGTACGTTTGCCCACTTACAAAGAAATGATCAGTCTATAATTTTAATGTTAGGTTTATTTGAACAGTGAGAGTCAGAATAACAACAAAAAAATCGAGAAAAATGCATGTCAAAAATGTTATAAAATGATTTGCATTTTAATGAGGGAAATAAGTATTTGACCCCTCTGCAAAACATGATTTAGTACTTGGCGGCAAAACCCGTGTTGGCAATCACAGAGGTCAGACGTTTCTTGTAGTTGGCCACCAGGTTTGCACACATCTCAGGAGGGATTTTGTCCCACTCCTCTTTGCAGATCTTCTCCAAGTCATTAAGGTTTCGAGGCTGACGTTTGGCAACTCGAACCTTCAGCTCCCTCCACAGATTTTCTATGGGATTAAGATCTGGAGACTGGCCAGGCCACTCCAGGACCTTAATGTGCTTCTTCTTGAGCCACTCCTTTGTTGCCTTGGCCGTGTGTTTTGGGTCATTGTCATGCTGGAATACCCATCCACGACCCATTTTCAATGCCCTGGCTGAGGGAAGGAGGTTCTCACCCAAGATTTGACGGTACATGGCCCCGTCCATCGTCCCTTTGATGCGGTGAAGTTGTCCTGTCCCCTTAGCAGAAAAACACCCCCAAAGCATAATGTTTCTACCTCCATGTTTGACGGTGGAGACGGTGTTCTTGGGGTCATAGGCAGCATTCCTCCTCCAAACACGGCGAGTTGAGTTGATGCCAAAGAGCTCCATTTTGGTCTCATCTGACGACAACACTTTCACCAGTTGTCCTCTGAATCATTCAGATGTTCATTGACAAACTTCAGATGGGCATGTATATGTATTCTTGAGCAGGGGAACCTTGCGGGCGCTGCAGGATTTCAGTCCTTCACGGCGTAGTGTGTTACCAATTGTTTTCTTGGTGACTATGGTCCCAGCTGCCTTGAGATCATTGACAAGATCCTCCCGTGTAGTTCTGGGCTGATTCCTCACCGTTCTCATGATCATTGCAACTCCACGAGGTGAGATCTTGCATGGAGCCCCAGGCTGAGGGATATTGACAGTTCTTTTGTGTTTCTTCCATTTGCGAATAATCGCACCAAATGTTGTCACCTTCTCACCAAGCTGCTTGGCGATGGTCTTGTAGCCCATTCCAGCCTTGTGTAGGTCTACAATCTTGTCCCTGACATCCTTGGAGCGCTTTTTGGTCTTGGCCATGGTGGAGAGTTTGGAATCTGATTGATTGATTGCTTCTGTGGACAGGTGTCTTCTTTACAGGTAACAAGCTGCGGTTAGGAGCACTCCCTTTAAGAGTGTGCTCCTAATCTCAGCTCGTTACCTGTATAAAAGACACCTGCGAGCCAGAAATCTTTCTGATTTGAGAGGGGGTCAAATACTTATTTCCCTCATTAAAATGCAAATCAATTTATAACATTTTTGACATGCGTTTTTCTGGATATTTTTGTTCTTATTCTGTCTCTCACTGTTCAAATAAACCTACCATTAAAATTATAGACTCATCCTTTCTTTATCAGTGGGCAAACATACAAAATCAGCAGGGGATCAAATACTTTTTTCCCCCACTGTAGGTATCCTCATCGGCCATGCCTGTATGAATGTGTAGCCGCTGTCTGTATACAATTACCAAAACCTTTACATCTGTTATTTTCAGGTTATAACAACAAGAGAGAGAGAGCGAGAGTGAAAGAGAAAGGGAGAGAGCGAGAGAGTGTCATTCTTTCAGAGGTCTATTTTCAGCTCCATTACCATGGGGACTGGACCAGTTACCTCCACTCTCACCTTGAGGACTAACCCACACAAACACCGTTGTCCAGGTGACAACAAACAAAATAACACTGATGATTCACAGTGGTGCCTTATGGCTTAGCTAACTGTTTACTACTATTTTGTCACGCCCTGATCTGTTTCGCCTGTCCTTGTGCTTGTCTCCACCCCCCCAGGTGTTGCCCATCTTCCCCATTATCCCCTGGGTATTTATACCTGTGTTCTCTGTTTATCTGTTGCCAGTGTTTCTTGTTTGTCAAGCCAACCAGTGTTTTGTCTCAGCTCCTGCTTTTCCCCAGTCTCTCTTTTTCTCGCCCTCCTGGTTTTGACCTTTGCCAGTCCTGACTCTGAGCCCGCCTGCCTGACCACTCTGCCTGCCCCTGACCCTGCCTGCCGTCCTGTACCTTTGCCCCTACTCTGGATTACCGACCTCTGCCTGACCTGACCCTGAGCCTGCCTTCCTTCCTGTACCTTTACCCCACTACTCTGGATTATAAACCCCTGCCTGCCTTGACCTGTCGTTTGACTGCCCCTGTTGCTGTAATAAACATTGTTACTTCAACACAGTCTGCATTTGGGTCTTACCTGAAACGTGATATGTTTAACAGCTACTGTTAAAATGATATGCTCTATCGGTGACCCACTATAACCATGATAACTTCAAATACACAAGGAATGATATATACCACTTATGATATTTCATAAACATGTCCTCGATCCATCAGAATGATATGACAGTGAGACTGTCAGTGTCAAGTCAATGGTTGCGGTGAAGTTCTTCTCCACTCATCTGTTCACATCACTATGATTGAGGTCAAGACCGTGTGATCTCAGAAAGCGAGGTGCTTGAAATGCAATCGACGGCGGAGGAGTGTGTGAGCCTGTATAATGGACAGGCTTGGCAGCTCATCATGTAGAGGTTGACGCCAATGTCAAAAGTGAGATCCTGTGACAGAGGTGATTAAATATTCAACAGTGTTGATAGTGCAACTGGAGAGACTACTCCTATCCCATTTGGATCCGGTTGTTTTTAAAGAGGGCTTGTGGACAAGAGTTGTTCATTTTCTCCTGCCATGTCTGGCTTCTGACGTAATGTATGCTACAGCCAAAGTTTATTCCCTTCATACATTTCCATAATTTCCCTATTCATCCACTCAGTCATGAGTGATCTGTAACAATGCAATCAATTATGTTCCTGTATGTCTTCACTGTTTTGCACATTTTATCTGTACTTGATTGTCATAACGATAGTATTATTGATTTACTATCCCTCGGTGGGTGCAAATACTGCAGACACCCTTCAAACATGCTTTAGTTGATCCGGACAGCTAGTCCAGATCAAGCCTTGACAGTGGTTACATTGAGCTATTCTAACCAAAGAGAGTATTTTCTGGCACAACATGCAGATATTCAGTCAAGTTTCCCCTTCAAGTGTTTTTATTTTAAACTTACAATTGCCTTAGGATGGAGTGACTCATGTATCGACAGATGGCAATTAATCATCAGTCTTAATCACTCAACATACAACATGTACAAAGAATCAACAACATTATTTAGGAAAAAAAAGTGTTTTTGGATGAAGGCTAATTTTGTAAATTGGAATCTAAAGCGATATCTAGGGATTACCACTGGTATCAATCCAATCACTCTGCTTGTGGTGATAATCCCTCGCTTTGAATCACAATGCTGTTGAAATGATGCCACTTTCATTGCATTTCAAATCAGGGGTTAGTTCCAGGATAGCCAAATGTTTCAAAACCTCACAAAATTCCCAAAATGGCAACATTCACTGGTTAAAACTACAGATGCCTCCTTGGAATAATATGTTGAATTCAGGTTAAGTAAAGCGACACAGGATCGTAGCATAATGACCATCATCTGTGAAATGTCCAGTGTAAGAGCTTCTTCAGCAGTCAGAAGCACTGTCCCACTTTAACCTCAAACTGTCAAATGATACTATAAAAAGATACTATACTATAAAAAGCTTAGTGACATAGCTACATTATTAAGTAATAGCTATATTTGTCATTGTTGTATCAGCTTCCGTGAAGAGTGCAAACTATTGTCTAAATGTAATTCTTTACATAATTACACCTTAAAAATGTAATAAACAACAACAAACAAAAAAACTGTATATTTTCCCAGACTGCCATCTTAAGCACATCACCCACTTATCCTACAATGACAACCATCAGCAGCAGTGAAATCATGTCTTTTCAATTAAGAGCTCTCTGACAATCAGTAGCTGTTGATGAAATAGAATGTATTAATGATGACGCATTGTAAAAGTTGCCTCAGCTTCTATGATCAATAATGCAATAGGAAAGACCGCCCGCCTATCTCTCCAAGAGTGAAGAAAGGAAAGAAGGAAAGGTGAAAAAAAGGAGAGGAGAAGTTTCAGATGAGCCTACCCGGTGAGCTTTCTCTCCATAAGTACGGTGGAATAGAAGATAAGCAGAGAGAGGTAATGGAGAAGTCCCCTCGGGATGGGCCAGCCTGGAAGCCAAACCGCCTCCGCAGATTGGATTAATATTGCATGTGGCCAAGTACAGGCCCCTCTCATACTGATTACCTCATTCGCTCTTTCACATCTTTTTAAAGGAGAAAATAAACTTCATCTAAACACTGCAAAGCTGACTCGATGAAAACAAAGCCAACCGCAGCCTAGAGCAAACGGAAAAAATCTTTCAAATGGTACTTTAGAGAAGGACAACAGGAACCAATATTAAGTAAGTGCAAACATTTATCTCCTCTATCAGAGATGAATGGGGTCAGCAGTTCTTTGCCGGCTCCAATAGAGATCATGAGGCGGGTGAGGGCTAGGTTGTAACATTGTTTTTGTGGGGAAGTGTTTTTATGGGTAATTGTTTGAAAAATTGGTTCTGCTATAGCACAGTGCTAGTGACTCATAAACATTACCCTGCTAAATTTTTTTTTTTAAAACATTACAAAATAAAAGTATTTGGCAGTTTATTTTGATACATTGATGTTTATGGTATTTTGTAATTGTATTTTGTAATTTTTGCCCATCTCTGGTCACCAGCATACCAGCATCACCACATAGCAAATTCTCCAGTGTAAAAAAATAATACTTACTCAAATACTTCCCAGAGTGCCTTGCCCTTCGAGTAAATTGTACCACCCATGACTGTACCTGTCAGTGACAGACATGGTTTTTGCATTCATCCATTTTCAATCCAAGTGGACATAACTAAGTGAAATCTTAAGTGAATATGTCATAATATATATGTTTTTTAAAGTAATTCATAAGGCCTTATTTTGAGTGCCTAGTTTTATGCTTAGCCTGAAACTCAAACACATAACTTTGAACCAAAACTATGCCCATTGTTAATGTATTTCCCAGCATGCTCTATTGCAGGTTTATTTTTAGAATCGTTTGTTTGAATATCTACATATGTTTGTGCATGTATATTGATTGATTGATTGATTGATGTCATACTACACACATATAAATAAAAAAGATTTCATAAAAAAGATTTTGCACACATTAATTAAATATTTGTTCTATTTTAAATGCCTTAGGTAGTCTCGTCACAATGCTTCTAACCCTGGTACTCGTTCTAAATGCAGATGAATAACACCAAAAAGTTGCGTTATGTTGCAAGGTATTGTGTAATTCCTGCTGGAACGCAGCCAGTGATGTCATGTGTGCTCCCTCTCCGGCCTCTAGATCACCAGGCTGCTCGTTAATGCGCACACCTGTCACCAGTGTTACGCACATAATAACACTCACCTTGACTCCATCACCTCCTTGATGTCCAACTTTAGGAATTTTTAATCACCTGTTTTTAAATGACTGCCGGAGTAGGGAAAACTTGGCTATGAGATGACCTAAGCATCTAAACTGGAGAAAAAAAAACAGTTCAGTAACAGGTGCAATAAATCCAAATAACGTCTTGGATACTTAAGAAAATGTTTGTAATTCATATTTGAGTAGCATAAGATTAATTAATCGATCAATCATTGTATAGTACCAGTCAAAAGTTTGGACACACCCATTCATTCAAGGGTTTTTCTTTATTTTTTACTATTTTTTATATTGTAGAATAATAGTGATGTCATGTGTGCTCCCTCTCCGGCCTCTAAATCACAAGGCTGCTCGTTAGGGCGCACACCTGTCACCAGTGTTACGTGCATAATAACACTCACCTTGACTCCATCACCTCCTTGATTACCTGCCCTTTATATGTCACTCCCTTTGGTTTCATCCCCAGTCGTCATTGTTGCTGTTTCATGTCAGTGCGCTGTTTGTGTTTCTTGTTTTGTTCATTTATTTATTAAATGTATTCACTCCCTGAACTTGCTTCCCAACTCTCAGCATACATTGTTACAGAATGACGTTTCAACAAAGGGAAGCATCAGGGAGTGTTTTTTTTTTGTGTATTGGGGGGTGATGATGGGTCTGGGTGTTGGAGCCAGAGCTACCTGGGAGGCCTCAGTGGGTTTGTAGGCTCCCATGCCTAAGCTTTGTGAACAGGTTCCCGTGCCTCACCCGGGGAGGTCTCAGCCGGCTCATCAGGCTCTCACTCCTCAGCTGGTCCGCTCCGGATCCCCGGGATCGTCCCTGCGGTTGGCATCCTGCGGCTGGAGCCGAACGCGCCGGGGAGGGGGTACTGTCACGTATGCTCTCTGTCCGGCGCTTTAGGTCGTCATGCTCCTGCGCCTCAGCCGGATCGACAGGTTCCCCCGCCTTAGCAGAGGTGACCAGTCCGCTCCTGATTCTCGGGATCGTCATCCTGTTCATTTATTAATTAAATGTATTCACTCCCTGAACTTGCTTCCCGACTCTCAGCATACATTGTTACAAATGAACACATCAAAACTATGAAATAACACATATGAAATCATGTAGTAACCAAAAAAGTGTTAAACAAATGAAAATATATTTGAAATTGTTCAAAGTAGCCACCCTTTGCCTTGATGACAGCGTTCCACACGCTTGGCATTCTCTCAACCAGCTTTATCTGGAATGATTTTCCAACAGTCTTGAAGGAGTTCCCACATATGATGAGCAGCCAACAACTGCTTTTCCTTCACTCTGCGGTCCAACTCATCCCAAACCATCTCAATTGGGTTGAGGTCAGGTGATTGTGGAGGCCAGGTCATCTGATGCAGCACTCCATCACTCTCCTTGGTCAAATAGCCCTTACACAGCCTGGAGGTGTCTTGGGTCATTGTCCTGTTGAAAACAAGGGATAGTCCCACTAAGAGCAAACCAGATGGGAAGGCATATCGCTGCAGAATGCTGTGGTAGCCATACTGGTTAAGTGTGCCTTGAATTCTAAATAAATCATGACAGTCTCACCAGCAAAGCGTCCCCACACCATCACACCTCCTCCTCCATGCTTCACAGTGGGAAACACACATGCTTAGATCATCCGTTCACCTACTCTGCTTCTCACAAAGACACGGTGGTTTTAACCAAAAATCTCTGATTTGGACTCATCAGACCAAAGGACAGATTTCCACTGGTCTAATCTCCATTCCTCGTGTTTCTTGGCCCAAGCAAGTCTCTTCTTCAAATTGGTGACCTTTAGTAGTGGTGTCGTTGCAGCAATTCCACCATGAAAGTCTGATTCACGCAGTCTCCTCTGAACAGTTGATGTTGAGATGTGTCTGTTACTTGAACAGAGAGGCATTTATTTGGGCTGTAATCTGAGGTGCAGTTAACTCTAATGAACTGACCTTCTGCAGCAGAGGTAACTCTGGATCTTACTTGCCTGTGGCGGTTCTCATGAGAGCCAGTTTCATCATAGCGCTTGATGGGTTTTGAGAGTACACTTGAAGAAACTTTCAAAGTTCTTGAAATGTTCCAGATTGACTGACCTTCATGTCTTAAATTAATGATGGACTGTCCTTTCTCTTTGCTTATTTGAGCTGTTCTTGCCAAAATATGGACTTTGTCTTTTACCAAATAGGGCTATCTTCTGTATACCAACCCTACCTTGTCACAACATAACTGATTGGCTCAAACACAATAAGATGGAAAAAAATCCACAAATGAACTTTTAACAAGGCACACCTGTTAATTGAAATGCATTCCAGTTGACTACCTCATGAAGCTGGTTGTGTGCAAAGCTGTCAACAAGGCAAAGGGTGGCTACTTTGAAGAATGCCAAACATAAAATATACTTTGATTTGTTTAACACTTTTTTGGTCACTACATGATTCCATGTGTGTTATTTCACTATTATTCTACAATGTAGAAAATAATAAAAAATAAAGAAAAACCCTTGAATGAGTAGGTGTGTCCAAGCTTTTGACTGGTACTGTACATGCACGAACATTGATATTGAAACTAACAATTCGAAAAATAAAAGTGCAATAGAGCATGCTGGGAAATATGATAGGCATGGTTTCGGTTCAAAGTGTATGCATTTCATTAGTGAAGTTACGTTTGATACCCGAGCTCCGAGGCATGCCTCAAAATCACTAAGCAGTGTACTTCGAAGCAGTGTGCCGATGCTTGTATCACTTTATCAGAAGCGCATGATCAATGATGTCCGAAGCTTCGTTTTGTGGAAAAAACAAAAAGGCTACCGTGCTCACGTGCTATGGCATGTGCGACGTCGTTTATCATAATTTGGCTGTTCTAAACAAACGACCAGTAGGTGCCACTAGTGTACAATGTGATGATCAAAGCCTCGAGTAATAAACTAATTTTTGTGACTGGAAATGCTCAGTGCTTCAGGAAGCTTTGTTTCCCCATCACTATGTTTCAGGCCCCTGTATTAAGGTAAAACTAAGCCCTCATAATTAGGCCTTATAAAATATGTATGGAATCTTGTTAAATCATGTTTTTTTAATAATAACATATTCAAGTATGATCTCACTTGCTGAAGTCCATAGACCCGAAAATGGATGAACCATGTCTCTGTCACTAACAAATACCGTCATGGGTGGTAAGTCTACAACTTACTCCTTAGGCAAGGCACTCCAACAAATTTTTGAATGAGGCTTTACACTAAGCAGTGTGTTAATTGTACACTGTTCTGGTGTATATCTGGGTCCACAGACTCAACACTTTCAGTGTTGATTTAATACTAATTTCTAAAATGTTTAACACTAGAGAATTTGCTGTGCATCACCAGCTTGACCAGCTTGTTGGCCAGTCTAACCAGCTAGACCATGCTGGTCAGACCAGCTTGACCAGTATGGACCAGCATAGACCAGCATGGACCAGCTTGAAATTTACGCTGGTCAGTGCTGTTTTTTTATGCCAGGTATGCTGAATGGTAACTCAAAGCTGTCTGCAGGGTCATCATGAAGGCACAAATATACTGTACTGAATGTTCACTGGGTTCAAATCGATACCCCTTCTCTTCATTACCTAAGGCTAACTACAGTATGTTTTGGTAAGGCCATGAGAGACATCGACCCTGCGCCAGGCTTAGACCTACAGCACAGTATTTGTTTGTCCAAGTCTACTTAGTTACCAGGCAAGGTTTATTTTCCATATTTTGAGACGTCTGTTGAATAAGGCGTTCACTGGAGGCCGTCAAAACAATGTCACAATTTCCCTTATGCGTGGGCCATTTCTCCCACCGATGTGACATGAGCTTTTGCATGTGGTCACACTGAAGGCTATGTATTGTGATATGGCCTGGTCCTACCGTGTGGGGGGAGCTAGAGAGAGAGTGATGCACTCAGTGTGAGTCCCTCAGGAGGGTCATCGAAAGGGGTTGTGGCAGCTCTAGAAAGGAAACACATGGGACGCTGTTAAACAATGAGGTTAGAACATTATTGTGTATTTTCTTTCTGTCTAATACAGGAACTTTCCTAACCACCCACGTTCTGAATTCCCTTGTTTATGACCTCTCCCATCCCAGGTGGTCAGGCTGGGGACGGAGGAGTGCAAGCAAGCAATTCCTCTTCAATTTGTTATTTTTTCCTCCCCTGCCCGTGCTGCTGCACTCTGCAACTTTTGATGAATGAGAGGAGCACTTGGGACACGTTTACCCTCTCCCCGTCATGCTCGCTGTACCCTGTTTGAAATGAGTGTGACAATAGCTGTTCTGTGGCGGCTGGACTCTCCCACGCCGAGCCAAGCACTCAATTAACCTGGCAGAGAGCTTTATTGCAAAATAATGAAAGTGCATGATGGGATTGAACAAAGTGAATAAATATGTGAATAAATGTCCTGACAACACGGCTAGGTTCGCATACTGTACTAAACACCCCCAATATTGATCCTGACACCCTTTTATTTATTTGTATTTTTAAATTCAAAATACATGGTGCTTCCATATAAGTGTGGTTCCTGAGTTAATTAAGCAATTAACATCCCATCATCCTTAGGGTCAGGTCACGATAAGCCCACTATAATTGAGAATTTCAATAAGCACTTTTCTACGGCTGGCCATGCTTTCCACCTAGCTACCCCTACTGCATTCAACAGCACTGCACCCCCCACAGCTACTCGCCCAAGCCTCCCCCATTTCTCCTTCTCCCAAATCCATTCAGCTGATGTTCTGAAAGAGCTGCAAAATCTGGACCCCTACAAATCAGCTGGGCTTGACAATCTGGACCCTTTCTTTCTAAAATTATCTGCCGAAATTATTGCAACCCCTATTACTAGCCTGTTCAACCTCTCTTTCGTGTCGTCTGAGATTCCCATAGATTGGAAAGCAGCTGCTGTCATCCCCCTCTTCAAAGGAGGTGACACTCTTGACCCAAGTTGCTACAGACCTATATCCATCCTACCCTGCCTTTCTAAGGTCTTCGAAAGCCAAGTCAACAAACAGATTACCGACTATTTTGAATCCCACCGCACCCTCTCCGCTATGCAATCTGGTTTCAGAGCTGGTCATGGGTGCACCTCAGCCACGCTCAAGGTCCTAAACGACATCGTAACCGCCATCGATAAGAAACATTACTGTGCTGCCGTATTCATTGACCTGGCCAAAGCTTTTGACTCTGTTAATCACCACATCCTCATCGGCAGACTTAGTAGCCTTGGTTTCTCAAACGATTGCGTCGCCTGGTTCACCAACTACTTCTCTGACAGAGTTCAGTGTGTCAAATCGGAGGGCCTACTGTCTGGACCTCTGGCAGTCTCTATGGGGGTACCACAGGGTTCAATTCTTGGGCCAACTCTTTTCTCTGTATACATAAATGATGTCGCTCTTGCTGCTGGTGAATCTCTGATCCACCTCTACGCAGACGACACCATTCTGTATACTTCTGGCCCTTCTTTGGACACTGTGTTAACAACCCTCCAGACGAGCTTCAATGCCATTCAACTTTCCTTCCGTGGTCTCCAACTGCTCCTAAACACAAGTAAAACTAAATGTATGCTCTTCAACCGATCGCTGCCTCCACCTGCCCGCCCATCCAGCATCACTTCTCTGGACGGTTCTAACTTAGAATTTGTGGACAACTACAAATACCTAGGTGTCTGGTTAGACTGTAAACTCTCCTTCCAGACTCACATCAATCATCTCCAATCCAAAGTGAAATCTAGAATTGGCTTCCTATTTCGCAACAAAGCATCCTTCACTCATGCTGCCAAACATTCCCTCGTAAAACTGACCATCCTACCAATCCTCGACTTCGGCGATGTCATTTACAAAATAGCCTCCAATACCCTACTCAACAAGCTGGATGCAGTCTATCACAGTGCCATCCGTTTTGTCACCAAAGCCCCATATACAACCCACCACTGCGACCTGTATGCTCTCGTTGGCTGGCCTTCACTTCATCATCGTCGCCAAACACATTGGCTCCAGGTCATCTACAAGACCCTGCTAGGTAAAGTCCCCCCTTATCTCCGCTCACTGGTCACCATAGCAGCACCCACCTGTAGCACGCGCTCCAGCAGGTATATCTCTCTGGTCACCCCTAAAGCCAACTCCTCCTTTGGTCGTCTCTCCTTCCAGTTCTCAGCTGCCAATGATTGGAACGAACTACAAAAATCTCTAAAACTGGAAACACTTATCTCCCTCACTAGCTTTAAGCACCAGCTGTCAGAGCAGCTCACAGATCTCTGCACCTGTACATAGCCCATCTTTAATTGAGCCCAAACTACTACCTTTTCCCCTACTGTATTTATTTATTTTGCTCCTTTGCACCATATTATTTATATTTATATTTTAACTTTAACTTTCTTCAAACTACAAATCTACCATTCCAGTGTTTTTTCTTGCCACACTTTATTTACTTTGCCACCATGGCATTTTTTTGCCTTTACCTCCATTATCTCACATCATTTGCTCACATTGTATATAGTCTTATTTTTTTCTACTGCATCATTGATTGTATGTTGTTTTACTCCATGTGTAACTCTGTGTTTTTGTATGTTGTCGAACTGCTTTGCTTTATCTTGGCCAGGTCGCAATTGTAAATGAGAACTTGTTCTCAACTTGCCTACCTGGTTAAATAAAGGTGAAATAAAAAAAATAAATAAAAATGTATAAAAATGACCAGTTGCCCATCATTTTGGCTACCATCCGTCATGAAAAAGACCTACTGAATTACTACACAAAGCCTATTTGTGCAGTAGTGACTATGTAGAGACTTGTAGGAATTGTGTAGTGAATGTGTAGTTTATAGACCCTTTCCAGTGCACGACACACTGACGTCACGCACGGAAGCAGTCGACTCTTAGCCACAGTCAGAAAGCCAATTGCCATCTGCGGCCATTCAACTTAGCCTAGATTTACGTTTGTATTACTTTTAAACAAAAGTACTTTTTTGGGTTCTCATACGATTACAATGATGTTTTGATTCTTGCTTGAACAGTCGCTTAGATTATATTTGGTTGGGATCATTGCAAAGTAACGACACTGCTCAAAAAAATAAAGGGAACACTAAAATAACACATCCTAGATCTGAATGAATGAAATAATCTTATTAAATACTTTTTTCTTTACATAGTTGAATGTGCTGACAACAAAATCACACAAAAATAATCAATGGAAATCCAATTTATCAACCCATGGAGGTCTGGATTTGGAGTCACACTCAAAATTAAAGTGTAAAACCACACTACAGGCTGATCCAACTTTGATGTAATGTCCTTAAAACAAGTCAAAATGAGGCTCAGTAGTGTGTGTGGCCTCCACGTGCCTGTATGACCTCCCTACATGCTCCTGATGAGGTGGGGGATGGTCTCCTGAGGGATCTCCTCCCAGACCTGGACTAAAGCATCCGCCAACTCCTGGACAGTCTGTGGTGCAACGTGGCGTTGGTGGATGGAGCGAGACATGATGTCCCAGATGTGCTCAATTGGATTCAGGTCTGGGGAACGGGCGGGCCAGTCCATAGCATCAATGCCTTCCTCTTGCAGGAACTGCTGACACACTCCAGCCGCATGAGGTCTAGCATTGTCTTGCATTAGGAGGAACCCAGGGCCAACCGCACCAGCATATGGTCTCACAATGGGTCTGAGGATCTCATCTCGGTACCTAATGGCAGTCAGGCTACCTCTGGCGAGCACATGGAGGGCTGTGCGGCCCCCCAAAGAAATGCCACCCCACACCATGACTGACCCACCGCCAAACCGGTCATGCTGGAGGATGTTGCAGGCAGCAGAACGTTCTCCACGGCGTCTCCAGACTGTCACGTCTGTTACACGTGCTCAGTGTGAACCTGCTTTCATCTGTGAAGAGCACAGGGCGCCAGTGGCGAATTTGCCAATCTTGGTGTTCTCTGGCAAATGCCAAACATCCTGCACGGTGTTGGGCTGTAAGCACAACCCCCACCTGTGGACATCGGGCCCTCATACCACCCTCATGGAGTCTGTTTCTGACCGTTTGAGCAGACACATGCACATTTGTGGCCTGCTGGAGGTCATTTTGCAGGGCTCTGGCAGTGATCCTCCTGCTCCTCCTTGCACAAAGGCGGAGGTAGCAGTCCTGCTGCTGTATTGTTGCCCTCCTACGGCCTCCTCCACGTCTCCTGATGTACTGGCCTGTCTCCTGGTAGCGCCTCCATGCTCTGGACACTACGCTGACAGACACAGCAAACCTTCTTGCCACAGCTCGCATTGATTTGCCATCCTGGATGAGCTGCACTACCTGAGCCACGTGTGTGGGTTGTAGACTCCGTCTCATGCTACCACTAGAGTGAAAGCACCGCCAGCATTCAAAAGTGACCAAAACATCAGCCAGGAAGCATAGGAACTGAGAAGTGGTCTGTGGTTACCACCTGCAGAACCACTCCTTTATTGGGGGTGTCTTGCTAGTTGCCTATAATTTCCACCTGTTATCTATTCCATTTGCACAACAGCATGTGAAATTTATTGTCAATCAGTGTTGCTTCCTAAGTGGACAGTTTGATTTCACAGAAGTGTGATTGACTTGGAGTTACATTGTGTTGTTTAAGTGTTCCCTTTAGTTTTTTGAGCAGTATTTTTTGGATGCAGCAGTTGTTAGCTAGAATGCTAATGCTCATTGATATAGGCTGTAGCAAAAGCTAGCCAAGGAGCCATTATACTGGTTGAAGTTTAAGTGTTTTTTAAGTATAATGCAGTTGATTTGTGATGATGACACAAACATTATATTAGGCAGGACATTCATACAAGCATTAAAATCCAATTATCATCCAAAAGTAGTGTGAAATGCACTCATAAGCAACATGTCAATAGAGGCTTTTTTTGCTACAGTTCTATAAGAACAAAACCCTCTTGCGGCAATGTTTGCAAACAGAGAAAGGGGTCTATGCACTACTCAAGATACACACGTAGAGTTTTGTAATGTTCGGTAGGAATACAGTAGTGTTTCCAGTAGTAATCAGGTAGAGATTTTTACTACTTATTTGTATAGTGAATTTATTTAATTACATTTTTTATTTAACCTTTATTTAACCAGGAAGGGCTCATTGAGATTTAAAATCTCTTTTTCAAGAGCGTCCTGGCCCAGATAGGCAGCACCAAGTCATTACAAAAATTACAGACAAACAACATGAAAAACTGCAAGTAATCTAGTAACAACCATAGAATTCACAAGAGTATAACAAAATCAAGAACAGCAAATTAAAAACATTGACAGGTCAGGGAATCAGTCTCAAAATCATTCATCAGTGATATAAAAATACCAATCGGGACAAGTTCTTCCAGTTTAAAAGTATTTTGTAAGGCGTTCCAAGACGATGGCGCAGAGTACATAAAAGCCCTTTTACCAAATTCAGTTCGGACATTTGGAACAGTTAGCAGGATAAAGTCCAGCAAACGAAGAAAGTACCCACTACATTTCTGAACAATAAAAATGCCCAAATAAAAAGGTAGTAAACCCAAAATGGCTTTGTAAATAAAAGTATACCAGTGACTGAGCCTACGAGTGACTAGAGAAGGCCAGCCAACCCTGGTATACAAAGTGCAGTGGTGCGTAAGGGTTTTTCAGTATAAAATACATTTCAAAGTGCCATTGCAAAGGGTGTCAATTGATCTCAAACACTGAGCGGAAGCATTCATATATAAAATATCCCCATAGTCTAGTGAAGACAAAAATGTAGCTGATACTAGCCTCCTGGCTTCAAAAGAGAAACAAGCCTTATTCCTAAAATAAAATCCCAATTTCAGCTTCAATTTTTTTGTAAGTTGTTGAATATGCAATTTAAAAGAGAGGCCGTCATCAATTACAATTCCAAGATATTTATATGAGGTTGCAGTCTCAATCTCATTGCCCTGACAGGTAATAATAGGTGAAAAGTTCAGAGGTCTATTTCTTGCTTTAGAAAACACCATTAGTTTAGTTTTGTCAGTATTGAGGATAAGCTTCAATTGACACAAGGTATGTTGAACAGTATAAAAAGCAGTTTGCTTTTGCGCATTTTGAACATTTTTGTCTAAATTATTTACATAAATAGTGAATAAGAGAGGACCAAGTACAGAGCCTTGGGGCACACTATTACAGACAGACAATTTAACAGACAGGAGCCCATCAAATTGAGTGCACTGAGTTCTATCAGACAGATAGTTAGCAAACCATGCAACTGCTTGTTCCGAAAGACCTACACTCGACAATCTCTGCCTTAGTATAGCATGATCAACTGTATCAAAAGCCTTAGAGAGATCAATAAAAAGTGAGACACAGTGCTGTTTTTTGTCAAGGGCTTTAGTGATATCATTTAAAACCTTCATGGCTGCTGTAATTGTGCTATGCTTCTTCCTGAAGTTAGTAAAAAAAAAATATTTTAGCTGTTCAATTATTTAAAACAGTTGGATCTCCCCCCTTTTAAAAGTGGTAGGACAAATGCTGATTTCCAGATCTTTGGAATTTCATTACATTCCAGGGTTAGATTGAACAAATATGTAAGTGGTTCAGCTATGAAATCAGCTGCTAGATTTAAAAAGCCGGGATCCAGAAGATCAGGAGCCTGCAGGCTTTCTCTGATCTAAGGATTTCAGGGATTTATGTACCACCTGCACTGAGAATATTGAAAAGCTAAAAGTTTGACCAGCTCTCACTGGTTCAACCACACAGGGTTGTACAAAGACAGAGGACACTGAATCAAACCACCTACCAGATGATACAAAGTGCTCATTGAAGCAATTCAGCATTTCAGTTTTGTCATGTACAGCAACAAAATCCATCAATACACATGACAGTAATTCGTTAACATCACTGTTTCCAGACATAGACTTAATAGTCTTCCAAAACTTTGTAGGGTCATTCAGGTTCAGTGGTAACAGACATAAAATATTCAGACTTGGCCTTCCTGAGAAGAAAAGAACACTTGTTTCGTAACTGCCTAAAAATAAGCCAATCAGCATCAGAACATGATTTCCTTGCTTTAGCCCAGGCTAGGCTACGTTCGTTAATAATACAAGACAGCTCAGAAGAAAACCATGGATTATCGCGCCCTTTAACCCTGAACCTGCGGAATGGGGCATGTTTGTTTACTATTTGGAAAAAAACATAATGAAAGAATTTCCAGGCAGTTTCCACATAAGGGATAAGATCAATCTTGCTCCAGTCAAAATAAAACAAATCATGAAAGAAAGCCTGCTCAGTAAAACACTTCAAATTTCTCTTACGAATAAAACGTGGGTTTGTCTTAGGAACCTTAGTATTTCTAACAGCAACAACAGCACAATGGTCACTTAAATCATTACAAAAAACACCAACCGCAGAATATTTATGTGGAACATTTGTCAATAAGCAGTCACAACACTACAACCAGACTGCACCGGCTTTTCAGTAGTGATCAGTAGAGTTTTGGCTTCCTGTGCTCATAAATGCAGAAGAAGACAAAACAGGAAGTAGTTGGTTTGCTAACCAAAACGGTCTTAGTTGTTAGCCGTTGTCATGGAGCTCTATTGTGTTTAGCCTAGCTGTTTGCTAGCCCCATTGAAATGTAGCTATGTAGTTTTCATCACTCTAGCAAATAAGTATGTGTGTTTGTATACAAACAAATATAAATATATAATTGAATATGTAATTCATTTGATAAAATAAAGTTTGTTTAAGCTTATTATTTGTTGCTTGATGATAAAACTACAGTTAGAAACTTGAGGAAATAACATGTGCACTAGTCTAGTAGTGACACAGTAGTGAAACAAGATGTCAATGGTGATTTTGAATAAGCAAACAGTATTAAATGTGTCCGTTTATAGTAATTCAAAATGGTTTATGTAGGAAAAGAAAAATTATCAGAAGCAATTAAGTAGTGATCAGTAGTGACATAACTCTACACACACAGATGGCAGTAGTAATTGTATAGGGATTGAGTGGCATACAGAAGTAAATGTGTAGGCATTGTGTAGCAATTCAATAAAGAACATGAAAGAATTGTGTAGGAATGTGTAGGTTTTAAGTAGTAGATACCCAAAGCTCAGTGGTTACACAGTAGTCATTTAAGGAAGAATTATATAGTGATTTGAATAGGAAATATGCAGTGATCCAAGTAGTAAAATGTCCCATTTTATCACTCATAACTACTTAAATTACTACATAATCACTACTAGTTTACGACAAATCTCAATAGAAATCAAGTAGTAAAACCAGTAGGTTTTGTGTAGAGCTTGTGTAGTAGTGAGTAGTAATTCAGTAGGACTTTTTCATTAGGGATGGCTAGAAGAATTGGTCTCAATGACTTTGAAAGCGGGGTCTCAAAGGAGCATAGGGGGTTTAAAGTCTGTGTGTGTGTGTGTGTGTGTGTGTGTGTGTGCGTGTGCGTGTGTGTGTGTGTGTTTGTGTGTCTCTCAGTCACCAGATCTCAACCCAATTGAACACTTACTGGTGATTCTGGAGCGGCGCCTGAAACAGCATTTTCCACCACCATCAAAATAACACAAAATTATAGAATTTCTCGTGAAAGAATGGTGTCGCATCCCTCCAATAAAGTTCGAGACACTTGGACACTCTCCCAGCATCAATTTGACATTTCTTGGAGAGTTTACACAGTAATACCCTGAGGTAACTGAGGTCGAATCTTTCACCATGTTGGTGAACATTTGGACTTCTACTGCTAACCAAGTCATTGATTCTGACAGATACTTTACTGTGGATGTAGTCGAGCCATATCAGTATATAAGTGCAATATATGGCTGGATATGAGCTCAGGAAAGGTTGAGAGAAGAAATGTACACTTTCTAAGACACGTAACTGGTGATGACATGGAGGCCATCTTCTGGCGAGCACCAGGCAGTGCAGCAGCAGTAGTAGCTCATGTAGGGAAGAGTGGGGTAAGTTTAGCCAAAGGGGTAAGTTGAGTCTGCCTTGTTTCTAGGAAACAATACACACAATTAATTTGACCAAATATTTAGTAAGTGGTCATACTTTCACAGAGTCTGTGAAGGAAGAAACCACCTTAAAAATGTATTAAGTGAATTTATTGCACTAGAGGTCAAAGTAGATCATTTTAAGATTGTTCTATAAATCAGTTGGGGTCTCTATTAGCTTCAATATGAGGTCCTAAACCTAGCATGAATGTGCATCCTTGTAGCTGTGTGCGCTAATATAGTCAACATTTTTGTCTCTAGGTAAGTTGAACCAATGGTTGAGCTAATGGCAAGTTAAGCAAATGTAAGTGTTTTCTTCGCAGGCGTAATGCAAGGCATTATCGCTGGGATATGAGTTAACAACAGGGCCTGGCCTGTGAGAAAAATAAATTACAAAGTGTTTGTTAGGTGTTAAGCCTGTGTTAAAATATTCTTAAAATTATTAAAAGACAAAAAAGCGATTGTGATTGTGTTGACTTGTGTTTGGGAAAAAAGATAAACATGGTTATAAAAAGGTAGTGGTAATATTTAATTTGGGGGAAGTTTAGAAAGCTTTGTTAGAAAGAATACTATATTTCCCTTGATGAAGTGATGCTGAACGTAAAAAATTGCAACATTAACCCCACTCTCCCCTGACAGGCAGGAACCTGCAAGTAAGCATTTCATTGGAGGATGTATATCATGCGTATCCCGCACATACGACTAATAAAACTTGAAACAGGGAGGAGGGTGAGGCATTATGATCCAGCTTACCGCTTTTTAATCACCTGGAATGGGATCTGGCCTGCTGTGCTACAAATGGAAGCCAAAGAAAATAGCCCCTCGGCTCCTCTTCTCCATAGAAACCAAATCCCAAATCCCTAGGAGCAAGTTGACGTTTATTGGGATGAGTCTTGTCCTTGAGGCAGAACAGAGCGATTTCCGCTAAATGGGCCTCCTGCAAAGTCAAAATTGTTTATAGTTTAAAAATGTTGAAAACAAAAATGAGATTTTTGATCTTAGGGTTAGGCATTAGGGTTGACAGTGTGGTTAATGTAAGGGTTAAGGTTTGAGTTAGGTTTAACATCAGATTTTTTGACTTCGTGGCTGTGCCAGCTAGTGACCACTCTGCAGAGCTGCCTCCAGAACAACATTCATGATGAAAAACGCTAATCTGCTCCCCAGAGGCACATTTGTAAAAGCGATTAATCTCTCAACAGAGTAGTAGAGGGAGAAATGTCTGTCACCTCCACCAAAAACAAATGTTTTGACATATATTTTGACATCACCCTGTTTAAATATAAAACAGGTTTAAAAAGGTAATAAATATGGTAATAAACACATGAAGGCACGCACATACGCAAATGTTAATATACACTTATGCAGACACACACACACACACACCTGTGCGCATTAACAGCTCATTAAACCATTACTCTAATCACGCCCAGAAGGCGGTGGGTTTGCTTCTACAGCTTGCCTATTAACATATTTATTAATTCATATTTCTGTGACCACCTGTTATAGCTGTGCATCTTCCTTACCCACCCGAAAACAACAACAACAAAGCCATCACACATCAGTTCTGTTTTTTGGCCACGTGCATTTCCTGTAAGAATCTTGTGACTGAACTAAAAATAGAGTGAAATATTCAAGGCCTTTTTATATTAACTCTCAGCTGCTTTCGGAACTGAGTGAGCGAACCTCGGAACTAGAATGACTTCATTCTATTTTTATTTCTAACCTTCTGTCATAACTTTTATGGCACAATTCAGAATGGCACTCCATAATTTGAATCCCAGACATAATCAATACACCACAATGGCTTGTTATATCACAGTCAGGGTGTTTCTCTTCCTGATTTAAATAAAAAAAATAGTTTTAGTATGTTAAGACTGAGTTCAGATGTTAGCAACTCACTCCAAAACACTGCCTGTTGGCATATCCTGCCACCAAGCATTTGCTAAACCTTCACTTCCTATAGTTCCTAACCAGATTCTGGCAAAAGCAGGATCTTATAAAAAGCCTTTTAAAGCTAATTGAATCCCTCCATGCTTTGCAGAGGGCACAGCTGTAGGATGGCTGGTCTGGAACGGATGTAAGGCCGGAACGTTGGTACACCAGGATAGACTCCATCCGTCTTCATCCCTGTCAATTATTCCACCAGTGGAGGCATGTCTTCATTTCCAATGTGGGCATCGTCTCAAAGTACTTCTCAAAGTCAGGGTAATCTCATTATATTTCCTGGCGTTCTCTATGATACAGCCCATTAGAAACAGGCTTTAATTAATGTGAGGTCTTAATCGAATGATAAATGTAAAAAAAAAATGCAAATGCATGACTTCTGCCTCATCATTGCATAACCTCTCAATCATGTACTCATCGTATGTAGTATATAGAGTGATTTCTTGAACACCCCCTATAACAAGATACAGTACAGTATCTCATTCAAATTGCTTCAGCTTTGGTTATTTTACTACAAATACAAATTTACGATTCATGATTTTCCATTTACCTAGGCTATTGTGGATCGACCCAGACAAGCAAGCGCATATTTGGCATATTTAAATGTTTATTTTTAGTGAACTAACCCCTCCAAACAAACCCAGCATTTCTAGGACAGTGTGTGTGAGACTTATTGGTCTATAGGGACGTCTAACGAATGGCCTCGCTTAGGCGTTCTTACACTTGCAATGCAGAGCGCCATACACACCCAGCTAATTGCCCTGTAACACTCAAATTTGTCCCCTCAATTGAGAATAACAAACAGCCAATAACTCACTGTAGGCTGTGCCTCCATCTCCAACACTCGTTAATCGCTGTGGAGACCAGAAAACCAGACACAACCAACTAAAATCAGCTTCCTCTCTCTAAACCGCCACCGAGCTGCTTGCATGCTCCCAGCAATTTCAACTTGTTTGCCTGATGTATTACAGTGTGCTGCATATACCACATTCATGAATAGTATTATGAATGTACCCGACTGAGACGACTCCACATGATACAGAGACGACTCCACAGAAAAACATACAATCCACTAACCTCAAGTAAGAGAATGTGCACTAATGCATGGGATGTGTTCCTCACACTCCTCAACCTAACAGGCTATCATTAAATTCACTCCCTGGGTTCTATGATTGCACTTTGTAATCATTGTCATATTTAATGGGAAGAGCTGTGACATACTGTGCCGTGACAGAGAGTATACTGTAGAATGACAAACAGATTGATTGTGTTATTTAATGGTTTACAGAATCTTGACGTTGTCCAATGGAAGACAGAAGGAATTTGTAAGCTATTGTTATTTTTCTTATGAGGTATCATCACATTGTAACTGCATCAGTTGAGTAGATTTTTGCTTGCGTAATGGAAGAACATGTATACCACTGAAAACATATGACATTTATGCATTTTTACTTGATATTTAGGTTATTATTATTTTTAGCATTTTGGAGTAGTTAAACATCTTTGCCTATACAGTTAGATGATGTAACCCTGAACCATTCAGACGCATAGAGTGGCTGCTGCTACTTATGAACAATGGCGTAAGGTACTTAAGTAAAAATACTTTATAGTACTATTTAAGTCGTTTTTTGGGGTATCTGTACTTTACTATTTATATTTTGGACAACTTTTACTTTTACTCCACTACATTCCTAAAGAACACATTTTCCCTGCCACCCAAAAGTACTCGTTACATTTAGAATGCTTAGCAGGACAGGAAAATGGTCCAATTCACACTTATCAAGATAATATCCCTGGTCATCCCTACTGCCTCTTATCCCTACTGACTCACTAAACAGAAATACTTAGTTTCTAAATGATGTCTGAGTGTTAGTGTGTGCCCCTGGCCAACCGTAAATTTCAAAAACAAGAAAATCGTGGCGTCTGGTTTGCTTAGTATAATGAATGTAAAATGATTTGTACTTTTACTTTTGATACTAAAGTATATTTTAGCAATTACATTTACTTTTGATACTCAAGTATATTTAAAAGCAAATACTTTTAGACTTTTACTCCAGTAGTATTTTACTGGGTGACTCACTTTTACTTGAGCCATTTTCTACTAAGGTATCTTTACTTTTACTCAAGTATGACAATTGGGTACTTTTCCCACCACTGCTTCTGAAGGTTGTGTAAAATGTAACATAATTGTAGCCATTTTTCAGGGAAGTATTTCCAGTTTACTTTCATTTTCATCTTGAGCAGATATACTGATTGTTTGTGAATTGTGTAAAATGGGCCATAGAACCACTTAGGTAAGCTAATTTGCTTTTTCAGACGACGATTGTAAATGTCAGACATTACAAGGTCGGACACCCAGGGGTGTAAATATATGCATCATCATGCAAAGTATATTTGTATCCTTCTCAGAAACCATCTCTCTGCGGCAGCATCAATGTAGCTTCTCCATCCTTATTTCGATGCCCAACCTGCAACTGGTGTGAGTGGTTATGTCATCTGACCATAGCACTGGTTCCAATCTAAGTGACAATGTCGTTTAGCAGACTTCAGGTGTTTACATTTGGTGGATGACCCCGTACCTACTGTATAATATGGTTGTGGATCTTGGATGTTGTGAGGCTATTTTGCTTCCACTGGTCCTGGGCCTCTTGTTAAGGTAAACTGCATGATGACATTTTAGCCGAAAACCTGAAGGCATTTTCTAGATGGCAAGTGTCAACTTGGCCTCAAGTGGATCTTCCAGCAAGGCAATAACCCCAAGCACACATCGAAATCCACATACAGTTGGTTGCTCAACTAAATGTTTTGAGATTATGTTGCGGGACTTAGAAGTAAAACAAATGGTTAATTGAACACAAAATCAACATTTTGCAATGACCATCTTGAACCCCATGGAAAGCCTGTCGTTTGAACTGAAGACCGGGGTACCAGTCATTTCGACCACTATTTTTTGAGATAAAAAGTATTTTTTGTCAAACTAAATCTCTTTATCTGAGCAATTGTATTAGTACAAAATAATATAATAATAATAAAAAAAAATTGCACACAATATAGCTCAGTATTTGTATAATTTATTTTATTCAGTGTTTTTTTCTCATCTTTATCAAGGATGCCAATACTGATTGTATCTGCACACATATACTGTATATCCAGTGAAATTGAAGGGGCATTAAAGTTCGCTTTGACACCGAGTGGACAAACGTGCACCATCCAATCAAACTGAATTGACAAAAATGTCATAGCAATTAAGTGCAGGGCATATTTGCCCTCATAATCAGGCATAATGATGCCAGCCACCATTGGTCCTCCATCACAGTCAGGGACCATAGAATCCATTTTGGGAGTGACACTAATGCAATTTCCATTGAACACAATGACATTTAAGCGTCTGCTTGGGAGAGCTAATTAAAAAATGCCCAATCAAATCCTTTAGGACAATGAGCAAATATTTATTCTAGAAGCAAATAAATTATAATGGAAGCAAAATTACAATTGCTAAAGGGAGGCCTTTTGATTGACAGGGTAAAGAGGATAAATGCTAAAACACACCAGTGGACTTTGTTATTGTGGAACAGTTGTATTCATTTATGGGATGTGATATGAGGAGGAGCACCATTGTTCTGGTGTAAATGTTGCTGATGCATTACATGAGTGATCCTGCCACTGATGCTCAAGTTTTTTTCCCAGCCTTGTGCTTCTAAGTCTTGTTGAAGTAGTCCATCTAGTGGCCTAAACTATTTACTACTGACAAATAAAATATATTTCATGATAGTCTCAGCTCCCAGACTTCCTCCCGTGATGAATTATACTGAACAAAAATATAAGCGTAATATGTAAAGTGTTGGTCCAACGTTTTATGAGCTGAAATAAAAGATCCCAGAAATAAGCACAAAAAGCTTATTTCTCTCAAATTGTGTGCACAAATTTGTTTACATCCCTGTTAGTGAGAATTTCTCCTTTGCCAAGATAATCCATTCACCTGACAAGTGTGGCATATCAAGAAGCTGATTAAACAGCATGGTCATTACACAGGTGCACCTTGTGCTGGGGACAATAAAAGGCCGCTCTAAAATGTGCATTTTTGTCACACAACACAATGGCACAGCACTCAAGTTTTGAGGGAGCGTGCAATTGGCAGAAATGTCATCCAGAGCTGCTGCCAGAGAATTGAATTGTCATTTCTCTACCATAAGCCACCTCCAATGTCATTTTAGAGAATTTGGCAGTACGTCGAACCGGCCTCTCAACCGCATGCCACGTGTATGGCTTTGTGTGGGTGAGTGGTTTGCTGATGTCAACGTTGTGAACAGAGTGCCACATAGTGGCGGTGGGGTTATGGTATGGGCAGGCATAAACTATGGAAAACGAACACAATTGCATTTTCTAGATGGCAATTTGAATGCACAGAGATATCGTGACGAGATCCTGAGGCCCATTGTCATGCCATTCATCTCATGTTTCAGCATGATAATGCACAGCCCCATGTTTGGGGCGGCAGGTAGCCTAGTGGTTAGAGCGTTGGTCCAGTAACCAAAAGGTTGCAAGATTGAATCCCTGAGCTGACAAGGTAAAAATCTGTCGTCCTGCCCCTGAACAAGGCAGTTAACCCACTGTTCCTAGGCCATCATTGTAAATAAGAATTTGTTCTTAACTGACTTACCTAGTTAAATAAATAAAAAATAATTTTGCAAGGATCTGTACACAATTCCTGGAAGCTGAAAATGTCTCAGTTCTTCCATGGCCTGCATACTCACCAGACATGTCACCCATTGAGCATGTTTGTGATGTTCTGGGTCGACGTGTACAACAGCGTGTTCCAGTTCCTGCCAATATCCATCAACTTTGCACAGCCATTGAAGAAGAGTGGGACAACATTTCAGAGGCTACAATCAACAGCCTGATGAATTCTATGTGAAGGAGATGTGTTGCGCTGAATGATGCAAATGGTGGTCACACCAGATACTGACTGGTTTTCTGGTCCACGCCCCTACTTTTTTTTTTTTAAGTATCTGTGACCAACAGATGCAGATCTATATGCCAAGTCCATAGATTAGGGCCTAATTAATTTATTTCAATTGACAGATTTTCTTCTATGAACTGTAACTCAGTAAAAACTTTGAAATTGTTGCATGTTGCGTTTATATTTTTGATCAGTATAGGTTTGGAAGGGTTGGCAACGAGAAGCAATTAATGTGATAAATATGATGTGTAGTGAATGATATAGTAAATATAGGATTTGGGTGAAACTTAAATATCAGTGAAATTTCCAAGTGGATGTGAAATCTATTGTGGTTATTTCCCACCTCAACATATCCACATTGTACTAATGTATAGTGTGAACTCTTGGTTCACCTTTTTATAATAAGATAATAATGCGAATGTCATGTATTTACTTGTGACTCTTTAGGACAAACAAAATCAGTGGGCTGTTATGTTGTCATTAGCCGTGGAAGCCAGAGTCAACGAGGCTGTGTTGTCATCACTGGTGGCACTTTACATGGGGAGGACGGGCTCATAGTAATGTCTGGAAAGGAATACATGAAGTGGTATCAAACACATCAAACACCTGATTTTCCATGTGTTTGATACCATTCCATTTACTCTATTCCAAACATTATTATGAGAGGTTCTCTCCTCACCAGCCTCCTCTGCTTGTCATAAATAAAGGTATAAATACCGTATCCAATCATGTGGAATTGTGATTGTTTATATATTTCGCTAGAGGGCAGTAGATTCACAGTTGGAAAAGGTTGGCGCTATTCAAGTAGCGACTCTTTTCTCTCATTTGGATACTTGCGTGTATTCATGAGTAAAGTTTATACAAGTGTAATGTACAACTTTACTCATCCTTGTCGTGCAAGGGTTTGAAATAGTAAAGTGCTGTATGTAGGCTACATTTCCAATAGCTATGCAATCATTCATCAAATAAAACACAACCAGTCACTAATTGTATACTGTATATTTCAAATCTCATGTATTGGTATATGGTAACCATGTTGATACAATAATCAGATATGGATTAAAATGATTTCAGAGGAAATACTGTACATATGATAAAGACGTTAACAGTATTAGACAGCAACAACACTGTAACCAGCTGAAAAGTACTGAGACAGGATTTTCATGACTTACTAAATGTAATTTCCTTTATAATTTCCTAATTTCTTTCTGAGAACTACTTGCAAGGTATTCTGGAATGTGACACAAAAAGATTATGAGGCGGTTTCATTTAGTGAAATGTCTAGGCTTCCGGCGAGCATTTCCATGCATGTAGAAGGTTTTATTAGAGTTGTCAAAAACATCCATCATTCTAAAAGGTCAATACTCAATGAAAAGCCCCATAACAATATTGAGTTCTAGTCTTTCATTAGAGAAGATGGAAACCAAATTCAAACTTTGTCTGGAAGTCAATCCTCCGTACTGTTTTTTTTTCTGTTTTTTTTTTTACAGTTTATAATGGGGATATTATCCAAAATGTCAGTCCTCCACAGTACTCATTGTCACCGTTAGCTGTCTTGGTATTTCATTTAAATAAATAAATAAAACATGAGCTATGCTACGTAATTCAAATTCAAAACTGACATTGAGTTAAAGAATGAACATACGTTGATTTGCTGTGTCTCAATGTCCATGAGTAACACACGCACGCACGCACGCACACACACACACTCACCACTTATGCCTCAATAAATGGAGTGATGGTGAAAATGTGGTTTGCTTTGGAGTATCTGTCAGGTACCCTGTGTAGGCTGTATGGTAAAGACAGCCTCCAGCATCAATTTCTTGGAGGACAGGAAGCATCTGGAAGGTCAAATGCACCATTGAAATTCATTAACCATGTCTGTATTTGCCAGTGAAATATGAATGCTCACTATATAAAACACTGTGTTTATAAAAATTTTAGAGCCAGTTGTCCATCAGTTCTTCCACGAGACCATTGAATCATGTAATTTCTGTCATGGGTGAAAGATGAAAAGCTAGCAAAGCGGGATGGCAACGCTCACTAGCTTAATGGGCAGGTGAGAGATCTAAAATCACTGCCACACAGTCTCTCTGTTCATCTGATAAGAAGAGAAGAGAGGAAATCGCCTGTCTCCCATTTTCCCCTTCATTCAGAAGTCTGAAGCTGTGGGAGACCATCACCCATGAACTGCCAGATCCCTAAATGTGTTTTTCTTTTCAAAGCAACTTTGAGATTCTTGATTGTAATGAAAAGCGCTATATATAGACATGTATATGAATTACATATCACCAGAGATAACATTCATCTTTACAACTCCAGTCACTTTGATCTTGCTCACTTGTCCGATGGTGATATCACATGCTTAGGCAATCTGTGGGTAAAGTGCCAAATCAAGTTGGGTACGATACAAAGTTGCTCAAATGTAATAAATATATGACCTTCGTTACACACAACTATGACATGAACAGTAGCTGATGAGTCTATATGATGCTTACGATGATCAGAAATGACAAATCCCTGGCATGATCTTTAGAGTACTAGGAACAAAGCAGATAAAAAATCTGAAATCAATAATTACAGTTTATTTATAATTCTACTTCAATCCAGAAAAATGCTGGGATGAACCGGTGAAGGGAGAGTTTTGTGGTTGGAGGTTATAAGCTGGAGGTAGGTGATATATGAGGTGATACATTTGGATCATACAGTAGAATCAATATATTTGCCTCTTAGTTGCTGTCCCTGATATACACCACCAGGCCCAGCGACTTGATTTGTTCTTGCACTAAATAATAATAACAATACATAATGCATCAGTTGGTGCCAGGCGGATGGGGCCAACCGCACGTCCCCCTTCATTAATTCATCCATAATGAGTTGTGTAGCATGTAGGAGCAGCTACCTTACAGCCACTCCCAAGAGTGGCAGCTAATTAAATCAGAATCATAAGTGCCAATCTACGCATCTGCCTTTGTTGTTGAAGTAAAATGCACATATTGTCACGGCTGTTTGAAGGAGCAGACCAAAATGCACCGTGTTCGTAGTTCCACATATTTTATTATAGTGAAACTAAATGCAATACACGAAAATACTTGAATATACAAAAACAACAAACTGTGACGCAGAGAGGAAAACACACTACTCAAAAGATAATAACCCACAAAACCAAAAGAGAAAAACCCCTACTAAATATGATCTCTAATCAGAGGCAACGAGGATCAGCTGCCTTCAATTAGAGAGCAACCCAAACAATACCAACATAGAAATAGAAAACATAGAACAACCCAAAACACACCCTGTCACGCCCTGCCCTACTCTACTATAGAAAATGACATCTTACTAGGGTCAGGACGTGACACATATAAGCACACATATTCACACAAACATATTTACATCACACGTTCACATGATCCAAGGACAAAGTTTATCACTACATGTCATTTTTTTGAAGTGTAGTTTATTGCGCTATACAAACTGTATAAAAAGTACTTTAAAAGTACACCAACCAAGTGCCACCATAAAATCACTTAGGTCAAGTTAGTAGTGGTCTCTACCTTCTGTGTCTTTTCCTGTGTATATGCAGTGAGACGTCAGTATACCAATATCTGGACTACATGGGATAATCTATTTGCCCATCCCTCCACATTCACAGGAAGACAAGATCTGCCTCTCAGATGGGGAGCCATGCAAACTACTGCAGGTAGTCTAGTGGTTAGAGAGGCGAGGAAGCAATTCCCGGGTCTGACGAGAAAAACTGGAGAAATCTGGTCCGACTAGAAAAATCTGGTGGGAAGTGAGCCGGCAACCGCAGGGCTGCTGGTATCAAATCTTAGACACCATTACCTGCCGTTGTGTCCTTGCTGTACCTCCCAAAACAACAGCTTGTTGTGGCAACACCCCGCTCCTCTCCAAAACCTGTATGTGTAGGTATGTGTGTCTTTCGGAGGGGTTGGGTTAAAAAAGGAAGTAACATTTCGGTGGGACCTTGTCTGCAATTGACCAATACAGTAATCTTAATCTTTTAAAGGACATGTTGCACGTAAAATTTGCCAATATATATACAATATACACCACTTGTAGAAAAAGAAAAAGAAAAAGAAAAAATGTATATTGTCTTTCTCCCGGGATGCAAAACAAAATCATTTGTGAATGCATGACGCAGCCTGTGATTTTGCCTGTGACGTTTGTTCAGGTGAAGATTCTGGAGCTGACTGGGGACATCATCTGGTGAAGAAGACGGTTCTACAAACAAGTAGCTATTACTCCTCGGCCTGAAGTCCTAGAATAAACAAAAATCATCTGCTTGAAGATAATTGTCTCTTTTATACGTGCACATGATTTGTGTTGGTAAAAGGCATGAACTTGGCATTGCTAACTGGCTTCTGACTTATTCATGATACCTTGCTAGCAACTGGCAAGCTGTATCAGGCAGCTTTACATGCGAGGGGAAAACGAAAAGCTATATTTGCTAATCTATCCATCTGATTGATTAAGTTGATAAAAATGCCATTAGCTAATGTTACCTAACTCCCACCATTAGTCTGAGTTCACCACCTAAAATAACAACTATATATTTGCTAGCTATTTGCTAGCTATTCACTATTGTGAACACTTTTTGTCAAACTACTTTGTTCCCTTGCCTGTTTATTGATGCACTGGTGACTGAGAAAGTTGGCAAGAAAAATGTCCCTTTTGATTTCACTGCAAATATGCTGTGTTGTTTTGGTATTACTTGGCTGAATAGGCTTGTGCACATTTAAATTAGTTAACTAAGTTACTGACCGACTAGGCTAAATATTTTTCATGTTGTTGGTGTTGTTTCATTTCAGATGAAGAAGGAGTTAGATCACTAGAAAAGCAGCATGCAGACAGACCAGGGTCCATATTCACAAAGCATCTCAGAGTAGGAGTACTGATTTAGGATCAGTTTAGCCTTTTATATCACAAGATTAAATTGACAAGGGGCAGCTGATCCTAGATCCCTACTGCTACTCTGAAGACACTTTGTGAATATGGGAGGAAAGCTGTTACCCAATAACTTGCACAGCAGTCTTTCACCATAGGACCCTAAAAGTATTAGTCAATGTTTACGAACGGAATATTAGTATGTGAATTTCTATTATCAATGACTAACAAAAGGGTTGAATTGTTCAGCAACATGTGCAGTGAACATGGGTTTGGTGATGAAAGGTACATAACGCATTTATTGTCATCTCCCTCAGGCCACTACAAGCTTTGACAGATGGTGACACATCTTTAAGCTTCCTGACTGAATACTGGGGCCTTCAGTGGTTCCAGAAGCAAGGGCCTTACCTGGGAGTACAGCGACAGTCTCTCTGTCTCGCAAGCACCCCCTTATAATCACTTTGTCCCATTCTTTAATCTTGTCTGGGACATATACTTTAGTTGAGACCTGTATGATATCCCTCAATAAACATGTATTATTACTCTGGACATGAGACTTGCATTTATTTGAGTTCGTATTTGTCTTGATGTTTAAGTTATCACAGAAGTTAGTAAGAATTTGAAGACCAACATGACAAACATGCTATGAAAAAGTTTTTGTTTAGTAATCTTTCAATACATTTTTCTTATTGCATTTGGTCATCCCCAAAATGTGGCCATAGAAAGTCTGCGGATACCTAGAGGAAAGGGGGATGGACACACACAGTTTTGATAAAAGTCTGGGAGACATTTACAGGGAGGAGAGAGCATGACTTTTAGAGTGACTACAGTAAATCCAATCCAACCAGTGGCCATGGATAATATGCTATGTTGTCACACAGGCAGACTGCCATAGTGAAAGAGGTTTAGATAGTATACTATTATGAGTGTAGCTTACTTCTCTGTGCTCTGGAGAGATCACAGGTAGTTGGTCAGAAGGCTCTGTACGGTCCTTGGACCAGTACAGAGAGAGATGGATAGAGGTAGTGAGTGTGCTTGAAATAGAGCCCTCACCCCTGACCTCCCACTGGCCCAGTGCCTCCTGCCTAACGCTCTTAGGCAGAGAGTTACTCAGGAGTAGACCTTTATGGTACATGAGTGCATTATTAGCTCTTGAAATGGTAGAGTATAATGTAACATAAAGGAAAACAATTATATCATAACTTACTGACATTGAGTGTTCCATGCTCCTGCCTTAAAATTCATACACTCTTAGAAAAAAGGGTTCCAAAAGGGTTCTTTAGGGAGGGATGGGTTTTGACCAAGAACTGTTTTGATCAGAAGAACCATTTTTGGAAGACAAGGTTTCTTTGTAAGGCAAAGCGATCTACCTAGAACCTTTAACACCCTAAGAACCGTTTTTGGAAGAAATGGTTATTTGATGATTCTTTGGAAGGCAAGAAGGATTCCTTAGAAGACAAGAAGGGTTCTACATAGAACCAGATATAATATTTTCCAGCATGCTCTATTGCAGGGAGATTTTCCGAATCGTTTGTTTTACTGCAATATCTGTGTTTTTGCATGTACATTGCCTGGTTGATAAATTTTATGTTACACAAAGATAAATAACATACAGTTTCTGGATTTATTGCACACGTTACTGAGATGGTTGTTCCAGTTTAGATAATTGAGGTAGTCTCAGTATTAAATCTCAGTATTAAATCTTCCCTACCTTGAAAGTCATTCTGAATGCAAGTTGCAGGTGATTAACAATTCCACTTGCTGGATATCCTAACTCTGGCGTGATTCCAATAGGAATTACAGATAATTTTGCAAACTAGCATAATGTGACTTGCAGGCTTGATGTGGCTTGTAAACCAGCATAATGTGACTTGCAGGCTTGATGTGGCTTGTAAACCAGCATAATGTGACTTGCAGGCTTGATGTGGCTTGTAAACCAGCATAATGTGATTTGCAGGCTTGATGTGGCTTGTAAACCAGGAGTTTCCTAACACCACTATGTTAGGGTATAATTAGGCCCTCAAATAAAGGCCTTATGATATATGTAATGTATTGTCATAAATAATTTCATTTTAAAGGCTAATAAGGCTGGTGGAACCATTCATAGAGGGTACTAGGAAGAGCCTTCCAAAGATTAAAGGGTTCTCTGTAGAACCCTGCACAGATGGTTGTAGGAAGATCCTTTAGATTATAAAATGGTTATTGGTAGAACCCTTCATAGAGGGTTCTGGGTAGAATCACACCTTTTTTTCTAAGTGTGTAAATTCCGCCTGTTTCTACAATTACTCTTCTTAAAATCCTAACCACACTAATAACCATATACCTAACCTTAAATTAAGACCAAAAAGCAAAAGTTTGTTTTCATGATTTTTTACGATTTGGCCAATTCAGACTTTGTGGCTGTGGTAACTAGTGGAAACCCTAATAAAAAGCATGAGCTGATGCACACCCAGAGACATTTTTTTTTAGTGAAGAGGTGCTGACTAACGGCAAATAAACTGTAAGCTATAAAAAATAAATAAATAGAGAGTCGCACATTCTATATATACACTACCGTTCAAAAGTTTGGGGTCACTTAGATGTCCTTGTTTTTGAAAAAAAGCTATTTTTTTGTCCATTAAAATAACATCAAATTGACCAGATATACAGAAATACAAATATTGTTGATGTTGTAAATGACTATTGTAGCTGGAAACGGCAGATTTTTTATGGAATATCTACATAGGCGTACAGAGGCCCACTACATAGTGTCATAATGTGCGTAACGACGTTGACAGGTGTGCACCATAACGAGCAGCCTGGTGACCTAGAGGCCGGAGAGGGAGCACACGTGACAATACGTTTCCTAAGGCTATTTCAAAGGCCTACCTGTGGACAATTTTTTTGTGCGATTATTATAGTAAACTATGCATCTGAGTTGGTAATATCAGCAAACAAGTCCTTCTCTGACCTCTGTGGAAAAACTGACTGATTATTCTGCGAATTTAACACTTTTAGAGGGAACCCTTGAACGGACCATGTTTTTTTCCCCTTCACACCTTAATAAGGGCCTTAGTCAACTTTACCGGTAAATCTACAGGCTTAATCAGTGCAATTATAAAAGGGTCTGTGAGAGTGGAAAACTAATTGAAAGTGAGGTTGCAGCAAAGTCAGAGATGTAAATATCCCTATCAGTTCATGTGGCTAGGCTAACAACCCTCTCACTTTATTTAGTCCCAGAGCAACCGATGCCGCCTTATTTGTTTACTCTTAAGTGAGGTGAAGTTAATTCGTATTTTTTTTGGCAGTCTGATTTCTTTTTAGACGCTTCTTCGACACCTACGGTGCTAAAATCATTTATATTAATTATACCTAATTTAAGATAGTCCATGTGGATACAACCTATCACTAAAATGTACTGGAAAAAGAAGTACTTTAACAATATTTGTTAAAAGCACTTCACACATTATGTTGAGTGCGCTGTACAACCTTAACACCCATACAACACAATTAGATACAATTTTACTTGTCACATGCTTCGTAAACAATAGGTGTAGACTAACAGTGAAATGTTTAATTACGGGTCCTTTTCCAACAATGCAGAGTTAAAGAAAAAAAATAAGTAACAAGGAATAAATACACAGTGAATAACAATAATGAGTAAAAAATAACATGGCTATAAACAGGGAGTACCAGCACCGAGTCAGTGTGCAGTGCTATGAGGTAATTGAGGTAGCTATGCACATATAGATAGGAGTAAAGTGACTAGGCAACAGGATAGATAAGAGACTGAGCTGTAGTAGTAGCGTATGTGGACCAGTAGTAGCAGAGTCTGTGGTGAGTGTCAAAGTGTGTGTGTGGCGCAGTATGCATGTGTACGCATGTTATCTGTGTGTGGGTGTATATAGTGTGTGTGTGTATGTGTGTGTTGAGGTGTCAGTGTAAGTATGTGTGAGTGTGTGGATAGAGTCCAGTGTGTGTGGATAGAGACAGTGCAAGAGTGCAAAAAAGGATTAATGGAGGTAGTCCGGGTAACCATTTGATGAGCTATTTATCAGTCTTGTTTAGCAGGCTTAGGAGTAGAAGCTGTTCAGGATCCTGTTGGTTCCAGACCTGGTGCACTGGTACAGCTTGCTGTGCAGTAGCAGAGAGAACAGTCTATGTCTTGGGAGGCTGGAGTCTTTATGTCATGAATATCTTTAGGAGAAGTAGAGGAGTCAGGCGCAGGACACAGGGATCAATGTAAACAATCGTGTTTACTTAAATAATCAATAAATCTTCTCCGAGGATAATACATATCGCGGAGAAAACACCTCCGTTCACACACAACAGGAAACAATTACCGACAAGACAAACAGGAAATGCAGAGGTTTAAATAATGAACATAATTAGGGAAAATCAAAACAGGTGTACACAATAAAGACAAAACCAAACGAACAGTGAAACATCGATCGGTGGCAACTAGTAAGCCGGTGACGTTGACCGCCGAACGCCGCCCGAACAAGGAGAGGGGTCGACTTCGGCGGGAGTCGTGACACTTTAACAATTTTTTGGGCCTTCCTCTGACACCGCCTGGTATAGAGGTCCTCTGGCAGGGAGCTCGGCACCAATGTTGTACTGGGCCATATTCATCACCCTCTGTAGCGCCTTGTGATTGGTTGCCTTGCATTTGCCATACCAAGCGATGATGCAGCCAGTCAAGATGCTCTCAATGGTGCAGCTGTAGAACTTTTTGAGGATCTGAGGGACCATGCCAAATCTTTTCAGCCTAATGAGGCCATGGAGTCTGAGTCTGGTCTCCAACTCTCTCCCCAAAAGTTGAGTCCATGCATGTTTTATCTCAGTCTGTAAGAGAGAGGGTTTCAGATAAGACAAGACGCTCTCTGAGACGCCTAATGCATGAGGAATCAGTAGTAATCGTTAATCATCCCATCATGCCGTGAATCTCACAGAGGTGGTTTGGCACATCTGGTCTTTAGTCATAGATCCTCATCAGCACCATATCTACCATCCAAATCTGTCCCTGAATACATTATTTAGATTCAGATTATTAGAAAAGTAATTACAGCTGACGCTTTAGTTGAGTCCACCTAAATCTTGCCTCTGTGGAACCAATGGTGTTTTTTTTGCAGCAATAGTATGTTTCATCATAATTCTCTCATTCTGCTAAAAAGAATGAAGAATACTGTGTCTAATTTGACATGATCACATTTAGATTTTCCAAAAGTAGAGGTAGGCAAATGGAGAATTTATATCATTTTTTTCATCAGTTTAGTTCACATTTATGAAAGTATATTAATGGAATTCTCCAGTGTACAAGTGGTTCACATCTAAGATACTTAATAAATCAGTCATGCTTTGATAGATGGATGTTACTTTGTAACAAATCAATGAAAAACACAACAGAATATTTTAGTGGAGAAAAAGCAGCTCCTGGCAAAAGACTGCCTAATTTAATGTTTATGAACTGCCTATGGCTATACATGTATACACACGACCACTGAATGACAACACAAATAATCTCAATTATTTATTCCGTGAAACTGATTTAGAGTGGGTGCTGTTAGGATTTTAGCTACGTAGTGAGCATTTCATGGTGTTGAGGCCTAGAGTAAAATAAAAAAAAGGATAAAGGACAATGGATAGAACGTAGCGAATCATGAAATAACCTTAGATTCAAAAGGCCAGAGAAACCTCAATACTGGGAGGTTTCCGGGATCAAGCTTGACAAGAAGATTGCTTAAAGTCTGACAGTGTATTGAAAGGCTATTTATCTACGAGCTCATATGAGAATGAGTTGACACTTTTCCCCCACCAACGTCCAAAAACTAGAAGCAAAACTAATGAGGGGGTCATTGTGTTAGTGGAATGACGTTAGAGGTAATAAATGGCCTTCTATTTTATAAATATTCATCTGCTTTCTTGGTTAATTTAAGTGTTGCTATAATAGCCAAATTAATCATGACCTAAATACTCCACATAGATCCCTTTCCTGCTGTAAAATGACCTAGTGGCCTCATGGGTGGAATGTTACGAATATTATTCTTCATTTCATAATTAATAAACATTGTTTTAAAAAAACAGATGCAGAAAATCTATGTCTATGTTTCTATGTTTCTATGTCAAGTGGTTTTCTTATACTTCAGTTTTCTGTGATGTAAATAAGGTGTAATATTGGGATGCAAACTCAAACTGGAATACATTTCAACTCTATATCTGACATGGTACATGTGTCTACTTTTAAAAAAATCCCATAACCATGTGTGTGAGGTGTATACTTTTGTTTAAAATTAGATTTGTTTGGGACTACCAAGAAACACTCTGTGTAACCCTGATTTAGCCCAATGCAGTAAAAGTTTGAGAAGGATGGTGCCTCTCATTTTTAGCGCATCTGTCCTAATATGGACACCGTACACATACTGCTCCAATGTAGGCAATGTTGCCTTTCATGTGTGCACTAAGATAACAACGTTGTCATTACACTCACATAAGGGTTGTTTTACAGACTGGAAATAAGGCCCAGCGGATGTTAACTAGCATGTTTTACTTCTGTACTATGATTTTCTAAACGTGCTTTGCTGACCTGCCTCATAATTGTTCAGGTGCACCATATGGTATAGATCTGCGAAGCTTTATGATATGGCATACCTGTACCTCATTAGATATGCCATGCTTCGTTAACACTGTGCCTAATTAAAGGTCAAGACCAAAACAGAAATGATTAAAGAGTACACAGTATAATCATATGCATATGGTTGGCTCTGCGAATGAAAACAGTGTGCAATATTCATTAGGCTACTCCAGATGCATTTCAATGAAACCACATCAAATCCATATAAAAGACCATCGGACCATATTCTGTACAGTCAACTGTACTGGTAGACGTTTCTATCACACTGTGGCCTTCAAGAAATGCACCATGGAGAACAACTGAAAATATGTATTATTATATTACCCTGTGTGTGTTTATTTTGCTGAGCGCTCCATGGCCGGAGACTGTATACATGGCAGTGATCCATCTTTGTAGACAGGGGCAGAGCGACAGTCTCAACACAAGGGGGAACCCCAAGGTAATCATTTGCATTCGTTTTTTATGGAAATCATTAGGGCTCCCCTGCCGGGGCTGGGCACAACCCTGTGTGACAGAGCCCATGTTTTATCTGAGAGCCAGGGGAGGCTTGTTGCTGCGTGCACAGTGAAGAGTACATTGGATTGATTAAAAAAATGCTGTTAGTTCTCCCCTGTTTTTATAGAACACAGCATTGGTAGCATATTTCATTCATATTGGGGTATTTCTACTGCTTACAACCTAATCTAAATAATTATTTAGGGTGTAAACACAAACTGTATCAGAGCTATTGTCTTCATGATCACCCTGAGGACTAAACATGGAAGGGATATATACAGTATTCACATTAGGAGCAGCAGGACTGGTTTGGTCATTGTCATTGGATGTAATATTGGATTTACCTTTCTCCACAAAGGAACTTACTATGATCCAGTTAAACATTTTATGGAAAGTTGATCATGTTCCAAAAAGTTAAACAAAGCGTAAAATTACCGACTGTAGCCTACATCAGAGTTGATATACAAGTTGGCTCCAGAGAGTATTCATTTATAACCACAAAGTGAATTAGAGGGTTGTCTCCCAAATGGCACCCTATTCCCTTTAAAGTGCTCTACTTTTGAATGGGGTGGGGGGGGGGGGCATTTGGGACTGAGCCAGAGAGAACAAAGCAGAGCAGGAATCCTTCAGGCGCGCCACCGTCCTGACCTCGTCCTCCTGCCATGGCAACCTGAGCAGATCACAAGTTGTGCTTCAGTGGCGAGCTCCAGCTCCATGGTTCTGCATCAGGGTCCAGAGTTCACCCGCCGTCTTCTTCTTCCCCTTCCATTATCCTGGGGTCTTTGGGGTGAGAGAGGCGCTCCACTCGCTGTGCAGTATACTGCATTAAAAGAGGATCTTAATCAGTTTTATCTGTGCAACGTTTGGAGGAAAATAAATATATCATCCTAATAGTTTGCTGTCTCTCAGTACTGGCAGGCCAGAGATTTCTTTAAATGTTAAGTTTCCCTCTGGTGCCATCCCAAGCTGAGCATCTCCGCTGCTGCTAGCTCTCTGCAATAAACATCCTTACTCTATTGTACTGCAGTGTAGTCTACTTTACTGTAACATCTGACATGGATGGTACGATGATGAACAAGTGTTGCATGGTGTACCTGAAACTTTGGTACTTTTTCCATGCTGGAACATGAAAACGCTTTGGTTACTCACATTTTTGTTACTTTTCGGTAATTCTATCAAATGTGTCTCATGTCATATACTGATTGAGGATCAAGTCCGTCTATCAGCGCAGCCGATGTCCCCTTAAAGCGCAAGCACACCGTACATTTCTCTTGCTTGCTCCAATTACCAGGGCTGCCAACTTTTGAAGAAAGCTTGGAGTGAGATTTGCTTTGTGAATTTCATTGCCCCCTGGCACAACTTCTAGATGGAAAATGGTACGGTTTTAAAGCAAATTTCCTGAAATTCTATGTATTTTGACATGGCTTAGGCCTATGACCAGGGTGGACATTAAAAAAAGTAAACCACAGGTCAGGTGTATTCAGGATACTTTGAACATTAAATGAACACAAAATTTGCCGACTTTGTTACTTTGAGATTTTTCAGGGAATGAAATTTAAAGTAAAATTGTGATATTAATGGATGATGGCAGTGGGTAACCAAATCATAGATTGCAGTCTCCTTGTCTATAGACTGCTTTCAAGGTAAGGACACAAACATTTTGTCATTTGGGTGAACTATCTCTTTAAAAAAGAGCTTGAAGAAAATCCTGCTTGCTCTCCAGGATGGTTGGCCTCCCCGAAGAGCTGGGTGTTTGAAAAGGTTCTTGTTATAACAATTAATTTCTAAAAATCACCTAACCTTAAAAAAACATCTAATGAATATCAATATTCAGGTGGTTTACGCCTACAGTACTTACTCTACATAGACAAAATATGATGCATTTATGACTTGTGAGTCCCCTCTACCATCTCTGCCTAGTATGTGCACAATACTAAAATGTAAAAAATTCTATTTGATTCCTGGAGCATTTAATATCCAATGCTTATTTGTATGACTTATTCAAAACTGTCCATGCATTGCTACTGTACATAGCCTCATATCATTAATTTTGAAAGACACTAGTAGGTACTGTATATCAGTTTCCAAATATGTGATTGCACTGGCAAACTTGGGAAGAAGTGGAATAATAAAATAAGTTTTGGGTTCCGTTTGACTAAATTATTTTCATAGTTACAAATCAGGTCGCCCTATGAAACTTCCCTGCTAAAACATACTGTAGATCTGCCTGCTGCCTTTTCGTTGTCACAGTCCAAATGCCAATCACCAAATGAGGGGACTCATGCATGCAAGTGTGGATTAAATTAACGTTAGTACATGCTGTCAAAAGGCTGCATTCTGAGATAGGGACTGGAGTAACGGCAACCTAATTTTGTTGACAACATTGTATATAAAACACTACCGTGATACTCTTTTTAGAGTTTTATCAACTCAGCAGAGAAAATTCTCTCTCTCTCCATTAATCAGCTCCAATCTAATCTTGAGGGGTGTTTCTTTAAAACATGCATCCAATCCCCTTGATCCCTTACATAACTAGACCAATCATATGCTTCAATGTGCTGCTGTTCACAGTGCTGTGGCAAGACAGGACAATAATGATGGAGGTTCCATTCGTGATGTTATTAAATTGCAGGTGCAGATGCTCCGATTTCAAAACGATTTGGAGTACAGTTGAAACGTTAACGCGTTGACTATACAATGGACTAATTAGAAAAATAAAAGAAGTGAATATGTGTGAGATATGAGGTGTACCGTGAGAGCTTGAGAAGAGGTTGCTAGAGCTAGCTCTCTAGCCTGTCCTGTGGGACCACTGCACCGGGCGTCTGGGCTGCATCACGGTAGCTCCACACTCGTGCTACACAGAAGTTAACACACTTGAATAATGCTAGACGGCATGCATAAATGTTGATAGTTAATTATTGTTCGAAACAAAACAATGTCCATACAGGCTAGAACACTTTACAATAAAAGAACCTCACAGGAGGTTGGTGACATCTTAATTGAGGAGAACAGGCTCATGGTAATGGCTGGAGCAGAATAGGTGGAATGGTATCAAATACATAAATTAGTTCTGCTTTAATATTGCAGAGAGTTTGTGGTTTCCACCAATGTAATTCTCTGCATCATTTCCAATACCCCATAATTTTTTGGGGGTAAATATATAAAATATTAATATTTTGTAATATCTTTTCCTCATCAATCTACACACAATACCCCATAATGACAAAGCAAAAACAGGTCTTGACATTTTTGCAAACTTATTCAAAATAAAAAAACTTCAATATCACATTTACATAAGTATTTAGTACTTTGTTGAAGCACCTTTGGCAGCGATTACACCCTAGAGTCTTCTTGGGTATGACGCTACAAGCTTGGCACACCTGTATTTGGGGAGTTTCTCTCATTCTTCTCTGGAGACTCTCTAAAGCTCTGTCAGGTTGGATGGGGAGCATCGCTGGAGAGCTATTTTCACGTCTCTCCAGCCTGAGGTCCAGAGCACTCTGGAGTAGGTTTTCTTAAAGGATCACTCTGTACTTTGCTCAGTTCATCTTTCCTTTGATCCTGACTAGTCTTCCAGTCCCTGCCCCTGAAAAAAATCCCCATAGCATGATGCTGCCACTACCATGCTTCACCGTAGTGATTGTGCCAGGTTTCCTCCAGACGTGATGCTTGGCATTCAGGCCAAAGAGTTCAATCTTGGTTTCATCAGACCAGAAAATCTTGTTTCTGATGGTCTGAGAGTCCTTTAGGTGCCTTTTGGCATCTCAAGTGGGCTGTCAGGTGCCTTTTACTGAGGAGTGGCTTCCGTCGAGCCACTCTACCATAAAGGCCTGATTGGTGGAGTGCTGCAGAGATGGTTGTCCTTCTGGAATGTTCTCCCATCTCCACAGAGGAACTCTGGAGCTCTGTCAGAGTGACCATCAGGTTCTTGGTCACCTCCCTGACTAAAGTCCATCTCCCCCGATTGCTCATTCTTTCCAGGCAGCCAGCACTAGGAAGAGTCTTGGTGGTTCCAAACTTCTTACATTTAATAATGATGGAGGCCACTGTGTTCTTTGACGCCTTCAATGCTGCAGACATTTTTTGGTACCCTTCCCCAGATCTGTGCCTCAACACAATCCTGTGTTGGAGCGCTACGGACAATTCCTTCAACCTCATGGCTTGGTTTTTGCTCTGACATGCACTGTCAACTGTGGGACCGTATATAGACAGGTGTGTGCCTTTCCAAATCATGTCCAATCAATGGAATTTACCACAGGTGGACTCCAAACAAGTTGTAGAAACATCTCAAGGATGATCATTGGAAACAGGATGCACCTGAGCTCAATTTCGAGTCTCATAGCAAAGGGTCTGAATACTTATGTAAATAAGATATTTCTGTTTTTTATTTTCTTATAAATTTCCTCAGATGAGGATAAATAATATCTGACAATACCTTTTTTATTCTATGCACTGTGCATTTTAGTTTAGTTTTTGCATTTCAACACTGTGGTGTAAGGGGTCTCCAATATTTTAAATGGACTGGATATTTATATTTACCACTTGGGTCCTGTTTCAGTAATAATGAAATCAGACCTTCTTGTTGAGTATCTGATAATGTACAATTTTTATAGGAGTGGTTAAAACATGCAATTAACAGTCTTCTGATTACATCCAAAATTGTTTGGTGTGACTCAACTGGTATGCTATCCAGCCCTGGAGTTTTCCCGGACTTAAAGGCTTTTAATTGCATCAAGAAATTCCTACCCTGTAATTTGGCCTTCACATGAGTCTTTCTGTACAGCTGTTCATTTTACATTATTAATAGAAAAAAATCCTTACAATTAACTTCGGTTAGTGGAGATGGAGGAGACTGAAACGAAAACATATGCTTAAAGTACTTTGCTTCCTCTTTCAAAATATCGTTTGGTGAATCATGGGTGACTCTGTCATTTGTAAAAAGTTTCAGTAAATAATTTTTGTTAGCATTTCTATGTTGAAGATGAAAATATTATTTGGTGCATTTTTCCCCATATTCCATACAGTTTGCTTTATTTTTTTTGAATATATTACACTATCTTTTTTGAATAAGTTCCTTCATTTCTTTTTGTTTTTCCTCTAATGTATTCTTCAGCCTCCACCGAAGAACATACAGGTAGCTTCCAGCTTTGTAGGCTAACTTTCCTTTCTAGCTTACAGGTAAAGCTAACATCAATTCACTACCCTTGTACTTTGTTTGTGACCATTAGGTGAAATATGCTGATTTTCACAACTTTATTCATTCACTTAATCATCTCCCTCCCGCAGAGATACTGAAGAAAAGTATCCTTGCCTCATGTCTCCTTCTTCACCGAACCAACTTATTCCTTATGCCTGGGTTTCCCAAGCTCAGTCCTCGGGACCTCAAGGGGTGCATGTTTTGTTTTTTTGCCGTAGCACTACACAGCTGATTCCAATAATCAATTAATCATCCAGCTTTGAATCAGCTGTGTTGTGTTAGGGGAAAAAACAAAAAATGCACTCCTTCGAGTCCCAGTGGACTGAGTTTGGGAAACGCTGCCTTATGCAAAGCTTGTGAATTACATCATTACTGTGAATGACATCATTACTGTGTTAGAGACAGTGCACACTTTTATAAAATAAGAGATTGCTGCTTCTATGCAAATGTTGATCAGTACAATACAAGTAAATTCCAAATGTAAGGGAAACAGACTGTTTGTCATCTGTAGCCCAATGAAATCAATCATAAAAACTCAATAAATCAATGCATGCACCCACTCCTATTGAAAAGGCATTCTCCTGTATTGTGAATAGGCAGGCCTAGGCTACATCTTGATTTACACAGCTTATCAATAGAGATTTACCATTCAAATAAATGATTACTATTATGTTGCTATGTAGATTGTATAATTGATTCATTAATGCATACATGACCATCTCTGAAAAATTGGCATAAAAAATGTCAAATGTAATGGTATATAAAACACCCCAAAAAACAAAAATTTGACAGCAGTAGCTAAGTCTATCTGTCTGGATCAAGTGCCATTATGTGACTTTGGCTAATACGCCTTCTTTATTAGCCGTGGTATTGTTTTGATATCGTTTTGGTATCGTTTTGATATTGAGTATTGTGATCTAAACCTCGTATTGGTATTAAAGTCAAAATTCTGGTGTCAGGACAACACTATGACAGACTAAAAGTTTCCTGTTTTGTGTTGGTAAGGAACATAAACTGAGGGGCATAGCAAACTAGGTTTCTCAGAGAAAAAAAACAACACTTTAAACATGTGTGTGAAGTACATCTTGAATAATCAGTAATTGTGGTACAGAATTGCACATGGCGTTCAGAAGACTGTTGAATCAATCACTCAACAATTACATTCTCTTTTGAATAGCATTGGTTGAAAAGGCTGAAGCGAGTATGAGTCTTCCGGGAATTTTCGCAAAGCCAAGCTGTACAGTAGAACATTGATACAACCACCTGTGGTGAGTCACTAACACAGACTAGCACAGCCCCTGCGTGCAATCATTAAGCATTGATGAAAAATGCGCTCGGCCTGACGCGAGCAGGAAACAGCCGCCCATGCCAAGGCCAAAGCCGCATACCTCTCCAGGCCTGTCTCACACACTCTCTCCTTCTTTCAGTCCTACTGCCGGCGCCCAGTGCACAGCGCTCACTCATTACACAGGCAACTGCCGCTCACGTACCCCTAACCGCTGTGGCATTGCCCACACAACTCTAATAGAGGCCCGGGTTTCCCCAGACCCTTTTGTCTGCATACTCCTTATCAGTGCTCCCACGGAGGCGGCCAGCCTCTCGCCTCCCCTAGCCTCCCCACTTCTCAATCAACGTGGTGCCGACCTCCAAGACTCATTCCAATTCTGTCCCGGCCCTCCAATACTGGAGCAATTACCCTGTGCTGGGCATTTACATTGCCCGCAATGGCAGAGGACCACTGGCTTGTCACCTAGCTGCAGAATTAAAGCAAAGGGATCTTATAGGGACCTTAAAGGAGAAATTGAAAAGTAAGACTTGGCACATGGATGTTTCCTTGTAACCTCATAGTATCATGTGTTTTTGAGAGTTACTTGTTTTATTTGTTTTAACCTCATTCACCTGATACTCATCAAGCAAGACACAGACTCGCCTCAGTTTCCTTTCACTAGTTTAATTTCCTCCTCTTTGCAAATGCTGGTTGGTCCTTAGTACCATCCAACTCTGCTGCCAGCAGAATATAAAGGCCTTCACCATGAGCAGGCACCATCCGAAGCTATCAAGACTACAGACTTCACTGTCCGTTTTTTCCTCTTCTTCAACTACCTTTAGTCTGTATACTGCAATTCAGCTTTTAGCTGTGAGACTAACTAATATTAAACCTTGATATATACAGTATATGTGTGTGTGTGTCAGGCCAGAGAGTTCGGAAAACTGATTATGGATATACATGCAAGGTTAGGACCTACTGATCTAAACTATGCAGTTCACTCCTAAAAATGATCTCAGTAGGCTTCTTACTGTGATTCTAGCTAACCTTACCACCCTCACACACAACTTCAGCATTTGACCTTTCCCAGCAAACATGACCTGAGCACTATCATTGAATTTCTAAAGTAAAGGAAGTTCATTATTCATGTGGAGAAATGATTAATTTGCTAACTCAACCTACATGTGTTTTTGCCTTAACTTAATAGCTATGGTTACAAGGGCATGATGCACTCTCCACCCACACACTGAAGCCCTGACAGTATCTTGCTTACCCATCAGATCACCATGTAATTGTACTCTTGGTTGGCAGCCATTTAATATAACTTTAAAAAATGATCCTTCTTATGATAAGTTATTATGAAAAGTCTAAAGGTGTACAGTGTTTACTTTGTCTGAACTTCTCACTTCTACCAACAAAGAAACAATATGTTGTGTCCTGATAAGACAAATGAGTCACCTTTAGAAATATGGGTTCTCCTGTTCACACACTTTAACTTTTAAACTTTAAACTTCATATGGATTTGTCTCACATTCTACCAGATTTATGGGCCTCTTCAAATGAACTATCACATATCGACAATCCCTGCAATGAAATGTCTGAAGTCATTTCCAGCCGCCACTGATAGAGGATGGAGAAAGAATTTAATAATGTGAGATCAGAAAATGAAACACAATCAACAGTTCGGAACAACAACTAATACTGTGTAAATGTCAGGCTAATAAAGCGACAGATGTTTGAAATGGCATGTTACGGAGGAAGATGCGTGTTGTTTATATACAGATATCTGTAAGGAGCTCAATATAACAGGTGAAGCGAAGGGTTGATTAGAAAAGAAAATCATAGTTGTCATGAAGCACATGGGAACAGTGCGTTATGTGTGAAACTTTCTCCTCAGCCACCAAATAGCTAGCTTTTCACGTGACGCTGACTGGTAAAGTGCTTCAGGAAAGGGCGGTCACTAGTGCCAGCAAGGCAGAGGTTTGAGCCTCAGTGTGAGCCAAATCAGAAGGAAGTGGTACTCGCTAAGCAAGCATCGCGTTGTCCTTTACATCAACAAACTGTGCAATTAGTTTGTCTTTACAAATGATGTTCTATTGTTAGTTGAGAAATTGAAACATGGTATGACAAGAATGAGCAGAGATTCAAAGGTTCCTAGGGTACTGTACATGTTCTGTCAAAAAAAAGGATCATAACAATGTAACAGGAAGAAATAACAGTTAGATGTGTCATTGACCGTGTGAAGTGAAAGCCTACTTTACGAAGGTCATATGGATGAAATGAGAATAGTAATTGCATCGCCTAGGATCATGACAGAGTTCTCAGGATCATATGTAGGATTTAAACACGCATCAGAAATGAAACTCTGCCACCTGTACATGACCCCCCCCACACACACACGCCCCCACCCCACTGCATCTGACCATGAAGTGAGGCTCAAGGTTGATCCACAGCAATGGTGATTCGTCCAGAGAGAATCAATCAAGGAAGTGTAATCATTCCTCAAAGACTACAAGTCATGCACATGGTGGATGCGTTGTAACGCAATGGTGTTCTATTGTGTTCTTTAGCTCAGAGGTGTCGCCATATTGACTAGCAGGTGTTGTTTGTAATGGATTAATTATTATGCTCCATGGGGATGGCGAACTCACTAGGCAAAAACAAAATTATCATAATTAAATCATCATTTTCCAATTGAAATGTACAATGCTGCTCCTACTTCGTATGTTACCTCTATCGGGTGTTGGAATCGCAGGGGTAAAGGTAAAACATACGGACTAAAGTGTCTGCGTGTAAGGCTTGCAATCAAATCTATAGTCTTTCAGTGGTCTAAAAGAGCTGCTTTCCATCACAAGGGAATTAGGTAATGATGTGATTTTCCAGCTGAGGTTTGAAGTGTATCAGTAGCACATTTGGTCATTGGGAATTCACCAAGGTTCATAAAACACACAATATTGTACTTTTACATTTAAATGGGAAATTATGACTGTCTCTGTTTGTAATTTATCACTGTTTATCATTGTTTCTGGTATATTAAGACAGAGGGTCCTGACACTCCACGTTGACGTGAAACCAACAAAGCTGCACAAGCATGAAAGAACAGCCCTCTACATGCTACTAAATCCCACTAGTAGACCTTTTCCAATCAGTGATTTGACTCGATTTCTTCACTTTCCAACACATCTCAATCCAACTTCTGAACTGTTAAACACACCTCTTAATTCCCTGCCCAAAGCACCGAACTCTCTTCTCAGCAAAGCCACAGGTCCTCCAGACGCTTGAGAGAAATCCAATACTTTATCTCCAAATGTCCCTGTACAAGCCAATCAGAGAGAACCAAGCTTGGTGTGTGCGACCGCCTCAGAACAAACAAGTACAGCCTCAGAAACCCACCCAAAAAATGTAACAAGTTAGCTAGCTCATAGTGAATCAAGCTAACCCACAACAGCCCTAGTGCAACCAGTCCTATAGATGCATAGCTTTCTGGTGAGATGGCATATTGAATTTAAATTGGGAGTATTGTTGATAAGCCAATCCTTACCTAACACATTTGCGTAATTAGTTGAAGGTGAGCTCCTTATTCAGTCATCTTTGAGGGTGTCTGGTCTTTGAGGCATGGGATGATGTGTCAGAAACAGAAATTCACCCCACGATGGTCAGATTAGGGGATGAGGGCACAAATGAAGCTAGGCAGCTTGGCAGGACCAATTAGCTTGGCCACCACTTTGCCTCGGGTGCTGCTTTCTGATCTGCATGCAAAGAAGTTATCTTACTATATTACGTATTGGATCACTAAAAGATACACCTTTTACATAACCGTGTAGTTTACCAATAAAATGGTCTGATGGTGATGTGAAAATACTCGGTATACATAAATAGAAAAGTTAGCAAAAATAGATAAGATCTTGCTACCATGGACAGGCAAATATCTGTCTATTTGTGGAAAAATCCCCCTGATTAACTCTTTAGTCATATCCCAGTTTACCTATTTGCTAATGGTCTTGCCTACACCTAGCGAACAGTTATTTAAATGATATGAGAAAAAAATATTCAATTTTATTTGGAACGGCAAGCCAGACAAAATTAAACGGGCCTATTTATGTAATGAATATGAATTCAGATGGCAGAAATTATTAAATAGTAAAGCATTAGACCTCTCACTAAAGGCTTCAGTCATATAAAAGTTATACTTAAATCAAAACTGGTTCTCTAGCAAATGAATAAGAATGTTTCACCCCATGTTCAATAATGACCTTTTTCCCTTTATTCAGATTACAACCTTGTACTTTCAGTTATTTGAAAAGGAAATAATTTCCCAAATATCGCTATTTTTAAAACAAGCCATAGAATAAAAACATTTAAAAAGGTATACTCTTTGTAAATTATATCATAAATAAGACTGGTGGAGTTATGTCACACATGCAGCTAACAAAAATGTATGTAAATATCTGCTCTACCTAAAATTACAACCAATTAATTGCAGCATTACTGCAAAAATGGAAGAGGAAAGTGGAAGGAGGATAAAGTAAGGACCTTGTCTGTCGGCCCTACGTTAAAGACCCTAATTGGTTAAAGAAAATTGTGATAAATAAAAAGGTATACCAGTTTCATTTAAGGATCAAAAACTTGACAGCTGTGCTGGGAGATGTTCGACGTACTGATTCCGTGGCACATTTATGATCTGAAAGCAAAATGACGCCGGATTCAAAACTTCACATTTTTCAATTTAAATTTTCATACAAAATTCTTGCAACTAATAGAATGTTATATATATGGGGGATACCGTCTTCCCAGCTCTGCAGATTTTGCTGCAAAGAGACAGAATCATTCCATATGTTTTGGTACTGTCCGTATGTAGGTTCTAGTCTAAATAATGAAATATCATTCACAAACTGAATCGAAAGTACAAGCGGCTTCTTTGACCTTAAATAAAACGTTATATAACAATAATTATAAATTGGGTGGTTCTAGCCCTGAATGCTGATTGGCTGACAGCCGTGGTATATCAGACCGTATACCACGGGTATGACAAAACATTTATTTTTAATGAATGAACATTCAAAAAGGCATAAGAAAAAAATGAAAACAGAATGTGATGTAATGCAGATGCAGAAATTACTGCAGGGACTGTCACCTTACCAGGCCAGCCATTGTAAATAATGCAACAAAAATACATCATCCTAATGTTTATCTTTACCCAACTTGTGTAGCTGTCAACTTTGATCAATATCGAGGCAGTAAACACAGACCTTTTTCATGTTTCTGCATACAACTCCAACCCAGGAACACTGTAAACACTGTATTTAGATGCAAAATATTTCTGCCCTTAAGGCGAGCAGATTCTGTTAAACTGACCTGGGGATTATTGGGCTTCACAACCGATGGCAAACAAGAAGAAGTGTTTGAACGCAATAGTAAATGATGATAGGTTTTCTATGCAAATTATTTAGAGGGTTGGGCCTTTGCAAAACATCAATTTTGATAAAGTACACTGTTTGTGCCTCTGTCTCTGCCCTCGTTCTAAAAGTTGTACCTAATACAAAATATTTAGGATTGCTGATAGACCTGGGTTCAAATAGCTCAAATTCTTGTACTTTTGAAATCCACTCAACTCACATAATAATGCTGATTAAGCCATTGGTTAAGTTGGCTTCTTTACATTGGAGTGCCAGACACAGATCTGCTATCGTAATTTGATAATTTTGTTGTTGCAGGAAATACAACATTGTAGTGTATTCAAGATTTAGAATGATATCTAAAGTTTGGAATTTCCACTTTAAAATTTCAGACTTGATTTTCTCTAATGAAAAATGTATCAAGTTACACAAAAAATGTCCCTTAATTACAGTGTAATCCATATAATAATTCACATTTCCTGTTGCTGCAGGATTATTTTCCTAAATTGACAAAACCGATCATTTTAAGAAAGCAGATCTGTAGGAGGGGTTTGCACTTTTGGGACTATTCGAACCATTTGTGACCATTTGTTCCATTGTGCGATTCAAGCTCAATCAAACACACTTGAAAGCATTGGAATGATTGAAATACAAACAGGAGAGTACTTTTCTTTCTGTCAGCTTCCCTGAAACATTGTTCCCATCCACCGCAAGTTGCACACGACACAAGTAAAAATCCTAAAACTCCACCTGACAAATGTTAACCATTTTGTCACCTGATGGAGACTTTCTCCATGGATAGCAGCAGAGGAGTGCATATTAGAAGTAAAGGTAAGGGAACATGTTGATACAAACTGACATTTGTTTATCCAGACACAGCAGAATCCTGGAGGGGGAGCAAAAACCCACACACAAAACGCTGTGTCAACGCTGATCAAAGACGCTAGTTCCCCCTTGAAATACCCATGCGGTGAATTTAAAGATCCCCCCTCATGCTGATCCAAAAATGCCTTGGCTTCTTTGCGATGCTCATATGCTCATACTATCAATAATTCTCTCTGTTGAGATTGTGAATTTGAGACCTAACACCAGTTGAAGATTAGTTTCTCATATTACGCTGATGTTACCTTTGTATCGCATACCGTTTTTTTCCCTGGCACTTCTTTCAATGTACCCCCTCCTCTGCCTATCTGAAACAGGAATAATGTGGCATACTATAATACTAGGTGTTCATATCAGATTAATGTGGTCATATCAGATTATCTTCACTGGTATGCACAGAAGATTGCGAATTAAAATGCTGCTGTCATTAAAAAATAGCAGAGAGAGAGAGAGAGAGAGAGAGAGAGAGAGAGAGAGAGAGAGAGAGAGAGAGAGAGAGAGAGAGAGAGAGAGAGAGAGAGAGATTAAACAAAAACCACTCCCCACTGTACTCCTCATGTGGTAGGCCCCAGAGATCTGGGTGCCCAGGGCTGCGCGCCTTGTAGTGAGTTTCTCTGAGGCGCCTTTTTGATGTGAAGTTGAGAACGGGCTCTGTTGGACTCTCTATTCCGCAGTCAGTAGCAGTCGGCAAGGGTGTGATGCTTTCTAATCTGAGGTCTTGTTTTTCACAACAGATGTAGGATCTTAATTATCACTCTGTTGCCACAGAGAATTTTCCTGCGCAGCAGGATATCCAAAATTGTAGTGTATTTGAGTTTTAAAAAGTAATCTAAAGTTTGGAATTTACACTTAAAAATGTCAGACTTGATTTGCCCTATCGAAAAATGTATCAACCCCTACAAAAATTGCCATGAATTATAATCCACAAAATAATTGACATTTCCTGTTGCTGCAGGATTATTTTCCTGCTCTGACAAAAAAACTGGTCATATTAAGAGAGCAGATCTGTTGGAGGGGGTTGCACTTTTGGGACTGTTCCATTTGTTCCATTGTGCCATTCAATCTCAATCAAACACAGTTGAAATATCTGAGAGTGCTGGAATGATTGAAATACAAACAAAAGAGTGCTTTTCTTTCAGTCAGTTTTTCTGAAACATTGTTCCCGTCCACAACACAGCACAAGGGAAAATCCTAAAACTCCACCTGACAAATGTTAACCTTTTTGTCACCTGATGGAGACGTTCTCCATGGATAGCAGCAGAGGAGTGCACATCAGAAGTAAAGGTAGGGGAAATTTTGATACAAACTGACATTTGTTTATCCAGACACAGTAGAATCCTGGAGAGGGATGAAAAACCCACACACAAAACGCTGTGTCAACCCTGATCAAAGACGCTAGTTCCCCCTTGAAATATCCATGCTGTGTATTTAAAGATCCCCCCTCATGCTGTTCCAAAAATGCCTTGGCTTCTTTGCGATGCTCATATGCTCATACTATCAATAATTCTCTCTGTTGAGATTGTGAATTTTAGATTTAACACCAGCTGAAGATTAGTTTCTCATATTATGCTACTGTTATCTTTGTGTCACAACCATTTTCTGGCCCTTCTTTCAATTTACCCCCTCTGCCTATCCTAAACAGGCATAATACGGCATACAATAATACTATGTGTTCATATCAGATTAATGTGCTCATATCAGATTATCTTCACTGGTCTGTACAGATGATTGTGAATTAACATGCTGCTGTCATTAATAAATAGCAGAGAGAGAGATGAAACCGAAACCGCTCCCCATTGTAATCCTCATGTGGTAGGCCCCAGAGATCTGGATGCCCCGGGCTGCACGCCCTGGAGTGAGTTTCTCTGAGGCAACTTTTCTCTGAAGTCGAGGACTGGCTCTATTGGACTGTATTCCATAGGGGGTAGCAGTCGGCCAGGGTGTGATGCTTTCTGATCTGAGTTTGGGTTTTCACTACTTCAGAATGGAATAGAATGAGCCCTCGTTTGCCCCTTTTCAGTTCCTCTATACCAGAGCTCTCCAACTCTGTTCTTGGAGAGCTACCCTCCTGTTGGTTTTCGGTCCATCCCCCTGATTCAGCTTATGAACTAGCTAATTAATATAATCAGATGCGCTAGATTAGGGTAGGTGTGAAAACCTATAGGACGGTAGCTCTCCAGGAACAGGGTTCGAGAGCCCTACTCAAAACTGTACAGAAATGTAAACTCAAATACACAATACATTACATACATTAGTTAGCCTTGTTGAATAAACTCACCATGCTGATCGTTTAAATATTGTTTACCCACCGTACTGTACCCTTCAATCCAGGTACATTCCATGACAATTCATGTGACTGTTGTCATTTGAGGATGTGGTACGAAATCTCAGATAGACACAGAATGCTGTGGATGAATGCTGCTGCTTTATTTCCCTGCCATGCAGAAAGGAGACAGACATTATGCAACACGTCAGCCAGGAGTCAGGACTGTGGGACAGTGCCTAACATCCTTTGGGCTATCCTGCTCCCACATGCATCTCCTCCTGCCCAAACATTTTAGCATCATCCAGCATGAAGCAGGACAAAGTAGGGGGGCGAGAGATTTGGGGGAACAAATCTGAATTAGGCTATTTACCTGGATGGCCCTCTCTCTCTCTCTCTCTCTCTCTCTCTCTGTCATGTGTGTCACTTTGGTCTCCACTCTATTCCCCCCTCAGACAAAACTGTCTTTGTCAATCACCCTTAATGCAGCTCAATACTAAACACAGTGGATCCAAGGAATCAGGGGGAGACATTTCCATCTTGTTGGCCAGATCATGAATATATGCAACACGCTTCTGAATAAGGCTGGCGACTCAGCTGTTATAAGAACATTTCCCATTTCCATCATCCGCATGAGAAGTAATAATTGTGTGAATGAAAGCAGTGCATATTATATTTTCCGTCATGGCAGCTGTGCACTTGAGCACTTTTATTTGACTGAGCTAAACTCACTAATAAGCCTGTGTCCTCCTGCATGAAGGAAATAATGTTCTTATTTTGGCTCAGTTCTGTCAAACACAACTTTTCTCTCTTAAATTGGCAAAGAGAATGGAGTGATGAAGAGCAGACGTGCTCCCGAAGTACAATTCCATTTATTTCATTATTTCTAGCTGAGCATGTGTCTTATGTACCATAACAATAATTAGCATACTACTATTTACAGAGAAATGCTTCATCATTAAGATGTTCTCGCTATAGACAACTTCCATACTCCACATGTAATACCCTGATACGTCTAACAGAGCATCAAACCATGTCAAGAACCCATTTCTGAAGAACCAATTTCCTCCTGAGTTGGAGGGCTTTTTGGTAGATTGTGTATTTCAGTTCCTGGTTATACATGAACATCAGCTGAATTCTATCAAAGAGCTACACGCTGTACCTACTGTACTGTACTTCAAGTGGGCTGAATCTAGATTACGCAATCCAAACACAGAGACTGTACACTACATGACGGCTTTCAAAAGCAGCAGTTCTTAGATTTGATAGCCTGTCATTATAGAGGGACTTACAATGAAATCAAATGTAAATTGACTCAAACGATGAATAAATAGCATAAGTAAAATATGGGTCCTTCCCATAAACAGCAGATTTTTAACCCTAAAAGCTCCAACAGGGGATCCTTCCAAAATTGTAGGACTTTGTCAAGCTGCTAGTTACCGACAAAAAATGATAATGTCTGTGGTAATATTGTAACGACGGTCGTCAGGAATGGACCAAGGCGCAGCGGGTTGAGTGCTCATAATTAACTTTAATATGAAAACACTTATACAAACAAAACAAAACGATGGATGATGAATACAGACTTGAAGGCAAACAACAGCAATTCAAGTGACAACCTCCCACAAATTACAAACACAAACACACCCTAATATATAGGACTCTCAATCAAAGGCAACTAGACAACACCTGCCTTCAATTGAGAGTCCACACCCCAATTAACTAAACATAGAAAACAGACTAACTAGAAAGAACATAGACTAACAGAGCAGTGACCAAAAAACCCCGGAATACATAAATCCACTACCCTCTACATAATACACACACCCCGAACCACATAAACCAAATACCCTCTGCCACGTCCTGACCAGCCTACACTAACAAAATAACCCTCATACTGGTCAGAACGTGACAAATATGGAGGAATTAAGAATAATATATATTTTGTATACTATTGGTGTGAGGCTAAGCTGATAAAAGACCCACATTTGCCACAGAGATAGATGTATGTACACTGAAAATATATAAATATGCAGCCATTCCAGATTTGGCACCAGCCACAATAACAACAAAAAAATAACGAAACATTGTAAATACATATTTAGCTTCCAGTCAATGTCTCTATACCAAGTTGAGAGTCATCTTTCAGATGCAATGGGAACTGTCGATAGCCCATAATGTTCCAGAGTTAGTTCATTGGACAATTTCTCACCCTGAGTTTCACAGAAACACAACACTTTGAATGAATAACAGAAACATGTTCCTGACAAGTTGCTATGGATGAAATTGACCAAATAACTGTAAAAAAACATGAAAAAAAAATACAAACAAAAACATATGTTTTTAAACATCAATTTGACTATACATTTTTAAATATATTATTATTTTTGGGAAATGAAAAACATTTACTTCTGTTACAAAAGATGAATAAAAAGGTTATTGCTTGACAGAGTGTCAATCATTATGAATTTGGGGGGATGTTGCGCTTTTAGGGTTAAATCTTTTTTGTATGTTCTTTTATACTCTGTTTATGGTCTGATACAGTTTATCAGGTCTTATTTGTATTTGTTCAATTTTGTATTTTCTTCTTGTAAACAAGTTGAAAGTTGAAAAGGTGTCGCAGTAAATTTCAATTAATACATTTTGTTATCTGTTAATTGCATTGTGTGTCATTAGAAACAGTTCAGATTAATAATGGCTTAGTCCCCCAGTTTGCCAAATAACATTTTGGATGGCATTTTAAACCATGCCTAATATTGGATTGAGCCTCAAAGGTCATTGACAAGGAAGACACAGACTCAATCATTAAAACGTGGATGTGCCAACAATCATTGGTCAACATACTCTCTCTTTATGACGCCGGTGATGACAGAAATCAACCCTGTTATCGTTCGGATTAATCATGCCAATGACAATATAGTCCTGTGTATTGGGATCCTCATGTCACCCTCATGTCAGTTCACCTAAAGGCCCCTTTAAGCAGCTACTGAGAAGCACTCAATAGATAAGCTAGCTGCCTATCTTTATACTACATCTTATCAGTCCTGTTTGTATCACAGTACCTCGCACATCCATTCCAGGGCGTATTAAGTCTAAATGAAATATGGGGACAATTATTCAGTGCCAGATATTAGAAGTCTGTGAGATGTTGTAAAGAATGGGCGGCTGTTGTGGATGATGTTATACAGTAGGTTTAAGAGCCTCCGCGTAACACTGAATGACTCTGTCTCTGTTTCTGTTGACCTAGTTCAATTTTCTTTTTCAATTACCTGTGGTATATTACCATCACAGCCATTGGTATTGTGGTATAAATCACTGGGACTGAACCCTGTGGCTATTGCAGACAGGCAGGCACCCCACTGGGTAATGCAGAGCTCTGTCTTGTCTGGAGCCTGTCTCTCTTTAATAGAGTTGAGATTAAGAAAATAACACCAAGCACTGATGACCCACATTTGGACAACAACGAGGCTGTGCACAGCTGCTGTGCCACTTACACAGGCCGACTGTATACTTACAGCGACACAAGGTCGGGTTCAGAGAGGGAACATCTTAAATACGGAGCTTAATGAATGCTGGACAATCAAGGCTGCTCTTTTACCAGATCCTAATTCTTGGAATTAGGGAAAAAAAGCCTCCACACACTAGATCACCACACTCATTTCAGCTCATATAAGTTCTTATAAGATGGAAGGAGGAAACGATTTCCTGACTTGAAAGCTTCTGTCAGATGCCGTGAGCTGAGTTTCCGTCAAGCAGTGGGAGGTCATTGACAGGGCTGAGGAGACCGTGCCGCTTTAACCTCTCACTGAGGTGTGAAGATTAATCTTCCCCCAAGAATGGATTGCCATCCCTGAGAACCCTGGCAGGGAGAGTCACAGGCTGAAAAGGCCAGGTGTGAAAACACCCTTTAATCAATAAGGAGCCTCTATCTGGTGTGTGCTCATTGTGTGAGCGCAATTATGCATCATGAATATGACACGTTAGGGGCAGGGCGCACCACTGACGTAATTGTTAACAAGCAAGGCCTCGGATCACTCGGAAGTATCATGTTAACAAAAACGTTAATGTGTGTTGTGTACAGGCGTTGGCGTTGTAACAGGAAGTTCAAATGGAGGAAAAGAGCTAGATTCAATCTGATCACCCCTTTTCAGCTATGCAGCATTTTTAAAGGAAATGTTCCATTCGCGGAGATCGCCTTCATGGTAAACGCTGCATGTCGGTTCAATCGGAAATTACCTTTAAATGTCAATCGTGCTATAATGCAGATCCTCCGTGGTCCAGGTTGAATTTGCAATCCTTAAAGAGTCTATTCACATATCTTTTTTTGTTGTTGCATGAGCTGTGTCTCAATGCACCACATGCTGGTGGCCGAACTAAAGAGGTGTTTGTCAGACCATCAGACATCCCGAAAATCGGTCTTCGCAAGGAAACGTCTGTAGTGTCCAAACGGTTTGGCAAATAATAATAATAATCAAACTAATATGACTACTCTATGGAAAGATGAGACTCACGAACACGATGGTCAACTCCACAAGTGTCACGGGACTCATCTGAAGGAAATCTGTTACTGGTTTGAAAAGTTTATGGTAGCATGAAGGTAGTTTTGTGCCTCCCAAAAAATGGGTTAAAGGGATACTTCAGGATTTTGGCAATGATGCCCTTTATCTACTTTCCCAGAGTTAGATGAACTGGTGGATACCATTTGTATGTCTCTGTGTCCAGTATGAAAAAATATGATGTTGCTTTAATATTGCAGATAGATCGTATTGTAGCTTCCATCATTTCCAATCCCCATATATTTTTGGGGTACATACATACAGTACCAGTCAAAAGTTTGGAATCACCTACTCATTCAAGGGTTTTTCTTTATTTTTTACTATTTTCTACATTGCAGATTAATAGGGAAGACCTCAAAATAATGAAATAACACATACGGAATCATATAGTAACCAAAAAAGCATTAAACAAATCAAAATATATGTAATATTTGAGATTCTTCAAAGTAGCCACCCTTTGCCTTGATGACAGCTTGGCACACTCTTCTCATTCTCTCAACCAGCTTCATGAGGAAGTCACCTGGAATGCATTTCAATTGCATTTCAAGCCAATCAGTTGTGTTGTGACAAGGTAGGGGTGGTATACAGAAGACAGCCCGATTTGGTAAAAGACCAAGTCCATATTATGACTAAAACAGCTCAAATAAGCAAAGAGAAACGACAGTCCATCATTACTTTAAGACATGAAGGTCAGTCAATTCGTTTCTTCAAGTGCAGTCACAAAAACCATCAAGCGCTATGATGAAACTGGCTCTCATGAGGACCGCCACAAGAAAGGAAGACCCAGAGTTACCTCTGCTGCAGAGGATAAGTTCATTAGAGTTACCAGCCTCAGAAATTGCAGCCCAAATACATGCTTCACAGAGTTCAAGTAACAGACACATCTCAACATCAACTGCTCAGAAGAGACTGTGTGAAACCACTACTAAAGAGCACCAATAATAAGAAGAGAATTGCTTGGGCCAAGAAACATGAGCAATGGACATCAGACCGGTGAAAATCTGTCCTTTGGTCTGGTGAGTCCAAATTTGAGATTTATGGTTGCAACCGCCGTGTCTTTGTGAGATGCAGAGTAAGTGAACGGATGATCTCTGCATGTGTGGTTCCCACCATGAAGCATGGAGGAGGTGGTGTGATGGTGTGTGGGTGCTTTGCTGGTGACACTGTCAGTGATTTATTTAGAATTCAAGGCACACTTAACCAGCATGGCTACCACAGCATTCTGCAGCGACATGCCATCCCATCTGGTTTGCGCTTAGTGGGACTATGATTTGTTTTTCAACAGGACAATGACCCAACACACCTCCAGGTTGTGGTCCCGTGTGGCTCAGTTGGTAGAGCATGGTGTTTGCAACGCCAGGGTCGTGGGCTCGATTCCCACGGGGAACCAATGTATGAAATGTGTGCATTCACTACTGTAAGTTGCTCTGGATAAAGAGTGTTTGCTAAATGACTAAAATGTAAAAAAATATAAGGGCTATTTGACCAAGAAGGAGAGTGATGGAGTGCTGCATCAGATGACCTGGCCTCCCCAGACCTCAACCCAATTGAGATGGTTGGACAGCAGAGTGAAGGAAAAGCAGCCAACAAGTGCTCATCATATGTGGGAACTCCTTCAAGACTGTTGGAAAGCATTCCTCATGAAGCTGGTTGAGGTAATGCCAAGAGTGTGGAAAGCTGTCAAAGGCAAAGGGTGGCTACTTTGAAGAATCTCAAATATATTTTGATTTGTTTAACACTTTTTTGGCTATCTACATGATTCCATATGTGTTATTTCATAGTTTTGATGTCTTCACTATTATTCTACAATGTAGAAAATTGTAAAAAGGAAGAAAAACCCTTGAATGAGTAGATGTGTCCAAACTTTTGACTGATACTGTACTTACAGGGGTCGTACAATTCTAAATCAAATAGCTAAAGGATCCTTCTTAAAACAATTCCATATGTTCGCTTAGGAGAACCCCCCCCCCACACACACATGCCAAGTTAAGTAAAATTGAATATTTTTTGCTCATATAGTTTAAAAACAATATCATTTAAAAAAGAAGTCGTTAGGTGCAGGCAAGGCTATAAGCAAATAGGTAAACCGGGATATGACTAAAGAGTTAATCCCCCCCCCCAGTGGCTTAGACTTTTAGAGGTAATTAAAGGTCAAGATTAACTTGATTTCCAATCTCAATGGATTTCCTGGAGACAGTTATTTTGACCAGGGATTACTATTTTCGACATCTTTACAATACTATCCTACTCATGCCATATGTTCTTCGTGTATTTACGTTATGGCGATACACTTGGAAAAATCACACAAGGAATATTTTGTGCAATAATACATTTGAAAAGTGTTGTGTCCTTGTGATAGGAGAGCAAGAAGAGGAGACTCACTTTGTCAGTGCTTCGTTGCTTTTAAAAGCTAGTTAAATAATGAAATGCCTCGGTTGACTTGCCTGAGTTCCCAGCTTTAATGAGGTGGATAACTGTGTTCTTTTTAATTAAGCTCCATTTTCTCTGACAACCTGGAAATAGATTTCTTGCCAATGGAAAGGGAAAGGATTACAAATTGACTGTGATGGCCTAGGCCCTTTGCCCAAACGCATCACCCCTTAGTATGTTCAAAAAGGCAGATCAAATGGGACTGACTCCCAGTGTCTAACTATATTTATTTCACTACATTTAAGAGGATGCAAACTGTATCTACTGCATAGTTTATCTGTGTGCAAAAACGGGGGGAAAAAAACACTCAATGTAACATTTCAAGATAGTGTTGTGATTATGTACTACATTGCATGTAGACTCCCACAACCCTGCCCACCAAAACAGTATTGTATTCTCGCTGTTCATCTGAAATAGCTACACATATGACTGCTTGCATTGACCTTAAGAAAATAACTGCTTTCAGTAGATGTTCCACATGGACAATGATATAGCATGGCACTGTATTGAGATGACGATCCAATACAGATAAACAATCCAGTACAGCAGTGAACTCTGGTGAGCTTGAATGACATGGAAAGGTCCACAGTTGAGAGTCCTTCACAAGCCTGCCTGGGGTATGAAGAGTATGTCCTTGGACAAGAGGAACACAAATGTGATCTATTGTATGTGCTTTAGGACAGCAATAGGAAGGAAGAGTAGAATTGCAATCTCAGCCTCCATGCCAGTGCATAGCATAGTTGGTATGGACAAACGGTTGAATCTACACTTGAGATGTAGCCCTCTAGCTCATTCTATCTCAGTATCGTGCTCCCTTCTCTCTCATTCACTACACTCAATGATGTTAAGGTTTTATATTTTTACCTCCCTCTTAATCTCACTCGGTCAATTTGAGTTGAAATCAGTCAAATACAGAACTTTTTTCTATTTACCACTTTTATTCTAATCACTTCCTGATTTGAGTTAAATTCAAATTGACCCCAACCCTAACACGTACACACACGAGGTGGAGGACACTGGATACATCTAAGCTGTACTAGCGAACTGCTCCTAAGCAAAATGAAACAAAAACGGCCTAAACCCAGCCATCAGAAAACACCAAAATGTTAACTTTTTTTCAATGTGTCAATCATTCTCGGATCATCTGGGTCCCACCAGCTAAATCCAAGGGACTACTAGGGGGCACTTGAACATTCTCAGTGTCATTCCAAAAAGTGATCAAATTCAACATCTTCTCACAGACTCCAACCTTAACTTCCTCTGCCTTTTAGAGATATGGCGTCATATAAACTCTCCATCTGCTGCTTTGATTGTTTGTGCCTGGCTGCAATGTTTTCAGGATAGAAGGAGGGGGTCTGATGATTTACATTAAAGAACATGATGTAAACTAATTCAGTGGTCATGTGATAATGAACTAGAATGTTTTGGCCTAAACATTACACTGTCTCCCCAAATGTATTTTACCCTTATTGGAATGTGTAGACCATCTTCCACCAAAGTGATTTTTGATCAGTTTTGTAACATGCTTAGGGAATGTGATTTCGGGGAAGAGCTCATCTTATTGGGAGATATTAACAAATGTTGAAGACAAGTATTGTAGTAAAACCCTCAAACGGATCACTAATACCTTTGACCTTACACAGCTAGTTAAAGGGCCAACCAGGGTGACTTGTTCTAAAACACAGATTGATCTTGTGTTCAGTAATAAACCAGAGTGACTAAATCCTTCAATGTGGTTACTGGGCTGTCTGATCATAATCTAGTCAGATAGCTTTCCAAGAACAGGTTTAACCTCTACTGTTAGAAAGCCTGATCAGCTCAGAATACCTAAGAGTGAATTAAATGATTTTGAAAACACAATTAAGGGAATTAACTAGAATGTTCTCTTGTCCTATACAAAATGTCAAAGTTGATAGTCAGGTTTTTTTTAATCCCCAATACAGACTACAAAAAAATTGCTTCTGATTTCTAAACTTTGAATATTAGTCATTCTAGAGACATGAGGGTGCCATAGTCTATGGTCTACACCAGAAGTTAATGGTTAGAAGTAGGAGGAGTGTATATGGTGGATGCAGTTAAGCTTGGAATGTACTGAGTGCAGGGAAGACGGTCACATGTTGGCAGGCACTGATAAGGGTGGAAAGCTGTGGATTAGTGAGGAAGGGGATTGAGGTTAGGCCAGGTCAAGTTAAGGGAGAAGGAACAGTTTATTGCCCATGTCAATTTCCTGCCTAGCAACAAAGATATGTTTAAGGAGGAGATTCCACCCCAAATTGGGGTATGTATCCTACCACTGGTGGAACCATGTGTCTTATGCAGCTGTATCAACCCAATGGGCGAATAAACTTGGTCGGAGCTTTCAGTGTTTTCATCTGATATTTAGAACCTAACACTTCCTAAAGAAAATCAAAACCTGGCCAAAAAGCACTTTTCCTTGGCTAAATGGAGAATTCTGGAAACTGATGAGAGATCATGCTCTAAATACTGCCCTAAAGTTCAAATTAGAGCATGAAAGATGTAGGTTTACCATGTTGAGAAATAAGGTGATGAAAGAAATCACAGGCCAAGGCATACTTATTTATCAACAATTGGTGAAGGGAAATTCTAAATTGATCTGGGAGAATCTAAAAAAGTTACAGGTTAAGACCATAGTACCACTGCAAAAAGACTAGAAATCAATGTGAAGAATGACAGTGTAACAGAATGCAGTCGAAATAGCAACAGCCTTCAATTCTTACTTTGTTGACTCATGGAACTGACAGAACACCTCCACTGGTTTCTTTGGCTCAGCGCCAGTGAATGACACTTGTCATGACTGTCCACGAGAATAGAAATTGGTCAGATCAGGTTTGCAATTAATAACTTCATTCAGACCCCTCTCACCATAGAGGGGGAAGGAAGAACCAGTGGGGGTTAACTCACACCCTGTTGTAAATCAAGGGAGAGGTTTCAGGTCTGTGCTATCAAGATTCAAAGGAAAGTTCTTTGTTTCAACAAGTAGCCTAGTGGGGCGGCAGGTAGCCTAGTGGTTAGAGCGTTGGGCCAGTAACTAAGGTTGCTGGATTGAATCCCAGATCTGACAAGGTAAATCTGTCATTCTGCCCCTGAACACAGTTAACCCACTGTTCCCTGGTAGGCCGTCATCGTAAATAAGAATTTGTTCTTAACTGACTTGCCTAGTTAAAGGTTAAATAAACAATAAAAAAAAACTTTTTCCAGCTGAAACTGACACGTTCGAAAGCAAATCCTGGAACAATATTTCTAACATAGAATGTGGGGAATGGTCAGAGGGGCTCTATAGAACACTATTGTTATTTTGTGATGTCATTTAAAATGTTAAAGGAAATACTGTAACTTGGAAAGTATACCTACTACATATACAAAGTTTCAATACTATGCACTGTGCATGTAATATGAAAAATATGTGTTTTTGTTAAAAGAGGGATGTGAGAAGATAAGAGAATTGTTTTCCATAAACTTTGCACAGTGAGTAGTCCCCGCCCCAAAGTGAGGTGAGAGTGTCAACCGGCCAGAACCGCCCCTTTCAAGCAATCTGTATAAGTAATGGGTTAAAAAAAACAGACCAGAAAACATGAAGCTGCACATTTAAAGTGGTTCGATCTTTGAATCTCAACACGAGGTTGAGACGATAAACTCACCTCCCGGACAATCACTGGTATGGCTGATTAGCTGTCCTAAGTAAAGCATCTTCAAAAGCGAATTTAAGTAGGACCATCCTGTTACTCTGCTCAAACCATCGATAAGGCTGGCTAGCCTATCTTCAAAGAAGCCTCTTCAAGAGTGAATGGAAGGAAATGTAAATCTGTAGTTCTGTTCAGGACTACACAAGTCACCGGACAACAATAGAAGACTTGTTGGAACCATTTTAGACAATCAGAGCCTTACAAGCATAAGAGAGAGAGAAAAGAAGAGAAATTGAGACCAAGCGACAGGAAAGCAGAAGCCAGAGCAACAGGAAGGACAAAATAAACCCTGTACAGACCACCAACGGAGAAGAAAAACAAATGCAACAAAGGTGTCTGAAGATCAACTAAATCAGTGCACGGGAAAGCGTATCAGCCACCACATTATCCACAACTTTTACATGTCATACATCCAAATGGAACGCCTGCAGGAACAAACACCAGCGTATAATCCTGTGATTTGGGCAAAGCATGGTGTGCAGGAAAGTAAGGTTAAGGCAAGGGCCTCCTTCTCCCCCACTGAATAATTCAACTGATAGCTGTTGATTTCGGGAGAAATGGCTAACAGGATGTTCAACACCTACATCTGCTTGAAGCAACAAAGCGCCTGCCCCCACATTACTGGCATCCACATATAGGTTGAAAGGCTGTTCCAATCGTGGGGCAGCACTCTGACAGCAGGTAGACTAGATTAAATCAGCCCTCTTCTTCAACAGACCAGCCCTCTTCTTCAACAGATCAGTCAGAGGTGCTACAACCATAGAGAAGTTGCAGCAAAACCCCCCGATAATACCCAACCATACCTAGGAAGTGTTGCAGCTCCTTCTTGGTGGTGGGTGGTGGAAACAGATCAATAACGGCCACTTTAGCCCACACGAACCTGCCCGACCACTCTGCCGAGGTAGGTCACTTGCCTGGGCAAACTCACATTTGGCTAAGTTCAAAGTGAGACAGGCCTCAGCCAAAATCTAAGTGCAAAATCTAAGAGAATCATCTAGCTTGCTCACCAAGAGACACGGAGTGACCCAACTGGAGAACGATGGTACAGAAATATCATTAACTAGCATGTACTTAATCTAATTCGAAGTGACAGCAGCCCCAACATCAATATCATGCACTGCCAAATGTGTACAAGAAGGTGTCAAATAAAGACTGAAAATCAGTGACCAAATCAGTTAACTCTGCTTGACAATCAGACAGGTGACCCAAAAAACTCTAAGTTTGCAAGGGACTCAATGCATCAACATACCCTGCAAAATACCATTAGTGCCCGCCCCCCCCCCCCCCCCCCCCTCTTCATCACACTCTGCCACTGTATGTGAAGGTGGTGGCTGACCTCAGATCAATGGATTCCACCAAAAGAACAGGACTAACCAGGTCAGTTTTAGCACAGTCCTAATTTAGCCAATTCAGAAGACAAACAAGCATACTAAGGCTTTAACAAATTGACATGGCATAGCTGATTCGCCTTTCTGCGCTCAGGGGTAGCAATCAGAGTTCAGATTGGACAATTGGCGAAACCGTGTATGGGCCACTGAATTTGGCCTGAAAAGGAGAACCGACAATGGGCAGCAGGGCCAGAACCTGGTCCCCTGGACTAAATTGTCAAATAACCTTTTCATCCTCACCTGAGAGGCACTAGTTTTTCCTTTCCTTTTTTCCTTCCAGTCACATTCTAATTCAGCGCAGTACGCACGTAACAGTGACTTCAAAGTCTGATGAACGCTCAAGGGCCACTTGACTCTGCGCATGATAAGCACTGGCCTGATTATGTTTTATACGCAATTGTCGCAAGACTTGTGCGAAGTTGGAACTCTGATCGCTCTGAATCACCTTAGGTATTCCAAAAATTGAGATGAACTGTGACAAAGCCTTCACAGACTGTGGTAATGTTGCGAAAGTGGATAGGCTGCAGGATATCTCGTAGCCTGACATCAGTTAACATGTAGGTGCTTCCAGCTTTAGAAAGGGGTAAGGGTCCAACGCAATCAATAATCAAATGGCTGGCCTCTAACAGGAATAGGTTGTAGCGGGACTGGCCTTAACATCTGATAGGCTTCCCAGACAGCTGACAAACATGCCATGTTTTGATGTAATAGGAAATGTCCTTCAAACGAGGCCAATAAAAATATTGCAAAATTCAACCATAGGTTTTACTAATCCCTAAGTGACCAGAAACGTCATGATATATTTTAGAAACTAGATCTCGAAGCTTAGAAGGAACCACTATCTGAACAATAGCATCACCCACAACTTTTGCTGTGAGGCGTCCATTTCCTCACCAACAAATGATCTTGAATGTAGTAACCCTGGGCAGCACTCCAAAACAACCGTTGTGGGTCAGTACGTACTCATCTGCCAAAACAGCAGCTTCAGAGGCAATCTGTACTTTGTTCATTTATATAGGTAGCAAGACGATCAGGGTCAGATTCTTTAAAATTGTTTGAGGACAACCAGGTTGCACAAATCTTCAAAACTAGCAACTGACGCAGTAGTAATTGAGTTAACAAATCCCGTGAACGCAACATGGGACTGTTTTTCACCTTTCTTCAACATTCTGAAACACTGTCAATACGCTTCAGGGACCAACTCGTAAACATGCAGGACAGCAGTTTTAACCTTTACATAATCATCACTATATGTAGAGCTAAGAGATGAGTAAGCCTCCTGAGCCTTACCGGTCAAAACACTGTAGCATCAAAGTACGGTCTGCATCAGGCCAAGCCCGCGAGTCTGCTACATGTTCAAATAACGTAAATAGATCAGGATCCTTTTCAGTAAATTTAGGCAACAACCAGAGATTACCAGCAACATCAAAAGGCAGAGAACGACCAAGGGAAGAGCGTCTCATTGGGGAGCTTGAGTAGTCATTCTCAAAAGAAAATTCACCTGAAGGCTTGCCTTCTCTGACAAGTTCTAACTGCTCATGTTGCACCCGCACTTTAACTTCTTCCGTATCCTGCTTCAACCTTTCCAAATCAAGTTATTTTTGCTCTTTCAACCTTTCCAGATCTTAGTCATGATTTAGCTGCAATAAAAGTAACTCCTTTTCTGCTCAAATGTCAAACCAGCACTAGACAATTGGTACTGCCAATACAGCTGGACTAGGTTCACTAAATTCTGACTTCAAAATACCAGCTGAAAGCAAATTAACTGACAGAATTGACCTCACTAATCTCAACATGATAATATTCACGCAACTTCAGAAGCTGTAGCTTCATAAACTGCATAAGCAACTCTTCAGGAGCACAGACAAAATCCTCAGTAGACACCATAATGCTACTACCAAATGAACAGATTAGTAGCCCAAACTATGAACAGCCCTAATGAGCACATCGACTACAGAAGTACATAGCTGACTTAACAGTGCAAAAACAGATGAGTATTACTTGAGTTTCCCCCAAATCCTATTAAACTTAACCCTAGTCTTCGGTGGCTTTGCGGCGGGTATTGGTGCACTAGAGCCCACTGGCACGGAGGAACCAGAGCACTGGTAACCGACCCCGAACTTGCTCCCGAGACAACTGCTATAACTAACAGGGGGAAAGACCATTAAGACGTTAACTCAACTCACCTCCATAATCCAATGACCCAACAGGGAACAGAACAAAGGGTTTCTAGACAGTACAGGAAAAGAGACTTCGAGGTCTTCTCTCAACCACACAACTACAGAAAGTCAACATGTAACTCCCAATATACAATAGTGCATGCAAATGGGCAGATAGCCATACAGGCTTCTGGGACAATACCCAAACTAAGCAAACCACAAGACCCACCAAAGAGTCACCAATTGGCACTAACCAATTACCATATATACTAGGGATAACGTCAAAATAGCCAAGGCAAGATCCCGGACGAGCCCCCATTTGGGGTGGTGGTGGTGGTAGTAACGGTAACAATGTTTATCCTGTGTTCCCATTTAATTAGCTAGTAAATAATTAAACCAATTTGTGTAGTACTGAACAATAAGTAAGGCTCGGGTTTTTGCAGATGCAAGGAGGTTACGACTGTTCAGAATGATATGAGGTTAAGTTGACTGTTCACTGATGTGATAGGTAAAGAACTTTTAGCTTTTCATTCTGAGAAAGTAACTCTTTAAATAACAGCTCTCGTGGTGCCCCAGATCCAAATGAGTTAATTGTTACATGATTAAGTTAATCGGGTAACAATTAAACATAGTTAAATAGATAAATAACAGTCTTCAGATTGATGAAGTCGAGTCATGACACACTCAACCTGTCTTCATCATAAGGGAGGTTTCTAAGTCAGAGGTGAACAAGGTGATTAGCTCATTAAGAAGTCTAAAGCCAAAGATGTGTTTGGGCTGGACTCTACCTTTCTTCAAAACGACAAAGAGTCATTGGCCCTATTACTAAGGTCACCAACAAATCTATCGGTCAGGGTGTGTTTCCAAGGGTCTGGAAGTCGGCCATAATAACGGGCATCTTTAAATCAGGTGACTCTGCTGACATGAGTAACTACGGGTCAATTAATATACTACCTGTGGTGTCGAAGGTTGCTGAAAAGTGTGTAGCAGAGCAACTGATTGCCCACCTCAACAACAGCCCCTTCACATTACATTCCATGTAATTTGGCTTCAGAGCAAAACACTCTACAGAAACGGCCAACTGCTTTCTTCTGGAAAAATGTGAAGTCCAAGATGGACGAAGGGGGCGTTGTTGGGGCTGTATTTCCATACCTAAGGAAAGCTTTTGATACTGTTAACCCTGAGGTTCTCATCACAAAACTGTCCAAGTTCAACTTTGTGCCCCGATGCCTTGAGACAGATGAAATCATACCTTGAAGGCAGAACCCAGTGTGTCAGAGTGAGCAATGAGCGGTCGTCCACTCTCAGTTATGATGTGGGCGTGCCCCAAGGGTCAATACCGGGACCCCTCTTGTTCAGCTTGTACATTAATGACATGCCTTCTGTCTGTACTTGGTCTGAAGTTCAAATGTATACAGATGATAGTGATAAAGTATATGTGCATGCAAAGAGCAAACAAGCTGCACAAGAACTCACTACAGTAACTCACTACTATTACAACGTGGCTCAGTGAATCATGTTTGAATCTCAATGTGAAAAAAAACTGTCTGCATGTTCTTCGCAAAGAGGGCAACTAATGCTACTGAGCCAGACGTCTATGTGTCAGGGGAGATGCTCCAGGTGGTATCTCATTTTAAGTACCATACATGATTTGAACCTCTCTAAAAAAGCAGGTGAAAAAGGTAACTCAAATAACCAAATTCAGCCCACCTAATTTCCTATTAATACAAAATTGTTTGACTACAGAGGTAGCAAAACTGTACTTTAATGCTATGATACTCCCCTACTTAACACCGCCTGGTATAGAGGTCCTGATCGCCTGGTATAGAGGCAGGAAGCTTGGTCCCAGTGATGTACTGGGCCGTATGCACTACCCTCTGTATCGGCTTGCGATCGGAGGCCGAGCAGTTGCCATACCAGGCGGTGATGTAACCAGTCAGGATGCTCTCGATGGTGCAGCTGTAGGACTTTTTGAGGATCTGAGGACCCATGCCAAATCTTTTCAGTCTCCTGAAGGGGAATAGGCTTTGTCATGCTCTCTTCACAACTGTCATGGTGTGTTTGGTCAGTTTTAATCACCTTTGGCTTGACCTGATCTTCCAGCCTCCTACTACTCTCTCCTTTCCTCTCAGTTGGGACTTTAAAATGGTATTATTTAGAGTTTGAGTTTATTTAATTTTGTTTTACAGGTGCCTGTTTTAGCCAGCCTGCTAATTTTCACCCGCAGTATAAGGGCACAAGGTGAGACCCAGATGCGGACACGGGAGGCAGATGGTTTGAGTCTTGATACTTATTAAACAATCCAAAGGGGTAGGCAAGAGAATGGTTGTGGACAGGCAAAAGGTCAAAACCAGTTCAGAGTCCAGGAGGTACAGAGTGGCAGGCAGGCTCGAGGTCAGGGCAGACTGAATGGTAAGGCAGGCGGGTACGGAGTCCAGAAAACAGGCAAGGGTCAAAAACTGGGAGGACTAGCAAAAGGGAATAGAAGCAGGAGTACAGGAAAACTGCTGGATGACTTGAAAAACATACAAGACAAACTGGCACAGAGAGACAGGAAACACAGGGATATATACACCAGGGATAATAAGCGACACCTGGAGGGGGTGGAGACAATCACAAGACAGGTGAAACAGATCAGGGTGTGACACACAGTCCCAGGGCAGGTTATTAAAAACAATTACAATAACAATACACAAAAACAATGAGCAGTGAGTGTAACCGATGTGAAATGGCTAGTTAGTTAGCGGTGGTGCGCGCTAATAGCGTTTCAATCAGTTGTTGATGTGTGCACGGGTCCCTGGTTCGAGCCCGGGTTGGGGCGAAGAGAGGGATGGAACCTACACTGTTACATGAGCACATGCAGAGCAACATAGGACAAGCAACACATAGCACACAGACAGAGCAATAGCACAAAAAGCAACCAAACAAAATAAATTAAAGCAACAAAGTGTTTCCACACCTCACAAGCTACAGAAAACAGATAACATGGAAAGCGGCAATACACAGTTAGGAATTATGCTCACAAGTCTGATTGTCGTTTAGCCATGTTTTTTGTGAAGTAGTGATAGGTGGTGCCGTTGTGTGTCTGATGGCCATGTGTTCCAGACATGGGAAGCTCTCACAGAGAAAGCAGATTGACTAAAGGTGCTTCTCCTTAAGGCAACTATACAGTCACCTCTCATGGCAGACCTTGTGGTTGCCATGGGTTTTGGTTTTCTGTTTGACAAAAGTACTAAGTGGATGGGGAGCCAGGCCATTTAGGATCTTGAATTCAAGACTTGTGTAGTGCACAAGATTTTCCCAACTCAGGAGCTCATACTTGCTGAGGATGTAACAATGATGGTGGCTATTGGGCTTTCTATCAATCAATTTGAGAGCTTATTTGTAGACATGTTGAATGGGTTTTAATGTTGTACAGCAAGCTTGGGCCCAACTAGTCAAGCAGTATTTTAAGTGGCGGAGTATCATAGCATTGAAGTACAGTTTTGCTACCTCTGTAGTCAAACAATTTTGTATAAATTGGAATTTAGCTAGGTTGAATTTGGTTATTTGAGTTACCTTTTTCACCGTTTTTTTAAAAAGAGAGGTTGGAATCAAAGTGAGGACAGAGATAATAGTAATATAATATTCAGTGCTGTCTAATTTGAGTGTCATGAAGTCTGTTTCTTGTGATGTCCTAAGATACAGAGAGCTGTGAAAGCCTATCTACAGATGAAGAGATACCAATGATGAGCAGTGGTTCTCAATCCTGGTCCTGGGGACTCATTTCTGTTTTTGCCTTAGCACTGCACAGCTGATTCAAATGATCAACTCATCATCAAGCTTCAAGTGGTATTTTTGTATTTATTTGTGATGCTATCCTTGACATGATCCTGCTGTTGTCACATGCTACACACACACATCTGGGTGCACATGCATATATCTATTCAATGTTATCATGATTTGTTATAAGACGTATTATGCTTCAGTAATCCACAATGACCTGGTGATGTAAAATATTTTATATTTGAGATTCTTCAAAGTAGCCACCCTTTGCCTTGATGACAGCTTTGCACACTCTTGGCATTCTCTCAACAAGCTTCACCTGGAATGCTTTTCCAACAGTCTTAAAGGAGTTCCTAAATATGCTTAGCACTTGTTGGCTGCTTTTCCTTCACTCAGCGGTCCAACTCATTCCAAACCATCTCAAATGGGTGATTGTGGAGGACAGGTCATCTGATGCAGCACTTCATCACTCACCTTCTTGGTCAAATAGCCTAATGTTCGCTAGCTGGTTTGTTAGCTACCTGCAGATTCATGAAAGGTAGTAACGTCAAGAGTTGGGATTATGGTTCATTGTTTAGCTAGCTAGCTTCATGTTTTAACAAAAGACTCCACTATGCAAGTATCCATTTCAATAGGTCGTGTTAAATGGTCAGAGTGAGCTGTTCTCTCATTTGTGTCTGGAAGTAGCTAGCAAGCTAGCCAACGTTAACCAGTTAGTGTGGGTCCTTGACTGTTGTTAGGTCAGCTAGCTAACCTTACGTGTATGATCTGTGTAGTAATATTATTCATATCTCAGAGTCATTTGCTTTGCTATTTATAGCATAATGTTAGCTTGCTAACATTGAACCTGGTTGGTTAGCTACCTGCAGACTCATGCAGGGTAGTAACGAGTTGGGATTATAGTTCATTGTTTTGCTAGCTAGCTACATGTCTTAACAAAAGACTCCACAATGCAAGTAACCATTTCAATAGAATATTAATGATTTCACTGCGACAACTTTTAATAGATGTAGCTGGTAAATTCGCTCTGGCTATCTACTCTGATTTCAGAACAATCTCATCTGAGTGTGCCAGACCGCAGAATAATTTATGAATTTACGAACGCTCAACACCCGTTGAATATGGCTGGTGTCAGTAAACGTTGGCAAAAAAGCATCAATTGTTGCCAGCAGCACAGTTGAAGTCACCAACGCTCTGGATAACATAAAAACAGCCTAACCAGTTCTGCTAGTGCGAGTAAAATGGTCAGAGTGAGCTGTTCTCTCATTTGTGTCTGGAAGCTTGGGTGCTTGACTGCTGTTTTTAAGACAGACCGCTCAGATCAACCTTAAATAGATGGATGGGGCTAAAGCTTAAGAGGGTGTGAACGATGCTGAATGGGTGTAGACAAAGAAGCTCTACAGTAGGTACCAAAACATTGAAAGGCCATTTTCTCAAAAGTGAGGTTAGAAGTTTATCAACTTTCAAAGCGGAATTACTTTCCCATTGTTCCTCAACTGTAGTGTGTGATATACAATTTTCTAGCTCGGAATCTCTACTTTTATCCAATGTAAAAAACACAATTTCAAATTTTGCTACTTAAGACCGAATCGAGGCGGTTGGTCACATATGCTGTCTTCCCTGCTCCTCTGTTCTTACCTCTTTCCCGTTCTGTCTTTTACACTCTCTCACACCTCTCTTTCCACCTTCTCTTTCTTCCTCTGTTTTTATAATGGACACCAGATGTGCATTGAAGTATAGATTGAACTTGTATTTATAATATAATATTACAATATTATAATGCATGTATTATGTATCTATAGCACTTGGATAATAAACTTTCAATAAAGCTTTTCACATTCTCTACTGGTTGAATTTAAGTCTCTCATTTCATGAAATACTAAACCTATCCTGTGTCCTCACATCAGTGCAGATAAAATAAATTAGATATTGAGAAGAAACGGTTGTAAAGTTTTTTCATGATGCATAGGAAGTGTAGTGTACAGTTTTTTAAATACTGTTTCTGTATATGAATTACAAATCGGCGTTTTACTAGTTAAATCATGTTTCTAGTGTATTGCATAGTTACAATGTGTAACCATTGATGTCCCAGTATCAGGATTGGTAAACACTGTTGAAGTGTATAATTGTAATACATACATGCAGACACAGCATCATTCAAAGACTGGAGTTTGACACTCCTGGTATTGGATATGACTGAAAAGAGTGTCTCACAGACATTCATACCTGAACTGCACCTTTATTTGCCAAGGTAAAGTACATGATCAGTGAATATATTCATTGTACAGGCTACAATGTGGGGATCTCAAGCTTGGTAATAACTACATGTATACACGACAAGCATCCTTGGCACAAAGTGATATTATATTCTACTCAATCCACAGGCTTCATTAATGTCATTCAGACTATTTTGAAGTTCATACAACCGGCTATGATAGCGGAGGATCATAGCTAGGTTCTGAACTAATATATATACCAAACATTTCAGGGGCCATACACAGATCAGCTACATAGCTAGCTACACATCCATAGGCATACAGGTTTTTTTATCCTCCAATGCACATTAAGCAAGAAAATAGTTAGCTAGCTACGTTACTTCAGCTGCCTTGCATGGCAAATATCAGCTAAGCAAGCTTACAAAATTGTACATTCAATTTGCAGTAAATGTTTTATCTAGCTATATACTTTATATCCAATGTTCCACAAGATGGCAGCTTTGTTTGCTGTTTTTTTTAGGAGTCCCTAAAACATTTAACAACCAGAATTACAATTTCATACTCATGTCACAACACATAAATCTATCCAGCTAGCTGGCTAATGTTAGCTAGTCAGCTAGCTTGCTAAATAGTGATTTTTGTAAAGTAACTTTATCACAAAAAAATATGCATACTCGCTTGTCTCTACGTTAACTAACATATTCCTCTCAACTGTACATTTTTTTGCATGGTTCGTTATGACGTTATAATTACTTCCATTTGCAGTATTTTTGAAAGCCATCTTTGCTGAAGAAAGTCTCCAGCCTTGGGTAAAATAGCGTCAAATTTGTCATGGGAACCACTCGATATGATTAGTCATCGCCCAGCAGTCACCTCTGGTGATTTGCATAAAGTTGGGCAATGTTTAACTTTTTCACCACCCCCCACGCCACCTTCGCACCGCCCAAAGGTCCCCCGCCCTCTCTGCTTCTCACCACTTTCCTTCAATTGAAAATGAATGGGAACCGGTGTTTCACTGCACGGCCCCGCATGCTAGTGCATACGAAGGGTAAGCCTCCAAAGGCTCCAGTATGTGTGACCTCTATTTACCCCAGGACACAGGAACATCTTGCCTTCTGGCCTGTGTACAGACTAACCTCTCTCCTCAAGTCCTCAGCCATGTGTAAGTAGGAGTGTGTGAGTGTGCCCGTCCTATGGAAAGTTCCTGTGTTGCAGTTACACTATATTACACTAGAGTTTGTCCTCAACAGGGCAGGGTGACAAAGTCGGCATTCCCATGGATCTGCTGACAGATCAATCTCACAGCTCCAGTCTCTCTCCCGCTCTCCTTCTTCCTGGGAGAAACCCTTCTGTCAACTCGGTGGGACTGCTCTGGCTCCATCAACCTCCTCTCCTAATAAATAAGATCACGGTCAAAATGAAGAGCATTATTACCGCTGACATCTTTATCCCCTGCCTAGCTTATTTAATATCCAATTTGTTTCAAGGGATTCCTAGTGGAGTTGATCCTTTGGGTGAGCCTCACTGGGCTGCTAAAACTCTGTTTAGATATGTATGCTCTGTTTCTAAAGGAAGGGAACTACTTTATGGCTCAGAGCCTTATTGTTGCACATTCCACTGCCACTGTAATGTGATTAGGTATATGCTTGTATAACTCAGGGCAGGTTTTTCTATTTCCCAGGGAAATGCACACACACGCAACAGAGGAAGAAAAAAGGCTTAGGAAAGCAGAGAGGTTTTTTCAAAGGAGGTTGCTCGGTGCGTAGTTAAATTGACATTGCATTACATATATTAGAGCGAGAGAGCAAGGGCAAGGGTGGCTAATCGAAAATGAAGTGCCCTGTCTCTTTATCAACATTATGCACCATTCACCTTTATACTGTGAACACTGTGCCTCAATAGAAACCTTGTCCTCTTGAAAATAAATACAGGGTCATACATGTCTTCCATTAGATGTGTAGGATTCATGCATACATGTTGTATATATGAAGATGTGTATAATTATATGCCCACCACTTTGCTGTTCAAGCTGCTTTGTTCAGATTGTATCCGCTGCTATTTACTTCTGTTAATGTGTGTTTTGTGTATGTGTGTACTGTATAAGCATATACTTTTTCTCGTTGTCTATATCATTATTATATATATGTAATATGCCTAGACCCATTTTGTACTCTAAATGATAATTCAACAGTGGATTCAAATCTGATTCTTAATTTCATATTAAATCAATGTTGAAATGTGTACTCCTCTGTTTAGCGTGCAGATCTTGACAGCCCTAAGCCTATTGACCGCCATGACTAAGGAGCTCCACTTTGGCTTGCAACCTTGACCTTTCAACTGTTCTTTCAACCAGCAGAAAGTATCTAAACACCTCTGGCTAAAACTCTATCATTAAGGTCTTGTGGTGTCCAGCACTGTCTACCGCCATCTTATTGGAAACCAATGCGGAACTCACTGATGAATTAAGTTTTAGTTTTAGAGTACAATCTGTGCAGTGCGGACGCGGTGATTGGGAGAGGATTTACAATTAATGGTACAGCAAAGGAGATCAATTGCAATTAAGTGTCTGAAACACACTCTGCAGCTGATAAGCATCCATGCTATCGATCACCATGCCGACTTGCGCTCTTGCAGACCCGAGGCAGTCTACTCGCGGCAAACCTAATTGACCCCATGAGGTCAATGAACCAAGCTCATGAGCCATCATGGCGGTGCAGTGCTCCATCCTGGAGAAGCATATAGCAGTACCAGTGTAGCACTACCTTTCCTTTGTCATGCTAGCAGAGTCTTACTAAAGAAGCGCTTCAACTCAGGATTAATCGTTTACAAGGGGAGAGTTATGAGTATGGTGATGGCCACCATTTTGAACAGTTATGTTGAATGCCCACATGACGCACGAGGAAAAACATTGCTTCGATTCTAGATTCTCTGCAAGACTCATTTATTCTCAAAGACTAAAGGGCTAGATTAAATCCGAACCACGAATGATCCATGTTGTAGTGCGACTGAAATGTTGAGGTCATTTCCGATTGAGCTGACATATGCAGCGTTTACCGTCAATGTAATTGCAGTCTCCGCGAACGCGGGAACATTGCCTTTACGTTTTTCTTATCACGCTATAGTGCGGATCTTCCGCGATCCGGATTGAATCTAGGTCTAACTGAAGTCTGAGATTATCCCCCAGTTTAGGTTAAATCTCACAGCTAGCCGTCGGATATTAAGTGTAGAATAACGCTCAATTCCTTTTTGCTGACTTCGATGCTGCAGAAGTTGACGACACACTTTAGCGAGTGTGTCCAGCCATGGGCTAAACTGCCCTTTGAACAGCCCAGTTCTCTCCTTTTAAGACCGTTGACCTTGAGAAAAGCTTTGGCTTTTTACTAGCACCCCCTCACACGCTGGGTCCTAGAATGTCACAATGTTTGCTGTTTTATTTTCTATCCTTAGTTCAAATAGTTATATCAAGGCTTGGCAAGCTTTTTAAACGTCCTTTCTTTTCAAGGCTTTCTTTATGTTGGAGGACTTTGATAGGAAATTGCTGGAATTAAAAACATTTTGTCAACATACATATCAATTGTAATACAAATGCTTCATGGGTAAAAACTTCAGAAATAAAGAAAAATAAGCCTGGAATCTGAGACATGATGTCTTAGAGGAGATGGCATGTGATGTGTCTAGCCTGTAAACAGTGGAATGTACAGATTAAGGTTAAAGGTTCATGAAGGAACCAATTCCAGGCATTCTCTACACTTTATTTGACACAAAATGATATTGATGCGGATAAACAGTTTCATGTGTGCTACAGTACCAGTCTTTGCATGCAGATAAACAGTTCCCATGTGCTACCACTCTTTGATTGCACCCCAATGGGCTCCCGTTCCGATGTGCATCCTGACACTGTTCCGCCTTATTGACTTTGATTTTTCTCTTGTGGGAGAGGAAAGAGAACAGAGATCATCTTTTAAATCATCTTCACAGAGCAGTTTCCCTTTCATTTGGGTTTGTGCTCTGCTTGTAGCAGACAGGCCCTGGCTGTCTTCGTTATCTGTCCTTGTCATCATGGGGTTGGTATCAGAGTGTTCTAAATGGCATTATGTTACTTTCGGTAACACCAAAATCCATGCCGACAACACAACTATTGCAATTACTACAATTATTCTGATGATTGTGATGTTTTATTATTTGTTCCTTTTGTTCTTTGGCATCTGTGATGCAACGGTGCAAAAGTGCATGGATAAAATATCACAGTGATTAACTGTGCTTGTCCGTTTGACTAGGATATTGCTAAATTCTAGCTAGTGTTGTCAGGCCATGTGCAATATACATATGATGTGATCAATCAGTCTTTCAATTCACATGCAATATCACAGCCATATACCCCCTACCACTGAAATCACATAATTTGTCCCACTGAAGTGATGTAGCTAGCCTAAGCGATGATGTAAGGAATATACTTGATGGTTCGGTTGAACATTTCCACCTGTCTTTACCTACATAGAGAACAACACCCCAAGCCAAGAGCTGCTCCCCCGAAGAGAGTGAACAAGATCTAGAACAGAGAACAGAGGAGGCCTGGGCTCAGATCAAAAGGAAAGTTAGAATGGGGTAGGGATTTGCAAAGTCAAGCCTTGCCACCCTGTTGGATTCAGATACACTGCTTGATGAGGTCTCTGGATCAATAAGTTGATGGACACTGAGATGAGGGGCAGGCCCAGTGGTTTTATGGACCCAGGCTCCTTTGAGAGCTATGGGGGAGGAACTCGACAGGGTGGCCACCTAACTGTTTTTAGGATTACCCCCCCCCCACACACACACACACACCACCTCCCACGCCTCCTAGATTTATTTGAATTAATTTGGTGCACACTATCGATCACCCAAACAACTCACCATACTGTAGCAAAGTAGTATTTTCTTATCTGGAAATTCCTAAAGCGGCCAATCAAATACATTATGCTGTTGTTTCCGCATGTTGTTAAAATCAAAGTGTGGATATCAAAGATTTCTTCACAGCCAACTGAGCATCCACTAAACTCATTCCCTGATCTTGTTAAGCCAAGTGTGAATATAGATCTATCCACTTATCATAAACACCGATTGAGAGCTGTTGAGGAGTTTGTTTACTTAGATGACAAAATTGCTCTGCAAGGCTTCAAGAAACCTAACATAACCTTGCCTCATCTTTTGTGAATAGACAATACAGCGAATAATCTAGATGTATTTATCACAATAATAGAACTCTGGTGGCGGTAAGGCAAGGATTACTTGAACTGCTAATGCACTGCACAGAAAAAGTTGTTTTCTTTCTCAACATAATGGAGATTCTTCAGTTACTGACACCAGACTGTTGTCCCGTGTAGCTCAGTTGGTAGAGCATGGTGCTTGCAATGCCAGGTTGTGGGTTTGACTCCCACGGGGACCAGTATGAAAGTGTATGTACTCACTACTGCAAGTTGCTCTTGATAAGAGCATCTGCTAAATTACTAAAATGGAAGCTAAGAAAGTTCCTCTCAACCTCCCTCTGTCTGGCCTTATGAGGATGACTGAAAGCTCCAATTGGGTCTAACATATCAATTGTCCAGACTGACACTAAGTTTCGGGCCTGGTGCTACAGTCACTGCCAAAGGGAAAAAACAGGGACATCCATGCTATCCCTTTCCTGTTTTCATTTTGTCTAAGTCTCTTAAACCCAGCGGTTGGATAAATATTCTGTTACAGCATAAAATCTGGAACCAAATCATTTCAATGTGTAAATTGCTGAATCAGGTATAATATATTTCAACAAACTATTTTAAAGCTGATCTAGCATGAAATGCTCCTCAGTTTCAAACACACCAGAAGTTTTCTTATATCAATTTGATCTATAACCATTCTTTGTATAATTTATACAAATGAGGACTATATCTGGCCATAGCCAAGAGCATGAAAGTGCATACATTAGTGAGACAACTGAAAGAGTTTTTATCAACTACTTAGTCTTAAGACATTCTACTCTATCAAAATAGAATGTATATAATTCATTGGGATGATTGAATATCCATTCGAGAATAAATGGGAAGTGTTTGCATTCTTCACCTCTTGTTTTCATGCATACACAAATCCAGTGGCAGTTCTTGCTTGTATGGCTCCCCTACTCCCAGACATTTGGAACAACACAAATAAATAATCAGAACATTTAAAACTATATATATATATACAAAAATAAGACTCATAAATATCAAAAAGAAGTAAGAAAGACAAATAGAAAAAAATGGTAGTATATAAATACGAAGAGAATCAAATTATTACACTATTCATTTATTACCTTGTCAGCTCTGGGATTCGAGCCAGCAACTTTTCAGTTACTGGCCCAATGTTATAACCACTAGGCTACCTGCTGCCCTAAGCATGAGACACCACAAAATACTCAATATATCACAAAAGATACAAAATATCAGAATATGATCTTTTAAGTAGAAACATACCTTTATCTTTTGCGTGTTTCTCCTCTTCTTCTTTCCTCTTTTTCCAAACCTGATGGCTTAGACCTTTTCTTATCTGTTTGTGTGTATTTGGCACTCGAGCATCAATACATTACCCATCCCCCAACTCTGTCAACCAAGAGTCAAGACTAAACCAATTCACCTTGGTGGTGTGCAGACTGGTTTTAGATTATTCTTTGAAACTATATATTCACAGTATTATGAATGAATTGTGGATTATTTGGTAGCATTTCATAGGTGACTGATTTTACTAATTGCATTAGTACTGTACAAAGTTAGAGGCGCTCTATTTGATAGATTCCCCCACTCCCCCTACCTCGGGCTTCCAGTGGGGAGACCTGAGGTCAACCTACCCCGGCCCCCTCCCCATCTCGTACTTCTGAGTGGGAGACCTTCCCAGGCAGTAGCCTGCCTAGCTCACAAACTAGAATCAGGGCGCCCACTCCGACAAGGTTAATTGACCCACAGTCCCACACGGTGACATGATATCATTGACGTGACGTGCAAATAATAGACAGAAAACAGATTGTGCAAATGTCACCATTCCGAATTTTTTTGTGCCTGCCCATGTAGCCCATACCTAAATCCACTACTGCACAAATCACACTGAAGTGGCACCTGCAAGAATGATAGGAGTCCTGCATAACCTGAGTTTCAATATCACAAGCAGAGCCTCACACTGAATGTGACACTGTATTGTCAGGCAAGATCAAAATTGTAGCCAAGATGTTGACAGCCCCATGTTGTTCTCACATTACACCTACCACATAACACTTGTCCAGGGGTCTCACACTTACAGAAGAGCTGCTATTTTGTAGCTGCTATGTCCCTGTGGTATAGCTGCTTCTCAGACATTGGGTAGAGGGCATTGGCGGGACACGCTGGCTTATACATGTTAATGTCCCCTTTTCCCTATTCCAGTCCTGTTAGATTGATGGCTCAGCAGTGGTTCTCATTGATCAATCAGACACAATCTGCGTCTCAATTGAAACCTGGCCAGGGGGATTGTGCATTCTTTCAGGGGAAGCACATCCCTTTGGGCTATGACAGTGCTCCGCGCTGGATCGATTGTTTTCAACTTATTTGTTGTAAATACTTTGTAACCTTATCCGTGAATCATCTACAGTCGCCCCGTGCCACAGAGTAGGTGACAACACAGCTACAATTCATATAAACTGGAGGAGTGACAGAGCCTCAAAGTAATCTAGGTGGTCAAATCTGGAGAAGGGATTACGGAAATGATGAGGAATAATTATGCATTTCATCACAATGATGGATTCTACCACATCCTCCTCTGTACAATATTTCCCCTGAGATCGTAGAGAGGCTATAGCTTTTTGCTTGTATCTACTTTTGAGAGCTATTGTCCATGGTCCTTTTTCAATGCAATGACACCGACATTGAACATGGGAAGAAGTAAATTATTCTCCTTGTGAAATTGATTTAACCTTGAACTGCAAATGCTTTATACCATGTATGATGGGAGGCCTTCTTGTTCAGAGGTAGATATACACTTGAATTGGTTTAGGGCCTTTTTCATAAATGTTGTTATACTCTTGTTTTACTGTATGCTTCTTACTCTGGTGACCTTTAATAATCCCATTTAACCATTAACAAGGTCAGGTGAATAATTTAAGAAATGCCTATAGCCATTATGAGAAAATCTAGAACAGGCATTGCTGTTAATGTTGTATCACTGTAAATGTTACATCTAACACGACGAAGAGAACGAACCCTAGGCTGCTTCAGCACTCTGTCCTGATTTGTCATACGTGTCTGCTGTTTCCCAGGGCTGGATACAAAGGCCAAGAAACACACAAGGAACATGCATTCTTTATGTGACGTCCTCATCAAATTCAGTGCAGTGGAATGGATGGAATCTCAATGACTTTTTCAAAATTCTTCCCTCAGAAACAGCAGGACAATATGAATGGAAATCATAAAGGACAGCTCCTCTCCCTCCAGCAATGGGGAAAGGACCTTTTTCCACTGACCCGGACATGCGGAACTTGTGCACTCAGTTGCTCATTAACAATATAAATGAATCCCTTCGACCTCTGTGTTTCGGAGTTAGAGCAGACTTGTGAAAAGAATGTGAACAGATTATCTGTGTTAAAACAGTTATTTACAGCATTCATTGTGTGAGCCCAAAGCAGAAGTCAGTCATCACAAAATAACACTGTTTTTGTTCAATCATAATAATTTGTCTTATAACAATGTTTGTCCAGGACCCAGCCTTGGGCAAGGTGATTTCTTCCTACAAGAAGAAAAAAAGCTTGTTCAAATTCAACCCTGTTGCTACTCTCAATACAGCATCATATCATGTTTTTTGTTAATATTACACAATATAATACCAATATCAAACCTTATGATTCTAGTTTCTAGCAAAGGATAGCTAAAGATAGAATAAAACTCCATTCTGACAACGCAGTCATATTTCTATATTCATGTATTAATTATAATCTTGTGAAAGAACAAGGGTAAAAACAAAAGTGTTGGGCTAGCATTAAATGGTGTTGTTGTTGGCCCACTCTCTGTCATTCTAATGAGGGAGGCTTTATTAGACCCAGTCTACAATGGAGGTTGGAAATGTCACAGAACAGGTCCTGACATTTCTGTGTTTGATATGGAATCAAAATGGGAGTCGTGGAGTTCACAGCGACTGAACATATCTGCAGTTACAAAATAACAAAATCATTGTGTTCCGGCCTCAGAGGGAAGAATGCTGTTAATGATGCTGGCTTTTCTACTTTTTTAATGATGCATCCATTAACATTTTGGAATGCTTCCCTGTAGGTCTAAGCCCTTAGATCGCAATATCTGCTAAGCTAACATATGGAATTGTTTTAAGATGGTCATAAAATGTATCATTTAGCCATTTGATTTGGAATTTTAGGACCCCTGTAGGTATAAAAAAGGATTTGATAAAACATTGAAGTTGGCCTTTACTGCTATAGCCCATAAAAACACATTGAATAGCACATGTGTACATGGCAAAACAGACAGTCCAAAAATAAATCATAAGGAACAAGGTTTTGAAGTGTCTGTCCTATATCTGAGAGATATAATATATACAGTACCAGTCAAAAGTTTGGACACATCTACTCATTCAATGGTTTTACTTTTTTTTTCTTCTATTTTCTACATTGTAGAATAATAGTGAAGACATAAAAACTATGAAATACCACTTATGGAATCAAGTAGTAACCAAAAAAGTGTTAAACAAATCAAAATATATTTTATATTTGAGATTCTTCAAACTAGCCACCCTTTGCCTTGATGACAGCTTTGCACACTCTTGGCATTCTCTCAACCAGCTTCACGAGGTAGTCAACTGGAAAGCATTTCAATTAACAGGTGTGCCATGTTAAAAGTTAATTTGTTCTTAATGTGTTTGAGCCAATCAGTTGTGTTGTGACAAGTTAGGGGTGGTATACAGTGGGGGAAAAAAGTATTTGATCCCCTGCTGATTTTGTACATTTGCCCACTGACAAAGAAATTATCAGTCTATAATTTTAATGGTAGGTTTATTTGAACAGTGAGAGACACAAAAAAATCCAGAAAAACACATGTCAAAAATGTTATAAAATGATTTTCATTTTAATGAGGGAAATTATAATTTAATGAGGGAAATAATAATAGTACTTGGTGGCAAAACCCTTGTTGGCAATCACGTTTGTTGTAGTTGGACACCAGGTTTGCACACATCTCAGGAGGGATTTTGTCCCACTCGTCTTTGCAGATCTTCTCCAAGTCATTAAGGTTTCGAGGCTGACGTTTGGCAACTCAAACCTTCAGTTCCCTCCACAGATTTTCTATGGGATTAAGGTCTGGAGACTGGCTAGGCCACTCCAGGACCTTAATGTGCTTCTTCTTGAGCCACTCCTTTGTTGCCTTGACCGTGTGTTTTGGGTCATTGTCATGCTGGAATACCCATCCACGACCCATTTTCAATGCCCTGGCTGAGGGAAGGAGGTTCTCACCCAAGATTTGACAGTACATGGCCCCGTCCATCGTCCCTTTGATGCGGTGAAGTTGTCCTGTCCCCTTAGCAGAAAAATACCCCCAAAGCATAATGTTTCCACCTCCATGTTTGACGGTGGAGATGGTGTTCTTGGGGTCATAGGCAGCATTCCTCCTCCTCCTCCAAACATGGCGAGTTGAGTTGATGTCAAAGAGCTCCATTGTGGTCTCATCTGACCACAACACTTTCACCAGTTGTCCTCTGAGTCATTCAGATGTTCATTGGCAAACTTCAGATGGGCATGTATATGTATTCTTGAGCAGGGGGACCTTGCGGGCGCTGCAGGATGTCAGTCCTTCACGGCGTAGTGTGTTACCAATTGTTTTCTTGGTGACTGTGGTCCCAGCTGCCTTGAGATCATTGACAAGATCCTCCCGTGTAGTTCTGTGCTGATTCCTCACCGTTCTCATGATCATTGCAACTCCACGAGGTGAGATCTTGCATGGAGCCCCAGGCCGAGGGATATTGACAGTTCTTTTGTGTTTCTCCCATTTGCGAATAATCACACCAAATGTTGTCACCTTCTCACAAAGCTGCTTGGCGATGGTCTTGTAGCCCATTCCAGCCTTGTGTAGGTCTACAATCTTGTCCCTGACATCCTTGGAGAGCTCTTTGGTCTTGGCCATGGTGGAGAGTTTGGAATCTGATTCATTGATTGCTTCTGTGGACAGGTGTCTTTTTTACAGGTAACAAGCTGAGGTTAGGAACACTCCCTTTAGGAGTGTGCTCCTAATCTCAGCTCGTTACCTGTATAAAAGACACTTGGGAGCCAGAAATCTTTCTGATTGAGAGGGGGTCAAATACTTATTTCCCTCATTAAAATGCTAATCAATTTATAACATTTCTGACATGCGTTTTTCAGGATTTGTTTGTTGTTATTCTGTCTCTCACTGTTCAAATAAACCTACCATTAAAATTATAGACTGATAATTTCTTTGTAAGTGCGCAAACGTACAAAATCAGCAGGGGAACAAATACTTTTTCCCCCACTGAACAGAAGATAGCCCTATTTGGTAAAAGATCAAGTCTATATAATGGCAAGAACAGCTCAAATAAGCAAAGAGAAATGACAGTGCATCATCACTTTAAGACATGAAGGTCAGTCAATTCGGAATGTTAAGAACTTTGAAAGTTTATTCAAGTGCAGTCGCCCAGACCATCAAGCGCTAAGATGAAACTGACTCTCATGAGGACCGCCACAAGAAAGGAAGACCCAGAGTTACCTCTGCTGAAGAGGATAAGTTCGTTACTGTTAACTGCACCTCAGATTGCAGCCCAAATAAATGCTTCACAGAGTTCAAGTAACAGACACATCTCAACATCAACTGTTCAGAGGAGACTGTGTTAATCAGGCCTTCATGGTCGAATTTGTGCAAAGAAACCACTACTAAAGGACACCAATAATAAAAAGACACTTGCTTTGGCCATTAAACACCAGAAATGGACATTAGACCAGTAAAAATCTGTCCTTTGGTCTGATGAGTCCAAATTTGTGTCTTTGTGAGACACAGAGTAGGTGAACGGATGATCTCCGCATGTGTGGTTCCCACTGTGAAGCATGGAGGAGGAGGTGTGATGGTGTAGATGTGCTTTGGTGGTGACACTGTCTGTTTTTCAAGAGGACAATGACCCAACACACCTCCAGTCTGTGTAAAGGCTATTTTACCAAGAAGGAGAGGGATGGAATGCTGCATCAGATTGCCTGGTCTCCACAATCAGCCGACCTCAACCCAATTGAGATTTTTTTTGGGATGAGTTGGACCACAGAGTGAAGGAAAAGCAGCCAACTTGTGCTCAGCATATGTGGGAATTCCTTCAAGACTGTTGGAAAACATTCCAGGTGAAGCTGGTTGAGGTAATGCCAAGAGTGTACAAAGCTGTCATCAAGGCAAAGGGTCGCTACTTTGAAGAATCTAAAAGCTAAAATATACTTTTTTTGGTTAATACATGATTCCATAGGTGTTATTTCAAAGTTTTGATGTCTTCACTATTATTCTACAATGTAGAAAAATAGTAAAAATAATGAAAAACCCTGGAATGAGTAGGTTTATCCAAACTTTTGACTGGTACTGTATATATTTTTTACATCCAGTAATGGGTTACCTTCAGAGACTCTGCTGAAGCTTGTGTGCTTTGTAGAGTAGAACAACCGACACGTTCATGTTTTTGAGAGTTTCCCCTTTCAATATTGGTATTAGTTTGTAGCTCCAACGGTTCGATCTGGACAGTCGATTTTGTAAGAAGATCTCTTCGAAATGAGTTCAGTCTCTTGTGGCTGTTGTAGAGCCAGTCAATGTTCGTGAGTCTCAACTTTCGATGGTGGTGACTAGGGTTGTTGCGGTGACCGTATTGTTGCCACACCGGCGGTCATGAGTCATGAAGGCAGTCATTTTCCTTATGACTGTTTAGTCATGGTAATTAGGCTTCTCCAAACTCTGTTGCTGCTGCTGGTCATTAGGAGCCTACCAAACTTGCTAACTACCTGGTACTCAGCATTCTATTGTCCCTCTAATCACTCTGACATCAATGCAAATGTAATCGAAAATCTAATCAAAGACTTCATGAGCCCATGGGCTCATGTTGCGCAACATTTCTATAGGCTATGCAATTGCGGAGATGACAGAGTGATGGCCTCTACTAAAAAGAGGAGGATCCCATTGGCTTTCTATGGACTAGGTGTACTGTATTTATTTCTCAACTTTCCTAATAAGCCCATTGCTTATATTTACAACAGGAGTATAGCCTACCTGGCTGGCATGAAAATGAATCACGTGAAATTTACTAGTTAAGTGCATAGATTACGTTTTTTTTTAAAGACAAGATTAAATCAAGCATAGTCTGATGGGTGACAATATTAGCCTATCACTTGTGAATTATACATTATCACTTGTGAATGATTGCGTAAAAAATGATTTTTTTTATGCTAGCGGTTGTATTAATTTCCGATCTATCCCATCCCATAATTCTACCAGACTATGTTTGGAATATCTATTTCACACTGGGTGCGAGACCTGGAGAGGTCTACAAGCCACAGTGTATTGCACACACTGTGAAATTTGGTGGAGGATCGGTGGTGATCTGGGGGTGCTTCAGCAAAGCTGGAATTGGGCAGATTTGTCTTTGTGAAGGACGCATGAATCAAGCCACGTACAAGGTTGTCCTGGAAGAAAAATTGCTTCCTTCTGCTCTGACAATGTTCCCCATCTCTGAGGATTGGTTTTTCCAGCAGGACAATGCTCCATGCCACACAGCCAGGTCAATCAAGGTGTGGATGGAGGACCACCGGATCAAGACCCTGCCATGGCCAGCCCAATCTCCAGACCTGAACCCCATTGAAAACCTCTGGAATGTGATCAAGAGGAAGATGGATGGTCACAAGCCATCAAATAAAGCCGAGCTGCTTGAATTTTTGCACCAAGAGTGGCATAAAGTCACCCAACATCTTTGTGAAAGACTGGTGGAGAGCATGCCAAGACTCATGAAAGCTGTGATTGAAAATTAGGGTTATTCCACCAAATATTGATTTCTGGACTCTTCCTAAGTTAAAACATTAGTATTGTTTTGTTTTAAAATGAATAGGAACTTATTTTCTTTGCATTACTCGAGGTCAGACACCACTGCATCTTTTTTGTTATTTTGACCAGTATTCATTTTCTGCAAATAAATGCTCTAACTGACAATATTTTTATTTGGAATTTGTGAGAAATGTTGTCAGTAGTTTATAGAATAAAACAAAAATGTTCATTTTACCCAAACACATACCTATAAATAGTAAAACCAGAGAAACAGATAATTTTGCAGTGGTCTTGTCACGGTTGTCGTCGGTTAAGGAGGACCAAAACGCAGCAGGTATGTTTATGCTCATCTTGCTTTTTAATAAATACAAAATGAACATACCAAAAACGAAACCACGAACAACAAAACAGTCTGGCAAAGCCTAAGGCTACACACAGAACAATCACCCACAAATACCAAACACAAACACACCCTACTATATGGGACTCTCAATCAAAGGCAGATAGACAACACCTGCCTTCAACTGAGAGTCCCAACCCCAATTAACCAAACATAGACATACACTCACTAGACTCCACATAGAAATACCTAAACATAAACCAACACCCGGAATTACTAAATCAAACACCCTTTTTACAAAACACACCACCCTGAACCACATAAAACAAATACCCTCTGCCACGTCCTGACCAAACTACAAAACAATTAACCTTATACTGGCCAGGACGTGACAGGTCTCTTAATTTTTTCCAGAACTGTATTTCTTTGTTAACCGCTCAACACAGAACAGCCGCGTGTGCGCACCCCCTCAAATCGTTTGAAGAAAATATCCTTTCTATTTTATTCAGCTTTGTTCAATTGTATTCTTCATACTATAAAATAATTGTGGCTTGTAGGCTATGTGTGTAAGCCAGGAGATGCTAAATGTGTTTATGTTAATTAACGGTCGATTACCTTGAGACCGACAGTTATTTGCTTGATAATCACCAGCTGATGTAATTTTGTGACCGCCACAGCCCTAGTGGTAAACGTATGAGTTTGTAGCTCACATGGTTAGAGTTCTACAAAATATTTTGTGATGATTTTCTTCTCCAGATCCTCTCATGTAGAAAAAGGCCACTTTCAAGAGCCCCATGTTATGGAATAGGCACAAACTTTATTTTTTTTTACCTTTAAGGTTAGTTAGCATGTCAAATTAGTGTACATGCCAAGAAAGAAAGTTCTGCCTCAGATATCTACAGATATCTTTTGCATGCATAGTTTCCATCAAGCTGATTTCCAACCTGCTCCTCAGTGCCAGTGCTAATTTATTGGTCAGGGAGCAAAAAATATATTGTGTAAAACATATTTTATCATAGTGTTATTTACGTTTGCCCTAAGGGGCAAAGTAGCTTTCAGTTATTGGAGTGAGCACCATTATCATTAGGGATAATCATTCCTCTACAACAGTTAAAGTAGTGTGAACTCTCCACAGTGGTCCCACAGTGTCCACAGACGATTCACGTCCAAACACACATGAATTCAAAACTCGTGTCAATATCAAGACAAGGCCTACGTCGAGGGCTTTCTCCGTCTTTCTCCTCGGGCTTAAATGTCAAAAACAGACTGAACCCTCATATCACTCGCAGAAATAGTCTCCTTGGATTCATTGCCATCCTGCCGCACAAGCAAAATTCTAATAAGTGCTGGATTGTTCGCAAACAGAGAGGGAGAGAGAGAGAGGGAGAGCAAGCGAGAGCCGGGTCGAAAGATAGAAATCCTGTTGTATCTCCAGGCTGGGGCTATTTGCATGGCAATGAAGGCCGTGAGTGTTCAGCACTGTTCAGATGTGCACCCAGACAATAGTGCCAGTGTTTGTTCTTTCAAGGGAAGTTTGAGAAAGAGGGGAAAAGGAAAGAAGAAGAAGAAAGGGGGAGGTCGTCAGTGGAAGGGATTACGCATTGTGAGAACCATGTCCATTTGCTGCTACTGTTATTGGGTCTGAAAAGCAGTATCTGCAGTACCAGGGCCCTTAGTTAACCAGACGGTGTGTTTTCTTCCACACCATGATGATCTCTGTTGGTAGCAGCTGTTGAAGAGTGGCTTACAGAGAGAACAATCACGCATGAAGGTGGGTGTAGCTAATGTTTCTTTCAGAATGTGAAATTAATAAAGAGTATAGACATAGATCTACTAGAGATGATTCAATTCTAAGTTGTTATGGTTTATTTAATTTAACATGTAGGTATTACATGTAACTGATTATTGATGCTGGATTATGTGAAACTGGGACCAGACCAACTTTTTTTTGAAGAAATGCTTTCATCATTGTTCATGTACCGTTATAAAAAAAAATCACAGAGTATATCATATGCTCTATAAAGCCTTAAACATTATAAATCTTGAAATAGAAGGATGAATACATTTTTATCAAAATGAATCAATTGAATGGGCTTTCTGTAATGGGATGGTCATTCAAAGGATCATTTAACTATTTGATTTTGTATTGTGAGACCCCTTAAGGTATCAAAACATTTTACAAATAAATATTGGATGAAACATTGAATTTGGAATCAATGCTATTAGCCAATAGAAACACATTGAATAAGATATTCACTACAACAGATAGTCCCCCCCAAAAAATCTAAAGCAAGTTTGTTCTGAAGTGTCTGTCCTATATCTGAGAGATATAAGAAAGATCAGATAACTACTATTATTCATGTTTTTACATGTATTTATCCCATTATTTTAGGCGCTAAACTATCTCCATTTATACTTCAATATATTATTTTAACTGGTACCGGGGACCTTCAGATGAGTCTTGTGAGGTTTGTGGGCGTCCTAGGGCAAAACGGAGAACACCATCGTGTTTGTGAGAGTCTCAGCGTTGACTCGAGTGGTCATAATAGAGTGGTCATAATAGTTTGTAGACCAAACCATTCGGACGCTACAGGCGTTTTCGTGAGAAGACCACATTTTGGTCTCATAGTCTGACAAACACCACTCTAGCTCTGCCACCTTTCACCACAAATGCGGAAGGGCGATATTGGCAGATGCTGTGGATTGAGACGCAGCCCATGCAAAAAAATATCTCTAGTTTAAACAGACAAAGTTTCATGGGGATCTTTATATTATGTTAATTAGATTTCCAATGGCCGAATGATCATTGAAGACCAAGAGTTAAACACCCAGATGTCATATCTATAGAAGTACCTCACTGTTGCTCAATGCATCTAAAAATGTTAGTCCCCTTTATCACAACTAGTTAACATATATCATTACAGTTGCCTGTATAAGACAGATGATCAATTAGTATAATGTATGTTAATGAAGAATTGCAATGTAAACTCTGGTGATATTGTGGTCTTATTAAGAACTCCTCTGAACATGTTGAACTCTATAGTGTACATTGTCATTCTTCCCAGATGCGTTATTCTAATTGCTTATGAAACTAACAAGACAAAACAATTTATTCATAGAAATATCAAAGTGTGAATGTACAAACGATGTCTTAAAAAGGATAACAATTAACATTTTTTTCACTCTAAAATTACCACGTTAGTGATACATTGTAGACACTAATGACTAACATAACAACACGCAAATACAGTAAGACTTCTACTAAGTAGTACATGGTAGCGTGACATTCTGCCATTGTTTTTGTTCAGCTTGGGGTATTCATGTTCCTGATTTAGGAGAGGTAGATGACATTGCTTTCTGAAGCCGAACAGTAAACAACATGTCCCAACATGGGCTCCCCAATGACCAATTAAAATGCATTTTAGTTTTGGTGAAGTGATCCAACGATGGTTTGGTTCTTCACAGGGAGATCAACCATTCTATCTGTCTTCTGGAAATGAAAGGGGGATCATTCAGCAGTGTTTTGTACTAAAGTGACATTTCAGGCTGGCTATCTATAGGCATACAACTTTTTTTGAAATTGACTAGTTACACAATTGCTGTACTGTTGCTTTGTTCCACTGATTGCATGCCAGGGATGAAAGTACAGCATGCTCTGCACACAGACAAAACATTTACTCTGTGATGGACATACCTTTACTGGAGTGTTATATTGTTATTCCATGTCTTATTACAATGAAGTTACTCTGTTATAACGTCTTTGTCTACATAGACTACCTTGTGTTACACTTACGGGCCTTATGGCACATTGCACACATGCTTAATGCAGCCAGTTCTGAGATATGGCAGGTAGGTAGTTTAACAGTATGTGAAGTGTGATGTGGAGAATGTAAATATCTCAATGAGATCACATATAGGAGAATAATGTGACTGTCTCACTGCATCTAGTGTTTAACATTGCGAGACCCCAGCTCATTCTCACCCTGTCATGTCATGGAGTAGTGGAGATGTGTACATGTTCCTGCTTACTACAGAAAAAAAGGTCTGCCAGCCGCAAGGTTCTACACGCAGTGATCCTATACATCAAAAATAAATTCAAATGGTGCATCGAATGGAAAATAGACCACTTTCTGGGGTTGCTCAGATCAACACCCCACCCCAGCGTAATTTGCATTTATTGCATTTTTGACAGATTCTAGAATAAGTAATCCACCACCATTCATTGTGCCACCCACGCCATGTTTCATTGTGCCATCCATGCCATGTTTCATTGTGCCATCCACGCCATGTTTCATTGTGCCATCCACGCCATGTTTCATTGTGCCATTCACGCCATGTTTCATTGTGCCATCCACGCCATGTTTCATTGTGCCATCCACGCCATGTTTCATTGTGCCATCCACTCCTTGTTTCATTGTGCCATCCACGCCCTGTTTCATTGTGCCATCCACTCCTTGTTTCATTGTGCCATCCACGCCCTGTTTCATTGTGCCATCCACGCCATGTTTCATTGTGCCATCCACGCCATGTTTCATTGTGCCATCCATGCCATGTTTCATTGTGCCATCCACGCCATGTTTCATTGTGCCATCCACGCCATGTTTCATTGTGCCATCCACGCTATGTTTCATTGTGCCATCCACGCTATGTTTCATTGTGCTACTTAATGCCATTAAGCCAGATGCCATTTCAGTTTAATTACCATGGAAAAAAGCTATTGCAAAAAAGAATTGCTAATGGACATGCATAGAAATATTAGCATACAATATATTGATTGGTAGGAAACCTGGCGTATTCATATTAGTCTGTTGTCATGGCATTAGGTATTTCTAAACAAACGACACAGCACTTATGAGTTAGGACAGACTTCAGTGAAAGACCTGCCTATAGCACCACATTTTTATGAGCCTTTGTATAAAAGCATGGGTTCTGTTTTTCTGCCTAGTCTATGCACCATCTTCTATTGCATCTTGTTAGCCAACTATCTCTAGATCTGTTGGGCCGTGTGTCAGCCAGTCACGGTGGTGTGTGACTTATCTGGCACTGATATTTATTGGCGTACCTAGTTGGGATATGTTAAACACTGGGAGTTGCCTCAGTAGAATCGGAGGCTGTTTTCTAGTTTTGGCCATCAGCGTTCAGTTAGCCTGCTTGGCAGCCCTATGAAGGCCCATCATTACTTTACGATTCACTGGCCACTAATTGGAATTTCCATCCACGACGCTCGTGCTGATATGAATATGCCCAGTTAAGACGCACTTACACACAAACATATACACTTTCACTCACATTGTGCGACCAAATTGAATTTCAAAAAGAAATTGTGCATTGGTAATAGATTTTTACCATCACATTGTAATGTATGGAGCTTGACAGTAAATACTTTCACAAGATTAAATATGACCATTAGGCAGTCAGACTACTTCCATGGCTACTACAGCGACCACTACTTATTTCAAAATGCAGACAGAATGATTGTATTATTTAATATTATTGCACACAGTATTATCTCTGGCGACGTTGAAGGTCTATATTTCTGAATGTACAGAAACATACAAAATGCTAAACTACTCAAAGCATTTCACTGATGGTGATGGTATTTTGATGAAACTACTATTTCATATCTTGAATGCAAGGTCCAATGCAGCCTTTTTTTTTTATCTCAATATCAAATCATTTCTGGGTAACAATTAAGTATCTTACTGTGATTCTTAAAATGGTTAAAAATAAACAAAAATAGCTAGAATTTTGCTAGGACTGTTTGGGAGTGGTCTGAGTGGACAGGGGAAAACAGAAAACTAGCTGTTATTGGCAGAGGTGTAGAACACATTTTTTCTTCTTCTTTATTGGTCTATTAATTAATCAGGCAGGTCACCCGTCATAAAAGTCAGTATTCGACATCTATCCATGTCTAAGGACATGGAAACGCAAAAAACAGCCACCAGGGGCAACAGTGAGCTCTTTTACCGATAGGCTTTGGTTTTGCTATTGTGTTGTGGATGGGGATGGCAGATGCTTGTACTCATCTGGTTCCAAAGGTCGCATGTTTGAATCCAATGATAGAAAGTTGTTTTAGATATTTTAGTTTTAAGCCTATACCAAACCTTAACCCTTACCTTAACCATTGTGAGTTAATACCTCACCTTAAGAATTTTGAGTTAATGCCTAAACTTAACCTTGGAACGATACAGAGTAACCAAACACTTCGGACATTTGGAACAACTTCGAAATTTGACGTTTGAGAAAAATGGATGAACGTCTAATTCTGAGACGAGATTATGAGAGCTTTTTGTAATGAAATTACTGCCTGTTAATTTCTCCAGGCAGGACAAAACTCCCTCCCACCAAACAGGCTGAAATGTCATGCAGGATTTTCAAACAGCTCTTACACTAAAAGGGTATTATCATAATTTTCACAATTTCACAGTATTATTCCAACCCGCACAGTGCGGATATATATAAATAACACATGAAAATCACATGTTTGACTGCACTGAGCCTTTAAGCCATTCTCACCACAAAATAATTTGGAGAGTTTCTCTGAACAGGAGACACAAAAGGAATCGTGGGGCAATGTTTGCATCAAGAGAGAACAGTCAGACTGCAACTATTTGACTCAGTTACACACCTGATCTCTATGAGACAAGATTTATATTGGGAATAGCATGAAGACAATCTGAGGGAAACGGTAGATTAGCAAGACACTAAAATAGAAACAAGCCATTATAATGGCAGAGACACCAGCTGTTGGTGGAGTATCACTATTGGTTACCATACCAATGCAAAGGGTTTCATATTGGTTTCTCTGTCAATGGCAGAAGCGACCAGCAGATATATTGCATGGTTGTCATGATGGCACTGTCAAAAAGTTTATTAAAAAAAACGCTTGATTTATCAGCTCAAACAGAAAACCACTAAAATGCTCTAGAATTGTCAGTTCAGTTTTTGTGTACAAAACGTTTTACATTTTATTAATATAAGATAAGTAAAATATGTTCTACAGTTCATATCTCTTTGTTTCCATTGTTAATATTGACCAGGTCTGTAGCTGGGTTTCCACATTCCCCAAACTCCCCCTTCCGGAACTACTATTAGACATGTAGTCATCCCGCAATGTCCTAGACTTGACCGAAGCTCCACATTTCACAGGACATTTTATGCTCTTTCCAGGCACATGTGTCTCTATTGTCCATGTCTGACCAATTATTGATTAGTCAGCTGCATAGAGCTGTATCATGCTGAAGGAATGATGTTTGGGTCCTACTGCTCGCCCATGGAATACAATACATGGCCTTGTTTCCTCATAAAACAGAAGAGGCTTTTTATCCTCACAAGAGTTCAAGTCAAAATCCCAGCATTAGACCATCCTTCCAAGAAGCAGAAACACAAAAACTTTTCTTGGATATCTCTGTTGGAAGCTGCACTTGTCAGTAATAGCTGTTTAAAATGTATTTTTCATGCCTCTAAATACAGTGTTTGACAAGGGGTTGATAGAGGCCACGGCTGGTATTTAGATTTGTGTCAAAGCCTGGTAAAAATATTCTTTCATCTTGTCAGCTAGATAAACAACAATCAAATATGAAAGATGACTTGCTTCTCTTCTTATTAAAAATTGATCTCAGTTTTGTATTGTTCAGATGAGGATTCCATCTCTCAATGTGGTCAAATTGCTTTGACCAGAATTAATTCACCCATCATCTCCATTTTGATAAATCGTTACAAAATCTTATGAATATGTTGGAATATTCATCTTATGAAACAAGTTCAACAAGTCATCCATTCCAACCACCCTTGTCCCTTCCACAACAGAATGACTGTCTACAGCAACAGGCCAACAGCAGGGTGGCCAGCCACCTCTCTAAGGTCCTTGCCATATCACTGTGTCTCTCTGACGCTCAGAGGAACCTTTTTAATGAACCAGTGATATCTGTACCTCTGTGCGCTAACCACGGGGAGAGGCTCAGAAAATGGATCAGCGGTCTAACACAATGCGGTGTCCTTGTCTGCTGGACTTAGTAATTATCCTGTCCTTGACATCATGCTGCATGTTGATTGAGGCAAGAGCTCCACACAGTCTGGAGCCCAACCACCAGCTTGGCCAGGGGTCTCCCACCACAGCTCTACACCAGAGACTCAGACGGGGCTGGATCTGGAAACAGCTTTTTGTCCCAGAGGAGGACCCCAATCCAAGCGTGATTGGCCAGGTACCAGTTCTCCCCTGAATGAAAATGTCCTACATTATAGCAGTCAATGGCTTTTGACTAAATTCTCAGTAGATTTGTTTTCTTTTCTCCTTTCCCTCAGCTAAAATCAGACTACGACAGAGGCGATTTCTCTATCAAGTATATACTGTCGGGGGAAGGTGCAGGGGAGATGTTTGAGATCAATGAATATTCAGGAGAGATCCGTACATTGCAGAAGCTGGACCGCGAAGAGAAGGCCTTCTACCTCCTGCAGGCTCATGCCCTTGCTCGGAAGTCCAACGAACCCGTGGAGCCCCAGTCAGAGTTCATCATCAAGGTCCAAGACATCAACGACAACATCCCCCAGTTCCAGAACGAGCCCTATGTCTCCAGCATCCCTGAGATGTGTCCCATGGGTATGTTTGATACATCAATATGCGGAAACTACAGGTCCATATTAGGACAGCCTCAGTCCCAGCAGAAGTTTGAAATAACTCCTGCTGAGACTGTCCTAGTATGGACAGTGACACAGTCAATTACATTGAAATTACGCATATGGTTGATGAAAAATCTTAGTTGAGGGATCTTGTGAATTTTACTGAGCACATGAAGTTACGATTAAGTCCCTCAAGTCACATGGTAGAGGTGATTTTATGCAGGTTTGAAATGTTACCTGCACCTGTACCTTGTAGAGCATTTGAAATGAAAACATGTACATTTCCCGTATGGATGTATTTTGCTTAGCACCTGGAGTTGTGATTTGTGAGTCCCTCACATGGTACAGGGGATTTCATACAGGTTTGAAATGTACCTTGAAGAGCATTTGAAATAAATTAATTGTTTCATCTCATTTGAAATGATAGAATAATATAAAGGCTATATGTCTGTCCTCAGACGCCCTTTCAGGAAGTTGAAAGTATTGGTTTGTGTATCATACCTCTGAATCCCTCATATGATTTATTTTTATGTAAATAATGTTATCATTACTAGTGCCATTTCATAGCGCAAGCATAACCATTTCAATTTATATGTAATCTGCCTTTTCAGAATAATATCTTTCTTGTAATAAATCATAATGCATTGGACTTGGACAGAGAGAGAGAGCGAGAAAGAGAAGAAGAGAGAGCGAATGAGAGGAAAAGAGAAAAGGTGGAGACACAAACAGAGGTGGTCATAGAGAATGAGAGATACAGAAAGTAATACCCCCGGCTAACAGAGAGAGAGCGAGAGAGAAAGAGAGAGTGGTCGCTAGAAGAAACAGAAATAGACATGCAGACTGAAAGAGAGGGACAGAGAAAGATAGTGACAGAGTGGTGGAGGGAGAAAAACGAGGAGAGAACGACGGGGAGCGAGAGACAAAGAGAAAGAGAGATGTCACGGTGGAGGGTGGAGAGGTTGTCACGCACACCTGCCCAGCCTCAGTGCCTAGCAAAAGGCCACAGTGAGCGTTGGGCACCCAGCCTTATCCCATCCCTCCTCTGCCCACCGCCTCCCTCTGCACCCCTGAGCCAGACAGACCCTGTGGGAACGTGGCATAATCACTTTATTTCCCCGTTGGCTGCTGGAGGGTGGCTGGGAGGCTGTAACCTGAGCCAAGCCTGCCTGTGTGATCCTCTCCCACTCCACAGGGACTATCGTGGCCCAGGTGACAGCTACAGATGCTGACGATCCCCTGTTCGGAAACAATGCCAAGCTCATCTACTCCATCCTACAGGGGGAGCCCTACTTCTCTGTGGAGCCCAAGACAGGTATAGTTGAGAGATAGATACACTACAAGGCAAAAAGTATATGGACACCCCTTCAAATTAGTGGATTGGGCTATTTAAGCCACACCCATTGTTGACAGGTGTATAATATTGAGCACACAGCCATGCAATCTCCATAGACAAACATTGGCAGTAGAATGGCCTGTACTGAAGAGCTCAGTGACTTTCAACGTGGCACATTCATAGGATGCCACCTTACCAACAAGTCAGTTCGTTAAATGAATGCCCTGCTAGAGATCCCTGGTCAAATGTAAGTGCTGTTATTGTGAAGTGGAAACATCTAGGAGCAACAACAGCTCAGCCACAAAGTGGTAGGCCACACAAGCTCACAGAACATGACCAACCTTGTGCTAAAGTCTGTCCTCGGTTGCAACACTCATTACTGAATTCCGAACTCCCTCTGGAAGCAATGTCAGCACAAGATCTGTTTGTTGGGAGCTTAAAAAAATGGGTTTCTATGGCCGATCAGTCGCACACAAGCCTTTAATCACCATGCGCAATGCTAAGCATCGGCTGGAGGGGTGTAAAGCTTGCCGCCATTGGGCTCTGGAGTAGTGGAAATGCGTTCTCTGGAGTGATGAATCACGCTTCACCATCGGGCAGTCCGACGACAAATCTGGGTTTGACAGATGCCAGGAGAATGCTACCTGCCCGAATGCAGAGTACCAACTGTAAAGTTTAGTGGAGGAGGGATAATGGTCTGGGGCTGTTTCTCATAGTTCGGGCTAGGCCCCTTAGTTACAGTGAAGGGAAATCTTAATGCTACAGCATACAATGACATTCTAGATGATTCTGTGCTTCCAACTTTGTGGCAACAGTTTGTGGTAGGCCCTTTACTGTTTAAGCATGACAATGCCCCCGTGCACAAAGCGAGGTCCATACAGAAATGTTTGTCGAGATTGGTGTGGAAGAACTTGACTGGTCTGCACAGAGCCCGGACCTCAACCCCATCGAACACCTTTGGGATGAATTGGATCGCCGACTGCGAGCCAGGCCTAATCAGTGCCTGACCTCTTTAATGCTCTTTTGGCTGAATGGAACCAAGTCCCCGCAGCAATTTTTCCAACATCTAGTGGAAAGCCTTCCCACAAGAGTGGAGGCTGTGATAGCAGCAAAGGGGGGGGGGGGGGGGGGGGGGGGGGGGGGGGGGGGGGGGGGTGCAACTCCATATTAATGCCCATGATTTTAGAATGAGATGTTGCATGTGTCCACATACATTTGGCCATGTATTTTTTAAATATTTTTTATTTAACCTTTGTTTAGCTAGACTACTAATGTAGTGTATACTGTAGAGACATTCACATGGGTCCATGAATACAAAATATGTCATGTTCAGTGTTCAAGATCTTTAAAAAGCAAGTACTTGATTTAATTGATTATCAAACTATTGAACATAAGAAAGATTTGTGTGAATTCACCCCTCTCTCTCTGGGTGGTATCTCTCTCTACACCCCCCACCCCCCTCTCTCTCTCTCCTCTCCCTCCCCCACCCTCAGGCATCATCATGACCTCGATGGCCAACATGGACAGGGAGGCTAGGGACCAGTATCTGGTGGTGGTGCAGGTGAAGGATATGCTGGGACTGAGCGGTGGTTACTCTGCCTCCACCACTGTCACCATCAGCCTGACGGACGTCAATGACAACGGACCCACCTTCCAGCACAGTGAGTCACATCAGTCACTTCCACAGAGTCAATGTGCCACTTCCAATCCTCTCACACATGCTGATTCACATCACAAAAGAGGAAAGGAGTATGAGTATTTTCAGCCTTTTTAGTTTGCATGACACAGTTGTATTCTGCTCTTACTCCTTGTTGTAGACTGCAGTTTAAACACACAAGCAGATGTATATTCTGAGAGAACGTGTGTGTGCCCGCGAGTGTGTGTGTGTGTGTGTGTGTGTGTGTGTGTGTGTGTGTGTGTGTGTGTGGTGCGACTGCGTGTCTGTGTGTCTGTTTGTGAGCCCGCTGGATGAATTTAATCATTCACACATGAAAGGACATTTGTCATGACCTTTGGAAACAAACCTGGCTTCCTCTGAGATAAACCTCTCTAAATGAATGCCAAGGGAAGAAATCAATTTCTCTCAAATGGGAAAACAGGGACAGCACTTTTAACAAAGTACGACGTTCTTTTTTTTCTAAATCTTCTTATGCTATTTGAGATGCAGTATGCTTCAAATAGTTACTTACAAGTTTATGACTTATAAACTCAGCAAAAAAAGAAACGTCCTCTCACTGTCAACTGTGTTTATTTTCAGCAAACTTAACATGTGTAAATATTTGTATGAACATAACAAGACTCAACAACTGAGACATAAACTGAACAAGTTCCACAGACATGTGACTAACAGAAATGGAATAATGTGTCCCTGAACAAAGGGTGGGTAAAAATCAAAAGTAATAGTCAGTGTCTGGTGTGGCCACCAGCTGCATTAAGTACTGCAGTGCATCTCCTCCTCATGGACTGCACCAGATTTGCCAGTTCTTGCTGTCAGATGTTACCCCACTCTTCCACCAAGGCACCTGCAAGTTCCCAGACATGGCCCTAGCACTCACCCTCTGATCCAACAGGTCCCAGACGTGCTCAATTGGATTGAGATCCGGGCTCTTCGCTGGCCATGGCAGAACACTGACATTCCTGTCTTGCAGGAAATCCCGCACAGAACGAGCAGAATGGCTGGTGGCATTGTCAAGCTGGAGGGTCATGTCAGGATGAGCCTGTAGAAATGGTCCCACATGAGGGAGGAGGATGTCTTCCCTGTAACGCACAGCATTGAGATTGCCTGCAATGATGACAAGTTCAGTCCGATGATGCTGTGACATATCGCCCCAGACCATGACGGACCCTCCACCTCCAAATCAATCCCACTTCAGAGTACAGGCTTCGCTGTAACGCTCATTCCTTCGACGATAAACGCGAATCCGACCATCACCCCTGGTGAGACAAAACCGCGACTCGTCAGTGAAGAGCACTTTTTGCCAGTCCTGTCTGGTCCAGCGACGGTGGGTTTGTGCCCATAGGCGACGTTGGTGCCGATGATGTCTGGTGAGGACCTGCCTTACAACAGGCCTACAATCCTTCAGTCCAGACTCTCTCAGCCTATTGTGGACAGCCTGAGCACTAATGAAGGGATTGTGCATTCCTGGTGTAACTCGGGCAGTTGTTGTTGCCATCCTGGTGTTGGTGTTTTTCAGAGTCAGTAGAAAGACCTCTTTAGTGTCCTAAGTTTTCATAACTGTGACCTTAATTGCTTACCGTCTGTAAGCTGTTAGTGTCTTAACGACCGTTCCACAGGTGCATGTTCATTAATTGTTTATGGTTCATTGAACAAGCATGGGAAACAGTGTTTAAACCCTTTACAATGGAGATCTGTGAAGTTATTTGGATTTTTACGAATTATCTTTGAAAGCCAGGGTCCTGAAAAAGGGACGTTTCTTTTTTTGCTGAGTTTATATCTCACACACTGACCAATACAATTTTATGTGTAAGGTGGTTTGGAACCTTTGAAAGTTATTATCAGAGAGTAGTCGTTTGTTGTTTTTGTTTTGGGTAGTCTGTTGAGCGTCCACAACTTGTGACAGTCATCCAAATAGACTCACTTAAAGACACAATCACATTTTCTCATCATCTTATTAGAGTTGGGCCAGGATTATATAGACCCATCACCTGTTATGACTTATCGGTGCCTCACCACAATCGTTTCCTACAGACCTCTAATGATTTCTGTTTATAATTTTCCACACTACTGCAGACACCCGTCACTGGCTATTCACAACTTAATCGCCACACTTCTTCAGCCGCGCAGGAAACTCCCAGAAACGTTGTATACAATAAGTAAAAGGACAGTCCTTATTAGTTTCTTGCAGGCATGTGAACATGTGAAAAGTTACATGTTTTCACAAATGTTCCTTATCCAACACACTGTATCTGTCTGTAGCAGCAGAATCAATTGAACAGATGTATCCATTCATCTATTTCCTTGGACTCTCCTTGGGCTCTTGTTTCCCCAGACCTGTACACCTTTGCTGTTCTGGAGTCTGCTGCAGTGGGCACAACGGTGGGCAGGATCATGGCAGACGATGGTGACGTGGGCATCAACGCCAGGATGAACTACAGTCTAGAGGACCTGGAGGAGAGCGCCACCTTCAAGATCCAAACAGATCCAGTCACACAGGAAGGAGTGGTCCTCCTGGCCAAGGTGAAGATAGTTAAAACACTGTACTTTACTATACTTTAGCCACCAATGCAAAGTGTTACATCCTTGTGATGCTGGCCTAATATGGACACTGTACTTACATCTTTTGACTTCTTTATGCTATTTGTTTTTAATATTGTCTATGGTTATAGAAACTTATTTTTAGGTTAGTTGTGTCTTTGAATGGCCTTTTCCTCTATTGTGCAATTAATTTACAGTAGACTTTGTGTTGTTCTCGATATGCTGTTTATTCCATTCAAGACACAGGGGCTGAAATCGGCTTGTTATTAAAATCATTGGCTCATCATTGACTGTCAATCTAAATACTGCATCAGTTAAGTGTAAGACCACAGCTGGTGGCTCAATGACTTTGAATGAAGCATTTTCCTCGTCCAATCTGTCAGAATTGGGGGAAAGGGGACTTGAAAGAAGAGAGCAGGGTGCTGGTTTTCAGGGTTTGTGAAATGGTTATGTCTTCATAATATTTTGGCCAGTTAATCTAAAGTGGCATACTGTATCACACTGCTAGAAAATCAATCAACAAAAGAGGTATTTTTAGTTGTTCCATACCAGAAAGTGCCTTCCAGTAAGAGCTTAGCTACAAAGAGCTGTTATTGATTTTTTTTACTTTTTTAGCCTCTGGACTATGAGAGCAAGCGACGGTTCGTAATGGCTGCGGAGGCTGTCAACGATCACATAGACACCCGCTTTCTGAGCTACAACGAGTTTCGGGACAGGACGACCCTAAAGATCGTCGTCGAGGACGTGGATGAGCCCCCTATCTTCATGGCGCCCAATTATGAGTGGAAGGTTCTGGAAAATATGGTGGCGGGGACCGTGGTTGGTACCGTTAGCGCCAGAGACACTGATGCAATCAACAACCCAATCAGGTAAAGTGACCCTCCATCACTGTCAAATAGGAGATAAACTGGACAGATGTCCCGCCTCCTAACCCCAGCCATAGGTTGCACTTAGCACTGCTAAGTTAGCAGTCTAAGCTGTTCACATGTAGACAGATGCCTCCTAGGTGTAAAACAATTATTATATTTCTAGTAGTGTCACTAGCTAGGTTTCAATCCAATTTGCGACAGATTTTTATGCAAATATAATAAAATCAGCATAAAAAAGAAGCACATTTGCATTTTCCACTCTATCAATGGCTGTGTCAGACAAACTATTGCAATTAATGGCAGACAACTGTTGACTGATAAACTTGACAGTTTAGGTTATATGATTTGATCACAGGAGGTTGGTGGCACCTTAATTGGGGAGGACAGGGTTGTGGTAATGGCTGGAGCGGAATTAGTGGAATGGTATCAAATACATGGTTTCCATGTGTTTGATGCCATTCCATTTGCTCCATTCCAGCCATTATTATGAGCCGTCCTCCTCTCAGCAGAATCCACTGGATGAGATGGATAAGAGTAAGATCAGTCTTATTTGTTAATTGGTAGCTAAGCACTGATCATCATACAAATTAAGACCCTCAATATTTATAGCAAAGAAACATCTCCACCCTGTGAAGTTCATTATAACATATTTAATCTGTAGCCTAATAAACAGTACATGCTTTTTTAAGTCGTAGTCTGAGGACCACACAACATAGCATCGCATGACTGCAAATTAACCTTGACATGATGGTTTTTATATCAACAATTGCGCAAGAAATCGTTTCGTCCGCAATGTGTCGCATAATTCACTTTACCGACATCAAAAGATCACACCATGACAAACTAACAAATTGTCGACATTTCTGAAATTATACCGACACTTCCTGTTTCCATTGCAACCGTGATATTTTTTTTTTATACGGTATGACTGTGGATGGAAATGTACTTACTGACTGCATTTTATTTGTTTTTATCCTTGATTTCAGTGGATAGCCCGTACATGGTCATATTTACCTCATATTACTTTAGCAGGAAATGAGGCCTGTTGAATAAATCATGGCTATTCTTCATACCTCAGAGGCTTTTCTATCTATTGCTGTGGTATTATCACAAAGTGACTCGCAGAGGACGCTAGAAATGTAATAAAGCTCCGTATGAGGTGGCATATGGAATTCAGATTTAGAGTCATTTGCAAGTGGGGCACGTTGCTGCGGAGACAGTGCTGTTGCATGTAGCCCAGCAGTGTTAAAGAGTGGCAGGTGCTGCGTATCACTCACAGTATGCTGTAGCTTCTATTGGAGGCCTTCACAGGAAGGCAAGTTGGAGAAAAAAACACTATCTATCTGATTTTACTCAGATGTTTTGGAATGGTATTTTATTCAGATACACAGCATTCTGAGAAACATTCACCTGACAATATCATTCTCGACAATTCTTCATACTGTTTTGTTGTATTGCTGTTCTGTCATACTGGGCTTTGTTCGAGCCCGTTGAATATGTGTCTGTGGAAACAGAAAAATGAACAGTTACCTCAAAGGATCTCTCGGTGGAATCGCTGTGCTTTGTCTGCTCAGCTATGAGAAACCAGCACTTTGCATTGCTCACTAACTGCGTGTCCTGGTGATTTCTCTTCCAGATATTCCATTGACAAAAGCAGCGATATCACAAAAGCTTTCAAAATAGACCCAAACAATGGGACTGTAACTGTTGCGAAACCCTTGGACCGTGAGGAAGCAGCCTGGCACAATCTAACCATAAATGCCAAGGAAACAAGTAAGGAGAATTTCTCTTGTTCATACAAAATACAATAAGGTATTGATAATACAGAGAAATGCACATCAATCCACTATGATGGCAAACATGCACTATGACTGGCAATAGTTTACTGGCATACTGAACCATCTTCAACTAGCCTCAAAGGAAGTACAATATTCAACTCTCCTGAAAAGCTCTAAACTGTTTTTATAGCTTTCATTTTGTCCAATATCCCGTCTGCTTTGGGATTGAGTGATGATTTGAGCCACCGTTGTAATTCAAGGAGATGTGACTATTACAGTAACATTTATCACGTTAAACTGCCTTTGTGACAGAGCTTTTCCAAAGCATTTATGATACATGTGTCCAACGGACTCCAACAAATGTCTATCTTGACAACTGCAGAGCAGAACCATCTATCCTCATCTGTGGTGGTGTTCATCAAAGTGCTGGACATAAACGACAATGCACCAATGCTTGCCAGAGAGTACCAGCCATATATCTGTGAGGGCACACAGTCAGGAGAGGTAGGATGGACCCTTCACTATTTTCACTGAGAATAATGCAACATTTGCCTTCTGTACAGGTATATGGGCTATAGGCCGTATCTCGGAGAGGACAATGCTGAATCACAATCACAAGCTATCTCAGTTAGTTTGTCAGTTACCTTGTATTGACTGTCTTAGATAAATGTTGGGATATTCCCTAGGTAGGACTATCAATGCTATTATGTCTTTTCCGATGCTCATTGAGAATCACTGTCAGTCAGAACCATGGTCTGACAGCTATGTCTGTGTGTCTTGTAAGCTCATCCAGCTGATCAACGCTGTGGATCTGGACGACCCTGTGGAGGGACACCACTTCTACTTCTCCATGGTCCCTGAGAAGCACATCAACCCTAATTTCACCATCAGGGACAACCAAGGTCAAGTACAGATAGATCCTCTAACTGTTATTCAAACTATTTATGAACACAATCTGACATCACTTAAGCATCTGTGTAGCTATGCACTGAAAGAAAAGACAGACAAGCTTATATATTTACGGTGTCCATATTAGGACATCATCACATGTCTAAAGCAACTTTCATAGACCTGTGATGCTGTCCTAAAATGGACCCCATACATATTTATCGGACCCTTTTTTTCAATTTTAGCCTAAAATGACATACCCAAATCTAACTGCCTGTAGCTCAGCGCCAGGAGCAAGGATATGCATATTCTTGGTACCATTTGAAATTAAACACTTTGAAGTTTGTGTAAATGTTAAATTAATGTAGGAGAATTTAACACATTAGATCTGGTAAAAGATAATACAAAGAAAAAAGCATGCGTTTTTGCTACCATTATCTTTGAAATGCAAGAGAAAGGCCATAATGTATTATTCCAGCCCAGGCGTAATTTAGATTTTGGCCAATAGGTGGCAGCAGTGTATGTGCACATTTTTAGACTGATCCAATGAATCATTGCAGTTCTGTTCAAAATGTTGTATCAAGACTGCCCAAATGTGCCTAATTGGTTTATTAACACATTTTCAAGTTCATAACTGTGCACTCTCCTTAAACAATAGCATGGCATTATTTCACTGTAATAGCTACTGTAAATTGGACAGTGCAGTTAGATTAATAAGAATTTAAGCTTTCTGCCAATATCAGATATGTCTATGTCCTGGGAAATGATCTTGTTACTTACAACCTCATGCTAATCACATTAGCCTACGTCAGCTCAACAGTCCCGCGGGGGACCCACCGATCCTGTAGAGGTTTTAAGCTTTCAAATCAGATTCGCTCCTCAAATAAAACCTTCCCATCCATCACAGACAACAGTGCTAGCATCCTGGCACGGCGGAGCTCGTTCACCCGTAGGGACCGTACCCAGTACCTGCTGCCCATGGTGGTGGCGGACAGTGGCTCCCCAGCCCTCTCCAGTACCAGTACCCTGACCATCAGCGTGTGCAGCTGTCAGCCCGCTGGACACTGCCCCACAGGCGGGGTGGAGGCCCTGGCCATCTCTATTGGGGTCAGCCTACAGACCCTGCTTGGCTTCCTGGTCTGCCTGGCAACACTCACAGGTCAGTGACACTGTACTCTTGGAATGGGCATATCTGGTATTTTCTCTTTTATGCGTTATTGCATTAAAATGCTTTGGATCCGATATGATGGGTTCTTTTTGAATGTGTCTACATGGAAACATATCCTGATTCAAATAAACTGTTTCAGATCTACAAGTTACAAGTGACTCTTTTTCAACAGACCGGTTGTGTTAGTGTGAGCTAGTGCAGTTCCACTTCAAATCAACTGGGCAAGTATGTAGTGTGTGGCTATGTAGTTGGATATCTCTGAAACTTATCCCACTCTCATTAATAACAGTCATAATTTACTCAAACTCACTAGTGTGCCCTTAACACAAATGTAAAAATTCTAAATGCTTAGCAAAGCAAAAATAATGGTCCCTTTTCAGCTAGTAATGTGCTTATTTGTGGCAATGCATCAATACCAATGCTTCATGGGACATTGATGGGTTTGCAATAGTGTAGAGCTTTATAATGACCTCTGTTGCTTTGGGTAATCCTTTTGCCCATCACATTAAATATTAATAGCTATGCTTACTGGGCTAACATCCCCTCACATGAGTGCAATACCCCATGAAAACAATACAAAAGCACTCCGACACTAGCGCACTAGGAATTGCTTGCGAGACACGAGGTTACTCCACTACTGCTATCGCTAGTACCCTTAGGCTTAAAATCACACTAAAGAATTTATTTATTTGGATACAGTATGAGGCAAAATATGAATGATGACTTCAGATCAAATATTATTTTACAGTATTAGCAGAAATTATGGTACATATGTAGGATCTTAATATGAACCAGTTTGCTACAGCAGGAAAATAATCCTGCAGCAACAGGAAATGTGAATTATTATGTGGATTATAATAAAAGGTAGACTCAGCGAAATGAAGTTGCCATGAGCAGCACCACAGTTATTGAGATGAGCGAGATGCAATACTTCGCTCTCACACAGTCACTCACAGTATCTGTGCCTGTGCACGGGTTCGCTTTATGCTGTTTAAAGCATGGTAGCCAGGCCACTGAAACGGCGGAGAAGTTGAGCCTCGCATTTCAATGCTCATAGTTGTTGCGGAAATTGACCCACTATGCTGTTAACTTTCTGCGTCTACGTCATATTACTCCCTTTAATGGACATTTTTGTAGGGGTTGATACATTTTTCATTAGGGAAATCAAGTCTGACATTTTCAAGTGTAAACTGCAACCTTTAGAAGCCTTTTTAAAACTAAAATACACTACAACTTTGCATTTCCTGGAAAATCTCAGCAACACAATTATTAAGATCCTACATCTGTATCTAATTTTCCCAATTGTTTCCTCTCAATGTTTCCCCTTATAATAGAAAAAATCAAAGCCTGCCCTATTATTTGTCATTAAAGAGTGTACATACTTAATCCAGACCTGAAATGCTCTTCTCTCAGTTTGCCAGCATGTGTGTTTTAAACACACAATCATCTCCTGTTGGTTTGTGTCTCCAGTGCTGTTCATTGTAATGCTGATGCTGAGGAGACACAGGAGGAAACAGCTGGAGGGGCTGGGGAGAGCGGAGAAGGAGCTGGAGCTGCCTAAGGGGGTCTCAGAGAAGGTGCTGCACTATGGAGAAATAGGAGGCGGAGGAGGGGGTGACCTGGGGGGATTCTGTCAGCCTGCTGTCCCCCTCCGTCCCCACCCCCGCAGGAGGGACAGGAGGCTACGCAGAGAGGAGGTGGCAGCCAGTATCAGAATGTCGATGTCTCTCCGCCACTCCCTCCTCATCGGCCCCGAGGACGATGTCTTTAAACAGTTCATCATGGACAGGCTGGATGAAGCAGATCAGGACCCCTACGTGCCGCCATTTGACTGCCTGAAGACCTACGCCTTCGAGGGCACAGGGTCGCCCACGGGGTCCATTAGTTCCCTAGAGTCCTGGGACTTTGTGGATGCTGACCAATGTCCCCGGGACCCCGGATCACGCCTTGTCAGACTGACTCTCTGGCATGGGGGAGCGGAGGAGGAGACAACCTTCTGAACGGCTAACATTTAAAAAAAAAAAAATGTTATTTAATTAATTTAACGTAATAACATACATAATAGTACAGCACATCCCTGAACTCAATTCTGACATCCTGATGGAGAGACAAATAAGTTCATGTTTTCTTCCCCTTCATGGTTGAAAACAGTGGAGCTAGCTGTAATAATTATTATCAGTGTTATGACAGTTATACTTTTTTGTTGAACAGGCAGTTTCTTGATATTTTTTTAACAGTATTTAAAGCAACATAACTTTCTATACGTGACCTCATTCTGCATTAGTTCTAAAGATGGGTAACACATTCTAGTATTTGAACCTTCGAGACAGTATTATAAGCGCATCATACGTTTCTTGACACATGCCAGAACTTTGCATTCTTGGCAGATGAATTAGATAGGACCTGAAGCTACACTGTAAATTCTCCAGTGTGAGAAAAAACAAATGAACACTGAGAGTGTTACATCAACACTGAAAGTGTTCAGTCTGTGGAACAGTGTTAAAATAACACACTGCTTAGTGTAAATCCTTATTCCAATATGTCTTTCGAGTAAATTGTATAGTTACCACCCATGACTGTATTTGTTAGTGACAGAGACATGGTTGTTGTAGTCATCCATTTTTGGTCCTATGGGCATTACCAAGTGACAGCCTATGCAAATATGTTATTATAAAAAAGTATCTTTAACACAATAGCATACATATATCATAAGGCCTTATTTTGAAAGTTTCACCCTAATACAAGTGCCTGAAATTCCTACACATCGCTTTAAACCAAAACCACGCCCATCATTATCATATTGTTTGTTTCAATATCTGTTTGTGGATGTACATTGATTGATTGATTAATTAATTAATGTTATGCTACTCAAATAGAAAACCACAAACATTTTCTAAACTAATCCAATATGTTACTTGGACTTATTGCACCCTTAGGGAGTCTCATGGCTTAGTTTTTCCCAACCAGTCATTCTTAATACATGTTGAGGGTGACAAGAAAATGCGATAGTTGGATATCCCCACACTGGCTGGATTCCAATAGGAATTACACACACTTTGCAAGTCAACAGAATGTGACTTGCATGCCTAATGTGGCCTGTAAACCATGAGTTCCAGGCCATTGCATTACACACTCATAAAAGGTTGCCACTGTAGTTCAAGAGTGTCAAACTCATTCCATGGAGGGCCAAGTGTCTGCAGGTTTTTTATTTTTCCTCTCAATAAAGCCCTACACAACCAAGTGTGGGGAGTTCCTTACTAATTAGTGACCTTAATTCATCAAGTACAAGGGAGGAGCGAAAACCCACAGACACCGAGTTTGACATGTGCTATACTTGTACCCTGTAAGGCAGGATTCGGCATCAGTAGCCCCTGTATATAGCCTCGTTATTGTTAGTTTATTGTGTTCACTTTTTTAAAACTTTTTTTTTAACTTTAGTTTATTTAGTAAATATTTTATCAACTCTATTTCTTGAACTGTTATTTTTTTTAAAATTATAAATCTTTTTTTACCCCTTTTTCTTCCTATTTCGTGGTATCCAATTGGTAGTTACAGTCTTGTCTCATCACTCCAAGTCCCATACGGACACAGGAGAGGCAAAGGTCAAGGGCTGTGCGTCCTCCAAAACACGACCCAACCAAGCCGCACTGCTTCTTGACATAATGCCCACTTAACCTGGAAGCCAGCCACACCAATGTGTCGGAGGAAACACTGTACACCTGGGGACTGTGTCAGCGTGCATGAGCCCGGCCCGCCACAGTAGTCGCTAGAGCGCGATAGGACAAGGACATCCTTGCCGGCCAAACCCTCCCCTAACCCGGACGACGCTGGGCCAATTGTGTGCCCGGTTGTGTCTCCCGGTTGCGGCCCAGCTGCCACAGAGCCTGGACTCAAACCAGGATCTCTAGTGGCACAGCTAGCACTGCGATGCAGTGCCTTAGACCACTGCACCACTCGGGAGGCAGCATTGTTGGTTAAGGGGCTTGTAAGTTAAGGGGCTTGTAAGCATTTCACGGTTAGGTCTACACCTGTTGTGTTCGGCGCATGTGACAAATAACATTTGATTTGATTTTCCCAAACTCAGTCCTCGGGACCCCAAGGGGTGCTTGTTTTTGTTTTTGCCTTAGCACTACACAGCTGATTCAAATAATCAACTAACCATCAAGTGATCATTTGAATCAGCTGTGTAGGTCCCGAGGACAGAGTTTGGGAAACGCTGCTGTAAGGTTGTCCTTTTTACCTTAAGTTATAAGTGTATAATTGTACTCCAGTTCCAGTGGCAGTCGGTGCAGTTTAAGATGAGGACCATTATATTTTTCATGATCATGGCCTTATTTCTATTACAGCATATTGGATGACTGTCATTCATATTCCTTTCACCCAGCTCAATGTAACGGTGATAGTTTTAGGCAAGGGTTTCCCAAACTCGGTCCTGAGGCCCCCGGCCCTAGCACTACACAGCTGATTAAAAAAACCAACTCATCATCAAGCTTTGATTATTTGAATCATCTGTGTAGTGCTATGGCATAAACCAAAATGTGCACCCAGGGGAGGCACCAGGACTGAGTTTGGGAAACCCTGGTTTAGGCCACTACATGATACTTGACATTTCCTTATACCCATGAGGTTGCTACAACCTAGCCTATGAATTAAAGTGTACAAGGTAGATGCACAGGTCGAGAGATATTTGAGTAATAAAGGTGACAGACATTGACGCGTTCAATACAGCGTTGCACACTCTTGCCCGCATCTAGCTGATCTAGGGTGTAATCGTTAGTCATCAGTTGCAAACAAGAGTGTCTATTGGACAAATTCTGGTATGTTTATCCCTGTTTCTTTCTGTTTGCTTCCGTTTAAGACATTTTTTTCAACAGAATCGGCGGAATGAATACACCCCTGAACACACTCGAGCGTAGTTCCCTTTCATAGCAGCCACATACAAACAGCACGATCCCTTTGATCGTTGTATAATTCCACGTCGTATCTACGCGCTCTCCTATTCTCACCTTTTCCCTTAGCTTGTGGACTTCAGTGCACAACACATCAGCAGTCTGTGACCAGGCGAAAAAACCTCTCCTAGCCAAACCTTCATATCATAAATGCTAACCTCTATACACAGCCTACATCGTTGTCACAATATTAACATCAACATACTGTAGCAACTAGAACTAACGTGTTAGCAAACCCGCTACAATCATGCAGTACAGTGTACAGTTAGCAGCAAACAGTTTCACAGTAACACCGGTAGGCCCCTGTGGCAGTAAATAAATAAAACCAAAAGCTTACCTTGACTTGGAAAAGTTCCAGTGTTGGATAGCCAGCTAGCTAACATAGAACTCCTCTCTGTTTGAACCGGGTATTTGAGTAGTCTAAACTAGCTAGCTGCATTCGCTAAGTAAGTGAAAGTGAAAAAATATTAAAAAAGTATAGCTAGCTCTCTCTTTCACTCTATTTTCCTTCATTAAAAAAATATTTGTCAAAACTGTTCAACTATTGTCTTTCTCTTGAAGTCAACTACTCACCATATTATTCACTGCAGAGCTAGCTAGATGTAGCTTATGCTTTCAGTACTAGATTCATTATTTGATCCTTTGATTTGGTGGACAACACGTCAGTTCATGCTGAAAGAGCTATGATAGGTTGGAGGACATCCTCTGGAAGTTGTCAATAAGTCTATTGAACGGGTTGAGAACTACGAGCCTCCTAGGTTTTGTATTGAAGTCAATGTACCCAGAGGAGGATGGAAACTAGCTGTCCTCCGGCTACACCATGGTGCTACCCTACAGAGTGCTGTTGAGGCTACTGTAGACCTTCATTGCAAAGCAGTGTGTTTTAATCAATTATTTGGTGACGTGAATATATTTAGTATAGTTTTATCTAAAAAGGATCACTTTTTTAATGTTTCACTATTTACATTTTATGAAATTCACTGAGGAGGATGGTTCTTCCTCCTCTGAGGAGCCTCCACTGCCCAGTTCATACCTCAGGCAACATCAGGCCTTGAAGCAGGGTTGCAGCTTCCGTTTTCAGGAAAATACTTCTGGAAGAAATGGGAATTTCTGGAAAGTTGCTAGAATTTTCCAACCCTACCTGCAAGTCACATTATGCTGGCTTGCAAAGGGATGTGTAAGTCCTATTGAAATCCAGCCAGAGTTAAGCGATCCAACAGTTGGACTTTTTAGCCATTTGCAACCTGCATTCAAAATGACTAACAGTGTTACAAATGTTTTGAGGAGACTATCTAACGCTTTTAAACTGGAACAAACATTTCAGTAACGGGTGCAAAAAATCTGACTGATTGGATTAGTTTAGAAAAATGTAGGTTATTTATTTTGTGTAGCATACGATTGATAAATCAATGCAAAATAAACAATTGCTGGGAAATATGATAATTATGGGAGTGGTTTTGGATCAAAGTGACGCGTATGAGTTTCCGGCCACTGTAGTAGGGTAAAAATACACCCTCAAAATAAGACCTTATTAAATACTTATGGTATTGTGTTAAAGAACTTTTTTTTTTTCATGATGACATATTCACATAGGATCTCACTTGGTGATGTCGATAGGTGTGCAGATGGATGAATGCAATAACCATGTCTATGTCGGTAACAAATACAGTCATGGGTGGTAACTACGATTTACTTGAAAGGTACTCTAGGAAATATTTGAACAAGGCTTTATACTAAGCAGTGTGTTAATTTAACACTGTTGTGGTGTCCCTATGGGTCCACAGACTCAACACGCTCAATGTTCATTTTGTTTTTTGTTAATGCTTGAGAATTTTCTGTGTATGTTATAATATACAGGTAAACACTATCTTTCATTACCTTTATATTGTTCTACGAAATACAAGCTGTGCATTTGTGTTCTGTATTATGAATTTATAACTATACAACAGCCTTAAACAAATGTGGTAGTTTTACTTTGCAAACTTCAATACAGTCTTTAAGCGTTTGTTTATCTTTCTGAAATATCTATTCAGAAATATGAGTATTCCCTTCTATTCAGAGGCCTCACCCCTAAATTCCTCCCTTGAGAAGAGTGAGATCAAGCTAGTCCCCATCAGAAATGTGAGACATGCACATATGGTGTGTGTAATAGTTCTCTGTGCTTTTTGGTGAGTCATCCAGCAGCCTCATCACTGCCCTGTCATCAACTCAGAGGACAGACAGACAGCACTCTTCACTACACCCTTTAGACAACATGTATACACCATATGTGGTAAAGTAAAAGGGGAAAAAAGCAATGAAAAGATGGACGCAATGTCTCAAGGAGAAAGTAAAACATCGATAGGGCGAGTGCCCTATCGAAGCATGAGGTTCTGATATCTGCTTGAGGGATTCACTTCAAATTCATGTGAAATACGGAAACAGTCACTTTCTTTAGTTCGGCGTAAAACATTGCTGCTAGGAGCTGTTGTGTGGGTGAATGCTGCAGTAACGGTTAGTTCAAGGCAATATCCAGGTGATAAGGTCTCTCTCTACCACCACCTCCTCATCAACTAATTGGACGGTTTTCTGTCTAAGAAGGTCAATGTGGAACTCACAGGAGCTGTTTCGCTCCAGATGATGTAATGGAATTTTGAAATCAAACCTTTGTTGTGTCAAGAGGGCGGGATAGAGAAGGCCCTCTTAAAAGTTGTGATTGTTTATATTCATCTCAAAAAATCAAATCAAATCAAATGTTATTGGTCACATACACATGGTTAGCAGATGTTATTGCGAGTGTAGCGAAATGCTTGTGCTTCTACAGTAGTTCCGATAGTGCAGCAATATCTAAAATGTAATCTAACATTTCCACAACTACCTAATACATACAAATCTAAGTAAAGGAATGGAATAAGAATATATACATATACATATATGGATGAGCAATGACAGAGCGGCATAGGCAAGATGCAATATACGGTATAAAATACAGTATATACATATGAGATGAGTAATGCAAAATATGTAAACATTATTAAAGTGGCATTATTAAAGTGACTAGTGATCCATTTATTAGTGGCCAATGATTTCAAGTCTGTATGTAGGCAGCAGCCTCTCTGTGTTAGTGATGGCTGTTTAACAGTCTGATGGCCTTGAGAAGCTGTTTTTCAGTCTTTCGGTCCCAGCTTTGATGCACTTGTACTGACTTCGCCTTCTGTAGGTGCCCTGGAGGGCAGGTAGTTGGCCCCGATGATGCATTGTGCAGACCGCCCCACCCTCTGGAGAGCCTTGCGGTTGTGGGCAATGCAGCTGCCGTACCAGGCATTAATGCAGCCAAACAGGATGTGCTCAATAGTGCATCTGTAAAGGTTTGTGAGGGATCTAGGTGACAAGCCACATTTCTTCAGCCTCTTGAAGTTGAAGAGGCGCTGCTGCGTCTTCTTCACCACACGGTCTGTGTGGGTGGACCATTTCAGTTTGTCTGTGATGTGTACACCAAGGAACTTAAAACTTTCCACCTTCTCCACTGCTGTCCCGTCGATGTGGATAGGGGGGTGCTCCCTCTGCTGTTTCCTGAATTCCACGATCATCTCCTTCGTTTTGTTGATGTTGAATGAGAGGTTGTTTTCCTGACACCGCACTCCAAGTGCCCTCACCTCCTCCCTGTAGGCTGTCTCGTCATTGTTGATAATCAAGCCCACTACTGTTGTGTCATCTGCAAACTTGATGATTGAGTTGTAGGTGTGCTTGGCCACACCATCATGGGTGAACAGGAAGTGCAAGAGGGGGCTGAGCACACACCCTTGTGTGGCCCCAGTGTTGAGGATCAGCGAAGTGGAGATGTTGTTTCCTACCTTCAGCACCCGGGGGCAGCCCGTCAGGAAGTCCAGGACCCAATTGCACAGGGCAGGGTTGAGACCCAGGGCCTCAAGCTTAATGATGCGCTGGGAGGGTACTATGATGTTGAATGCTGAGCTATAGTCAATGAACAGCATTCTTACATAGGTATTTCTCCTGTCCAGATGGGATAGGGCAGTGTGCAGTGTGATGGCGATTGCATTGTCTGTGGATCTATTGGGGCGATAAGCAAATTGATTTGGGTCTAGGGTGACAGGTAAGGTGGAGGTGGTATGATCCTTGGCTAGCCTCTCAAAGCACTTCATAATGACAGAAGTGAGTGCTACGGGGCGATAGAAAATTAGTTCAGTTACCTTTGCCTTCTTGGATACTGGAACAATGGTGGCCATCTTGAAGCATGTGGGGACATCTCCTATGCACTTCCTTATAAACTCACTCACTGAATCAGCGTATACGTCAATATTATTATCTGAGGCTACCCAGGAACATTTCCCAGTCCGCGTGATCAAAACAATCGTGAAGCTTGGATTCCGATTGGTCAGACCAGCGTTGAATAGTCCTTAGTGCTTAGATTTGCCAAAAGGAGGGTGTGGGAAGGCCTTGTATGCATCACAGAAGTTAGAGTAGCAGGGATCCAGTGTTTTACCAGCGCGAGTGCTACAGTCAATATGCTGTTTATTCCTGTCGGAGCGACGCACAAAGAATCCAGGTGGCTGTACCGACTCCGACAGCATATCCCGAGAGAGCCATGGTTCCGTGAAACTGAGTATGTTACAATCCCTGATGTCTCTCTGGAAAGCAACCCATGCCCTAATTTCATCTACCTTGTTATCTAGAGACTGGACATTAGCAAGTAATATACTTGGAAGCGGTGGGTGGTGCGCGCGCCTCCGAAGTCTGACCAGAAGACCGGTCCGTCAACTTCTTCTCTGGTGGCGTTGTTTTGGGTCAGGCTCTGGAATCAGTTCAAATGCCCTGGGTGGTTCAGACAAAGGATCTATTTCGGGAAAGTCTTATTCCTGGTCGTAGTGCTGGTAAGTTGACGTTGCTCTGATATCCAATAGTTCTTCCCGGCTGTATGTAATTACACTTAAGATTTTCTGGGCTAGCAATGTAAGAAATAATACATAGGACTAGAAGCAAGGAAACCCTCTCTGTCGGTGTCATGAGCTTCATCTTCTGATGAGGAAAAATCATCGGACCAATACGCAGCGTGGTAAGTGTCCATACTTATACTTTTATTTTTAAACGTGAACACTAAACAAAACAAGAAAACGAACGACAGTCCTGTAAGGCTACACAGCTATACAAAGAAACAACCACCCAGAAACACAAGAGAAAATAAACCCACTTAAATATGGCCTCCAATTAGAAACAACGACAACCAGCTGCTTCTAATTGGAGGTCGTTCCCAAAACTAACATAGAAATAGACAAACTAGGAAACCCACATAGAAATGTAAAACATAGAACATAAACCAAAAACCCCGAAACACACAAAACAAAACACACCCCTGCCACGTCCTGACCAACTACAATAACAAAATGACCCCTTACTGGTCAGGATGTGACAGTACCCCCCCCCCCCCCCCCCCCCCCCCAAAGGTGCAGACCCCGAATGCACCTGAAACAAAAAATTACCAAAACAATAAACCCAAACTAAAGGGAGGGAAGGGAGGGTGGCCACCGTCAACGACGGTTCCTGTGCTACATCCCCCCTTCCCAAACCTCCCCCCACGGAGGTGGCTCTGGGCTTAATCCCCACTCTAACCTGTCCACCCCCGCTGAAGGCTTAGAGCTGTAGCGCGTCGCCAGAGACCTCGGACTGAGGTGCGACTCTGGCTGCGCCGGACTGGTGGGCGACTCTGGACTGTGGGCCGTCGCCGGAAGCACTGGACGGGGCACTATCGCCGGAAGCTCTAGACTGGGCACTGTCGCCGGAAGCTCTAGACGGGGCACTGTCGCCGGAAGCTCTAGACGGGCACTGTTGCCGGAAGCTCTAGACAGGGACTGCGCGTGGGGCTGGCTTTGGAGGCGCCAGACTAGGGACGCGCACCACAGGGCTAGTGCGAGGAGCAGGAACAGGACGTACTGGACTGGGCAGGCGCACTAAAGGCCTGGTGCGTGGGGCTGGCTTTGGAGGCAGCAGACTAGTGACACGCACCTCAAGGCTGGTGCGAGGAGCAGGAACAGGATGTACTGGACTGGGCAGGCGCACTAGAGACCTGATGCGTGGGGCTGGCTTTGGAGGCGCCAGACTGGTGACACGCACCTCAAGGCTAGTGCGAGGAGCAGGAACAGGACGTACTGGACTGGGCAGGCGCACTAGAGGCCTGATGCGTGGGGCTGGCTTTGGAGGCGCCAGCCTAGGGACACGCACCTCAAGGCTAGTGCGAGGAGCAGGAACAGGACGTACTGGACTGGGCAGGCGCACTAAAGGCCTGGTGCGTGGGGCTGGCTTTGGAGGTGCCAGACTGGGGACGCGCACCACAGGGCTAGTGCGAGGAGCAGGAACAGGACGTACTGGCGCACTAAAGGCCTGGTGCGTGGGGCTGGCTTTGGAGGCGCCAGACTAGTGACACGCACCTCAAGGCTAGTGCGAGGAACAGGAACTGGATACACGGGGCCTTGACTACACACTGGAGGTCTAGAGCGCTCATTCTGCACAACCCGTTCTGGCTGGATTGTTACCGTAGCCCGACACGGGCTGAGTGCTGGCACAGGGCAAACTGGGCTGTGCTGAGGCATGATGGCTGCCGTGCGTATTTCCGCATAGCTCGGTGCCTTCATGATCCGTTGCTCCACATAATAAGCACGGGGAGTTGGCTCAGGTCTATGACCTGACTTAGCCATACTACCCGTGTACCCCCCTAACATTTTTGCTTTGGGGCTGCCTCTCGTACTTGCCCATCTTTGTGTATAACGCCTCGTAATGGCGCCGCTCCGCCTTAGCTGCCTCCAGCTCCTCCTTAGGGCGGCGGTACTTCCCCAGCCTGGTGCCAAGGTCCTGCCCATCCAGGATCTCCTCCCAAGTCCATGACTCTTTATAGCTTCTCTGCTGCTCCTTCCTCCGCTGCTTGGTCCTGGTTTGATGGGTGGTTCTGTCATAAGCTTCGTCTTCTGATGAGGAGAAATCATCGGATCAATACACAGCGTGGTAAGTGTCCATACTTATACTTTTATTTTTAAACGTGAACACTAAACAAAACAAGAAAACCAACGACAGTCCTGTAAGGCTACAAAGCTATACAAAGAAACAACCACCCACAAACACAAGAGAAAATAAACCCACTTAAATATGGCCTCCAATTAGAAGCAACGACAACTAGCTGCTACTAATTGGAGGTCGTTCCCAAAACTAACATAGAAATAGACAAACTAGAAAACCCACATAGAAATGTAAAACATAGAACATAAACCAAAAACCCCGAAACACATAAAACAAACACACCCCTGCTACGTCCTGACCAACTACAGTAACAAAATGACCCCTTACTGGTCAGGACGTGACAGTCGGTGCCATCTTGTCATCTCAGAAGAGTTGTGGGACAAAAGAGGGCCTCAAACGGATTATTAACTGTTTTTACTGTCATACGTAACCTGGAAATACACCTTTTGATGGAGCCTCAGAATGTCTCAGAAAATTCTAATTAAAGTCGAGTCTCACAATGTTATTCAGCAGACTGTGCAGGTGACACAACATGTTACAAGTCTTTTCAAGTCAAACACCTCATTACCATTCAATATTTGGCCATTTTTCTAAAGTGCCTTAGCCTCTAATGCCTTTCAGCTCATGTGGCCATTTAACCTTCCAGTTTTTTTTGTCATTGCCTATGCTGCATATCCTGGCTAATTTAACCCAGTGCTCCCTTTATTTATGTAATGATGTCCTTTTAATGAACACGTGAACGGTTTCACAATGTCAATGGTATCTGCCTGTTGCTGCCATTGCTGCAGCCAGGTTATCAATTCAGCTCTTCTTTCAAAAGGAAGTGCCAATCTCATCATAGTAGCACTGTGTCAAAGTTGAAAGGTGTTTTATTATTATGGCTTTCATTGGAGAGACCAGAGACAGCTGTTTGACTGAGAAAATGCGGTGCCAGTCCAGTCCTCTTTAAAGAAAAACTATTAAAGGTCTTCAAATGGGAATACTTTCAGCTAGGATTGTCTCAATCATGGTTTGGGATTGAGCAGGGAGATATTTACATTCATCATCACCTTCTCATAATAACGTGGTATATCCACTTCTGTATGTTCATATGTCTAATGAGATCTGGATGAAGAGCTGATGTTAACATATTAGCGTCATTACTCAAATTTCACTCCGAGTCATAAAGGTGACACCCAGGTCTCAGAAATGTAGCTTGAAATGAATGGTAATGACCAGAGATGACATCTGCATATGGATGAGATTGTGGATGGATAGGAAAAGCTCTTAGCTTAATGAAAAATTGGAACTTTATCTATTAGATATTAAATGTGAACAATGCAAGAGCATGAAGCACAGTGTTTGGGGTTGGAATTCCTCTTATAAAAGGAACCAGGGTGAGAAGGAATGTATCTGAATGGGGAATGCTTTTGGATTTGATTGATTCTAATGAACGTTTGACACAATGCAGTGTCTGCCATGTTAATTGAATATAAGAATGTCTGCATTGAATGATGATACATAACTGTAAGAAAAATTCTACTTCTGCTTGTGATATCAGAAGGCACCAGTTGACCGTTAAATTGAATAAGGCTGATCAGAGACTTAAAAAGGTCTGAAGCTAAATGTCAATGGCATGAAGCATTAAAATATTTATCCCCTAAATCAAAATTTAGCTAGACTTGGCATACACTTTGTTAAACTGACACCCAGAGCAATGTGTTCCTATGTGTTCCTCAGAAAATATTGTACGGTACCACTACTTTGATCCCAGCACTATGTGAGTGTAATATCTGACAGAAAATGCAGTAGTACAACATCATGCAAATGTTACAATTTTAGGCTTATCAGGATCCAATACCTTGGAGGGGGTTCTTAATGGTGAAAGCATTCACAACGTCCGCAATGGTTTTCTCCCTTGATTTTTGGTTTGTTTTTTTACTGTCCATAAAACATAACGTGGAATTATTATCTGTTTATTGTTTAAAAACTGGTTTGTTTGTAATCCTCACTTTCCATAAAATTGGCTGAATAATCCATAATTGAAAGGCAGATGTCTGTTTCCCTTTTTAGGCTCATAACTGCATTCTGCAACACATTTGGTAGAGAGTTACCACTGACTTACAGTACCAGTCAAAAGTTTGGACACACCTACTCATTCAAGGGTTTTTCTTTATTTGTACTATTCTCTACATTGTAGAATAAAAGTGAAGACATCAAAAGCAGACACAGCCTGGGAGACAGAACTGCCTGTCAGGCATCGTTCATGGCTTTAATGCCCCGCATTGCGATCAACGCAGCCGCAAGGCTCCTTGAGGAAGCAAAAATTTGGACTCCACTGGATTTCCACTGGTCTAATGTCCATTGCTCGTGTTTCTTGGCCCAAGCAAGTATCTCCTTATTATTTGTGTCCTTTAGTAGTGTTGTTTTTGCAGCAATTCGACCATGAAGGCCTGATTCACACAGTCTTCTCTGAACAGTTGATGTTGAGACGTGTCTATTACTTGAACTCTGTGAAGCATTTATTTGGGCTGTAATCTGAGGTGCAGTTAACTACCGATTTCTGAGGCTGGTAACTCTAACAAACTTATCCTCTGCAGCAGGGGCAACTCTGGGTCTTTCTCTCCTGTGGCGGTCCTCATGAGAGCCAGTTTCATCATAGCGCTTGATGGGTTTTGAGAGTGCACTTGAAGAAACTTTCAAAGTTCTTGAAATGTTCCGGATTGACTGACCTTCATGTCTTAAAGTAATGATGGACTGTCGTTTCTCTTTGCTTATTTGAGCAGTTCTTGCCATAATATGGACTTGTTTTACCAAATGGGCTATCTTCTGTATACCACTACCTTGTCACAACACAACTGATTGGCTCAAATGCATTAAGAAGGAAAGAAATTACACAAATTAACTTTTAACAAGGTACACCTGTTAATTGAAATGCATTCCAGGTGACTACCTCATGAGCTGGTTGAGAGAATGCCAAGAGTGTACAAAGCTGTCATCAAGGCAAAGGGTGGCTATGAAGAATCTCAAATATAAAATATGTTTTGATTTTACTAATATGTATTTTGGTTACTACATAATTCTATATGTGTTATTTCATAGTTTTGATGTCTTCACTATTATTCTACAATGTAGAACATAGTAAAAATATAGAAAATCCCTTGAATGAGTAGGTGTGTCCAAACTTTTGACTGGTACTGTAGGTCTCTGAGTGCAATACTTGACCATTTAGAAATGTCTTGCAAGAGAACATTGGCTTTGCAGAGATTACTAAAACATGATGCATGTACTAGCCGATAGCTATTGGTGTTGGTGAATAGTTGAATTGCCAAAGGCACCTACTTCTCTTGGCTTGCCCTCTATTTGTCATGGTCCTTCGAGCTGCATTTGAAGCAGCGAAAGTTGTCCACACAAGCTTTTCTCAACCATGATCAGAGATGAAGTCATTGAAATATAATTTCCTATTGAGAGTAGCCCTTGAGATGGGAATTTCATGTAGTCCAATCATCATTCATACCACAGCTCCTTGTTCTAATTTAATATTGTTCTTACCTTTGGTTCTTATGAGAATACTATTATGGAAAACTACGGGCTCTACAGAGTCAAATGTGAATAGTCTTTTTAATAAAGAAGAAATTACTTTGTGTTGCTGTCAGGGCCTTCTTTCTCAGCTAAAGGATTGATACTTTCTCATTAAATTCACCCCTGAATGGTCCTTACAAAACTGTTACTTTCCTTGGTATTTTTTCCCACTTTCTGGGCATGGTCTCTGCCTGGGGTATTCAAATCTTACCCTACGAGGTACAAACTACCACTGGATTTCTGTTCTACTTGATAAAACATGAAGTGTCCCTTACAATTATACACATAACTAATATGTGTGTAATTGTAAGGGACACTTAATGTTTTATGGATATTATTTAAATGTACAGAGTGGGTGAGCTCCATTCCTGACAGGCTGATCAGATTCAATTTCAGCCTCAGAGCTTGATCAGATTCAATAGCAGCCTCAGAGGCTGATAAATCAGGATTTTGCTATGTAGGCTGTTTCATGTGTAAAGCTAATTGAAGGCAGATTAGCAGTCAGTGCATTATGTATGTGATCAAGACTGGGTGTGCTCTATTCCTGGCAGGCTGATCATATTCAAAAGTAATGATGCTGCCTTATAGGCTGTCTGCAAGGAGCCTCGCATATGAAATAGCCTACAAGGCAGCATCCTGACATCAGCCTCTGAGACTGCAATGGAATCTGATCAGCCTGCCAGGAATAGCGCTCACCCCCTGGATTAGATATGCATATGCCTATAAAGCACTTTTACAGCTAATCTGCCTGCAAGGATCCTTACCTATGAAATAGCCTACAATATCAGGAAAGACGCTGGGAGACGAGAAGCAAGTTCAGGGAGTGAACATTTAATAAATAACTGACATGAAACAAACAAGGACAGCATCTGAACAGGGGAAACATAACAACAATAATGCTGACACGGGAGTCCAGGTGAGTCCAAAGAAGCGCAGGTGCGCGTAACGATGGTGACAAGTGTGCATAATGATGGGCAGCCTGGCGCTCGAGGGGGAGTGGGAGCAGACATGACATACAAGGCAGAATCCTGATTTATCAGCTTCAGAGGCTCAAATGTAATCTGATCAGCCTGTCAGGAACGGAGCTCACTCACTGTGAATATAAATAGTATCCACAAAACATGGTGTCAAGCTAGCTAGCTAACTAGCTAGCTAGCTAGCGCACAAGACTAGCCAAATTAGCTGTGTTGTTCCTTGCATGTGATTGGCTGTAGTCTTGGGAGCGACACAGCCTGGGAGACAGAACTGCCTGTCAGGCATCGTTCATGGCTTTAATGCCCCGCATTGCGATCAACGCAGCCGCAAGGCTCCTTGAGGAAGTGGTTATCGTGCATCTGAACAAATTAATGGATGATGCATGGTACTTTGATTATCTCGTGATCTCAACAAAACAACTATTGTTATGTAGTGATAATGAGATAAATAAGTCGTGATCTCAACATACTTTAATGCACCCACCTGGTTTCCACACCCACCTGGTTTCCCAGGTCTAAATTAGTCCCTTATTAAATTGAATAATTTAAGAAAAGCAGTGGAACTGGTTTAAAGGTCCAGATTTGAATTTGAGGGGTCTATGCCATGCCCATAAAAAGGTGTTGATGTTGGATATTCTCTCTCTGTCTCTCTCTCTCTTTCTCATCTCTTTCCCATTTTCTCCCTTCTTTCTCCATCTCTATCTTTCACACTTTCTCTCTCTCTCTCTGCCTCCTTCTGTCTCTCCCTCTCTCACTCTTCCTCACCACAGGGTTTGCTGTTCACTTTTTCTTGTTTGGGCCATCACTCAAAATGCAGAGCTTTCCACTGACGTGCAGTGAAGCAGAGAAATGAGAAATTACTCTCACAAATTTGACCCCCTCTTAATTTGCACTTATAATTTGCCTTATTATTATCACGCACGCACGCACGCATGCTGCACGCACGCACGCACACATGCACGCACGCGCACACACACACACACACACACACACACACACACACACACACACACACACACACACACACACACACACACACGCACGCAGGTGACACATTACGCACTGGAATTCGATCAAACCTGAAATTGCAATGTTTATGCAGTGTCTTTATTTACAAACTAGATCACATTCGATCAGTTGCGTCACACACCCAGTACTAAAATACACCAAAATCTTTATAAAGTGGGGTAAGGGATTTTGTCATAATGTGTTATAAATTATAAACTGCTACAATTCTAGCTTTGACATTGAGGGAGAAATGTATTCTGGCATAACACTAATTAGCTGCCATTCATAATTGATTAATAAATGGTAATGGAATTTTATTTAGGATGTTTTGTCATTTACAGTTACCTGAGGCACTGTTCAGGCTTGATGCAAAGATGCCTCTGTACTTGCAGATTAATTTGCCAATCCCATTTAGTTAATCACGGTAAAGGGCATGAGTACGGAATTCCAGAGAGGACATTATGAATAAAAAAAATATTCCCTCATTATGTTGAGATCACATCTTATTTATCTTATGGTCACGACATAACGAAAGTTGTTTTGTCAAGATCACAAGATAAACTCTATAAATAGGAGTGGACAAATAAGGGATGGTACGTTTCTTGTTGATATCATGCTTTTGTTTGTGTTTGGAGCTCATTATCAGTTTATACATTTGAATGTTAGCAAGGTAAATATCCTTTACTGTGAGCTAAGAGCTATTTGGACATCTAAGCCCTCGTGGGGCATTTAAGGCATGAACAATGCCTGATAGGAAGCCTGTCTCGCAGGCTGTGTGTCACCCCCAAGACCACAGCCAATCACATGCAAGCAACAACGCAGCTAACCTGGCTAGTCTTGTGAGGGCTCAAGCTAGCTAGCTAGTTAGCTAAGTAGTCTTGTTAGCTAGCTAGTTATCTTGTTATCTATGCTGGTTGTTAGCTTGCGTAACTAATATGTGTATAATCGTATGGGAGACTTCATGTTTTATGGATAATATTTACATTTACATAGTGGGTGAGCTCCATTCCTGACAGGCTGATCAGATTCAATTTCAGCCTGAGAGTTTGATCAGATTCAATAGCAGCCTAAGAGACTGATAAGTCAGGATTCTGCCATGTATGCTGTTTCATAGGTAAAGCTCATTGCAGGCATATTAGCAGTCAGTGCATTATGTATATGATCAAGACTGGGTGTGCTCTATTCCTGGCAGGCTGATCAGATTCAATAGCAGCCTCAGATGCTTATAAGTCATGATGCTGCCTTATAGGCTGTCTGCAAGGAGTTTTACATATGCAATAGCCAACAAGGCAGCATCCTGACATCAGCTTCCGAGGTGTGAGTGTGTTTGAGATGTGAGTGTGTTTTCCGCTTTTTTCAGTCTCCATTAGTTTACTTTTAAAGCAAGCAAGATGAAGTGATTATGAAGGGTTATCATGATCTAATTCTCCATTCACAACAACAGGACCCATGGACCTGTGTAGCATTTATGGGTCATATACAAAAGAGTACATAAAATCCGTTTTTTAGACCCGACGACCAATCTGATTTAATCCCTGTGCCTAATATTTCCGCTGCCATCTCGATCCCCTTTGTGTATGCACATATTGTTAGGGGGATTACTCTTGCAAGCAGAAACAAGCCGTCGATGCAGTCCTCAGAATTAGCACATCATTATTAACGGAGGGACCTTTGAAGATCCTGCATAAATGTCTAATTAGGTTTGGTAACCTTTAGGAAACTCAAGTGGATGCATACTAAGCAGATCGGGGGGTCTTGTACTGCATTGCAAACTAAGCACTCAACATGTGGGGGAGCGCACTGACATTGAGGAGGTTCGTCCCCCTTGCCTTAAAGGGCATACAATTTAAGCCACATTACAAGCGTGTCGAAACTCATTGCCAAATTTCTGCCCAATTTATCGCGGTTTAACCATCCTCTGTATACACTTCGACAGGGACTGAAAATGTGTAAATAAACTTTGAGGATTTCTTGTCCTGCCCTTCAAGACGTTTGAATCATTATCCTGTACAAAGTGTGACAGGACTCGGGTGTCATTATGCATTCTTCACACACCAAGGCTTGGCTGTGTTTGCACTGGAACCCTGCAGCCAAAAAGGTAAACATTTTCTGCAGCAGCTGTATCTCACATAGTCTAAATATACCGCATGCTGTTGTCTAGATTCTTGTGGCAATGATTTATTTTGGTCAAATTGATTTATTGTCACGTATGTGAGTGTGTTCTGGCCATGCAGAGAGGAAGATAGATGTTTTTAAGTGGCTACATTAGCTACGTTGAAGCTGTGACATTGACAACACCAATTACCACTCTAATGTAAATTAAATGGTAAGTTCAGTTTGAGTTTAGATTGAAGTGAGTGAAAATGTGATGGGTATTTGAAGAATGTCTGCTTTTAAAGAAGGTGAGGTTATCAAAATGTGGCCCTCTACCCAGATATTTTTTCTTTTCAAATCCTTCAGACTGTCCAAAAAGTATCCTAAATCAAGCTGCTCTCGTACGCACACATGCATGCACACACACACACAGACGCACACGCGCACACATACACACACACGAAAACGCACGCATACACACAGCAGCTGTCAGTGCAGGGTGGAGAGGCTGCTAATGGAGGCTGACAGCTTGGCTGGCTGTTGCTTTATCAAAGTGCAGAGGAAATGCAGATCCATGTCCTGCAGGATGTGGAGAAATAGATACGTTTCCTAGTCCGTCGACTTTCAAACGCAGCTGCAGAGAGATCAGGCATACTTTCCACACTGTATCTCTCAAAGGGATATATATCTAAGGGGCCCTTTTTTACTCGTGAATAAAGCATAGTACCTTTGCTTTTCATCGTTTTATTAAAAGTATAGTTATGTCAACGTTTTTTCAATGGGGAGCATGTACTGTGTAAGTAGGCAAGCAATGTCACCGAAGCATGGGGCATGAATCAACATTTATCAAACCATTTTAATGATTGAAAAGTTCTAAGTATTACGTTTTGTCTCTCATCTGCGCAGCATATTCAGACAAAATTGATCAATCCATTGCTTGAACAAAGCACAAAATGCGTTTACTTGTACATCATATTTTTCTTTTATATGGTCCAGAATGTTATTTGAAAGTGTCTTGTATTCCTCCTTCTGGCAGGCATACAGTGGCCTTTAAACAAGAGTCACACTGTCTTATTATGAGCTGTATTCAGGGAATGTCAGGAAACAACAACAACAATTCAACAGTGCAATCCCTGCATCCTATCTTAGTTAAAACATACTATTACTATGTTATTACCACTTTATGCACATACACAGCGAGTGGAGTTGTTTTTATTTCATTTTGTTGGAAGATGTTTACATAAAGCAGATAAGACAATTTATTTTGATCTATGTAAGTAAACAATAACGTATACACACTAAAAACAAATGGTTCCATATAGTGCAAAATAAGGGTTATTTGGCTTGTAACAATAGCAGAACTGTTTTTGGTGCTATATCAAACCTTTCTTGAAGATTCTATAAAGAACCATGCTCATCAGGTTCTAAATGGAACCTGTATGGTGCTATAAGGAACCCTTTTCCAAGGTTCTGTATAGAACCATTAAAACCGGTTCTATACTGCACCAAAAAAGGGTTCTGCTATGGTTACAACCCTTTTTGGGGCTATATACAGTATAGAACCCTTTGTTTATGGTTATTTATATCACCTTTATGGAGAACGGTTCTATGAAGAACATTTCTCAATCTCAAAGGTTCTTTGTAGAACCAAAGGTTTTTTGTTCTGGTTTATAGCCAAATTATATTGTAAAAAATCCATAGGTTTTATTATGGTGTTAACTAACAAGTTGAATCAGGTGTGCTAGTTCTGGAACGGCTGTGGGTCCCTTAAGAGAGAATTGAGAACTACTGACTTAGTCAACATTCTCAAGAGACACAAGGATATACATTAGTCTTTCGCTAGACACCGTCACTGGCCGTAGTCATATTCACTGCATTCGGAAAGTATTCAGGCCCACACCTATTCCACATTTTTCCAAATTTTTCCAAATTTTTTCCACATTTTATTAAATTACAGGCCCCTTATTAAGTTCCAGGCCCCTTATCAATCTACATACAATACCCCATAATGGCCTCTTGAGTGGCGTGGTGGTCTAAGGCACTGCATCGCAGTGGTAGCTGTGCCACTAGAGATTCTGGGTTCAGGTCCAGGCTCTGCCGCAGTCGGTCGCGACCGGGAGACCCATGGGGCGGTGCACAATTGGCCCAGGTCATCCGGGTTAGGGGAGCGTTTGGCTGGCAGGGATGTCCTTGTCCCATTGTGCACTAGTGACTCCTGTGGTGGGTTGGGCGCAGTGCATGCTGATACGGTCGCCAGGTGTACGGTGTTTCCTCTGACACATTGGTGTAGCTGGCTTCCGGGTTAAGTGGGCAATGTGTCAAGAATCAGTGCAGCTTGGCTTGGTTGGGTTGTGTTTCCGAGGATGCACGGCTTTTGACCTTCGCCTCTCCTGAGTCCATATGGGGGTTGAAGTGATGAGACAAGACAGTAACTAACAATTGGATAAATATAAAAATACCCCATAATGACAAAGCAAAAACAGGTTTTTAGAAACATTACATTTACATAAGTATTCAGACCCTTTACTCAGTACTTTGTTGAAGCACCTTTGGGAGTGATTACAGCCTCTCAAGCTCTGTCAGGTTGGATGGGGAGCGTCACTGCACAGCTAATTTCAGGTCTCTCCAGAGATCGGGTTCAAGGCCGGGTTCTGGATGGGTCATTCAAGGACATTCAAATCAAATCAAATCAAATGTATTTATATAGCCCTTCTTACATCAAATCAAATGTATTTATATAGCCCTTCGTACATCAGCTGAAATCTCAAAGTGCTGTACAGAAACCCAGCCTAAAACCCCAAACAGCAAGCAATGCATGTGAAAGAAGCACGGTGGCTGGGAAAAACTCCCTAGGAAAAACTCCTGAGAAAGGCCAAAAACCTAGGAAGAAACCTAGAGAGGAACCAGGCTATGAGGGGTGGCCAGTCCTCTTCTGGCTGTGCCGGGTGGATATTATAACAGAACATGGTCAAGATGTTAAAATGTTCGTAAATGACCAGCATGGTCAAATAATAATAATCATAGTAATTGTCGAGGGTGCAACAAGCACGTCCGGTGAACAGGTCAGGGTTCCGTAGCCGCAGGCAGAACAGTTGAAACTGGAGCAGCAGCATGGCCAGGTGGACTGGGGACAGCAAGGAGTCATCATGCCAGGTAGTCCTGAGGCATGGTCCTAGGGCTCAGGTCCTCCGAGAGAAAGAAAGAAAGAGAGAAAGAGAGAATTAGAGAGAGCATATTTACATTCACACAGGACACCGGATAAGACAAGAGAATACTCCAGATGTAACAGACTGACCCTAGCCCCCCGACACATAAACTACTGCAGCATAAATACTGGAGGCTGAGACAGGAGGGATCAGAAGACACTGTGGCCCCATCCGATGATACCCCCGGACAGGGCCAAACAGGCAGGATATAACCCCATCCACTTTGCCAAAGCACAGCCCCCACACCACTAGAGGGATATCTACAACCACCAACTTACCGTCCGAAGACAAGGCCGAGTATAGCCCACAAAGATCTCCGCCACGGCACAACCCAAGGGGGGGGCGCCAACCCAGACAGGAAGACCACGTCAGTGGCTCAACCTACTCAAGTGACGCACCCCGCCCATGGACGGCATGGAAGAACACCAGTAAGTCAGTGACTCAGCCCCTGTAAAAGGGTTAGAGGCAGAGAATCCCAGTGGGAAGAGGGGAACCGACAAGGCAGAGACAGCAAGGGCGGTTCGTTGCTCCAGCCTTTCCGTTCACCTTCACACTCCTGGGCCAGACTATACTTAATCATAGGACCTACTGAAGAGATAAGTCTTCAGTAAAGACTTAAAGGTTGAGACTGAGTCTGCGTCTCTCACATGGGTAGGCAGACCATTCCATAAAAATGGAGCTCTATAGGAGAAAGCCCTACCTCCAGCCGTTTGCTTAGAAATTCTAGGGACAATTAGGAGGCCTGCGTCTTGTGACCGTAGCGTACGTGTAGGTATGTACGGCAGGACCAAATCGGAAAGATAGGTAGGAGCAAGCCCATGTAATGCTTTGTAGGTTAGCAGTAAAACCTTGAAATCAGCCCTTGCCTTAACAGGAAGCCAGTGTAGGGAGGCTAGCACTGGAGTAATATGATCAAATTTTTTGGTTCTAGTCAGGATTCTAGCAGCCGTATTTAGCACTAACTGAAGTTTGTTTAGTGCTTTATCCGGGTAGCCGGAAAGTAGAGCATTGCAGTAGTCGAGCCTAGAAGTAACAAAAGCATGGATTAATTTTTCTGCGTCATTTTTGGACAGAAAGTTTCTGATTTTTGCAATGTTACGTAGATGGAAAAAAGCTGTCCTTGAAGCAGTCTTGATATGTTCTTCAAAAGAGAGATCAGGGTCCAGAGTAACGCCGAGGTCCTTCACAGTTTTATTTGAGACGACTGTACAACCATCCAGATTAATTGTCAGATTCAACAGAAGATCTCTTTGTTTCTTGGGACCTAGGACAAGCATCTCTGTTTTGTCCGAGTTTAAAAGTAGAAAATTTGCAGCCATCCACTTCCTTATGTCTGAAACACAGGCTTCTAGCGAGGGCAATTTTGGGGCTTCACCATGTTTCATTGAAATGTACAGCTGTGTGTCGTCCGCATAGCAGTGAAATTTAACATTATGTTTTCGAATGACATCCCCAAGAGGTAAAATATATAGTGAAAACAATAGTGGTCCTAGAACAGAACCTTGAGGAACACCGAAATTTACAATTGATTTGTCAGAGGACGAACCATTCACAGAGACAAACTGATATCTTTCCGACAGATAAGATCTAAACCAGGCCAGAACTTGTCCATGTAGACCAATTTGGGTTTCCAATCTCTCCAAAAGAATGTGGTGATCGATGGTATCAAAAGCGGCACTAAGATCTAGGAGCATGAGGACAGATGCAGAGCCTCGGTCTGACGTCATTAAAAGGTAATTTACCACCTTCACAAGTGCAGTCTCAGTGCTATGATGGGGTCTAAAACCAGACTGAAGCGTTTCGTATACATTGTTTGTCTTCAGGAAGGCAGTGAGTTGCTGCGCAACAACTTTTTCTAAAATTTTTGAGAGGAATGGAAGATTCGATATAGGCCGATAGTTTTTTATAATTTCTGGGTCAAGATTCGGCTTTTTCAAGAGAGGCTTTATTACTGCCACTTTTAGTGAGCTTGGTACACATCCGGTGGATAGAGAGCCGTTTATTATGTTCAACATAGGAGGGCCAAGCACAGGAAGCAGCTCTTTCAGTAGTTTAGTTGGAATAGGGTCCAGTATGCAGCTTGAGGGTTTGGAGGCCATGATTATTTTCATCATTATGTCAAGAGATATAGTACTAAAACACTTTAGTATCTCCCTTGATCCTAGGTCCTGGCAGAGTTGTGCAGACTCAGGACAATGGAGCCCTGGAGGAATACCCAGATTTAAAGAGGAGTCCGTAATTTGCTTTCTAATGATCATGATCTTTTCCTCAAAGAAGTTCATAAATTTATTACTGCTGAAGTGAAAGCCATCCTCCATTTGCGAATGCTGCTTTTTAGTTAGCTTTGCGACAGTGTCAAAAAGAAATTTCGGATTGTTCTTATTTTCCTCAATTAAGTTGGAAAAATAGGATGATCGTGCAGCAGTGAGGGCTCTTCGATACTGCACGGTACTGTCTTTCCAAGCTAGTTGGAAGACTTCCAGTTTAGTGTGGCGCCATTTCCGTTCCAATTTTCTGGAAGCTTGCTTCAGAGCTCGTGTATTTTCTGTATACCAGGGAGCTAGTTTCTTATGACAGATGTTTTTAATTTTTAGGGGTGCAACTGAATCTAGGGTATTGCGCAAGGTTAAATTGAGTTCCTCGGTTAGGTGGTTAACTAATTCTTGTCCTCTGACGTCCTTGGGTAGGCAGAGGGAGTCTGGAAGGGCATCAAGGAATCTTTGGGTTGTCTGAGAATTTATAGCACGACTTTTAATCTTCCTTGGTTGGGGTCTGAGCAGATTATTTGTTGCAATTGTAAACGCAATAAAATGGTGGTCCGATAATCCAGGATTATGAGGAAAAACATTAAGATCCACAACATTTATTCCATGGGACAAAACTAGGTCCAGAGTATGACTGTGGCAGTGAGTAGGTCCAGAGACATGTTGGACAAAACCCACTGAGTCGATGATGGCTCCGAAAGCCTTTTGGAGTGGGTCTGTGGACTTTTCCATGTGAATGTTAAAGTCACCAAAAATTAGAATATTATCTGCTATGACTACAAGATCCGATAGGAATTCAGGGAACTCAGTAAGGAACACTGCATATGGCCCAGGAGGCCTGTAAACAGTAGCTATAAAAAGTGATTGAGTAGGCTGCATAGATTTCATGACTAGAAGCTCAAAAGACGAAAACGTCATTGTTTTTTTTTTTGTAAATTGAAATTTGCTATCGTAAATGTTAGCAACACCTCCGCCTTTGCCGGATGCACGGGGGGTATGGTCACTAGTGTAACCAGGGGGTGAGGCCTCATTTAACACAGTAAATTCATCAGGCTTAAGTCATATTTCAGTCAGGCCAATCACATCAAGATTATGATCAGTGATTAGTTCATTGACTATAACTGCCTTGGAAGTGAGGGATCTAACATTAAGTAACCCAATTTTGAGATGTGAAGTATCACAATCTCTTTCAATAATGGCAGGAATGGAGGAGGTCTTTATACTAGTAAGATTACTGAAGCGAACACCGCCATTTTTAATTTTGCCCAACCTAGATTGAGGCACAGACACGGTCTCAATGGGGAAAGCTGAGCTGACTACGCTAACTGTGCTAGTGGCAGACTCCACTAAGCTGGCAGGCTGGCTAACAGCCTGTTGCCTGGCCTGCACCCTATTTCATTGTGGAGCTAGAGGAGTTAGAGCCCTGTCTATGTTCGTAGATAAGATGAGAGCACCCCTCCAGCTAGGATGGAGTCCGTCACTCCTCAGCAGGCCAGGCTTGGTCCTGTTTGTGGGTGAATCCCAGAAAGAGGGCCAGTTATCTACAAATTCTATCTTTTGGGAGGGGCAGAAAACAGTTTTCATCCAGCGATTGAGTTGTGAGACTCTGCTGTAGAGCTCATCACTCCCCCTAACTGGGAGGGGGCCAGAGACAATTAATCGATGCCGACACATCTTTCTAGCTGATTTACATGCTGAAGCTATGTTGCGCTTGGTGACCTCTGACTGTTTCCTCCTAACATCGTTGGTGCAGACGTGGATAACAATATCTCTATACTCTCTACACTCGCCAGTTTTAGCTTTAGCCAGCACCGTCTTTAGATTAGCCTTAACGTCGGTAGCCCTGCCCCCTGGTAAACAGTGTATGATCGCTGGATGATTAGTTTTAAGTCTAATACTGCGGGTAATGGAGTCGCCAATGACTAGGGTTTTCAATTTGTCAGAGCTAATGGTGGGAGCCGTCGGCGTCTCAGACCCCACAACGGGAGGAGCAGAGACCAGAGAAGTCTCGGCCTCCGACTCCGACTCCGACTCGCTTAACGGGGAGAACCGGTTGAAAGTTTCTGTCGGCTGAATAAGCGACACCGGTTGAGCATTCCTACAGCGTTTCCCTCCAGACGCCATGAGAAAGATGTCCGGCTGCGGGGACCGTGCGAGGGGGTTTATACTAACGTTACTATCTGTACTTGCTGGTGGCACAGACGCTGTTTCATCCTTTCCTACACTGAAATGACCCTTGCCTAACGATTGCATCTGAAGCTGGGCTTGCAGCACAGCTATCCTTGCCGTAAGGCGATCGTTCTCCTGTATATTATGAGTACAACGACTGCAATTAGAAGGCATCATGTTAATGTTACTTAGCTTCGGCTGTTTGAAGTCCTGACGAACCATGTCCAGATAAAACCTCCGGGGTAGGAAAGTTGAATGAAAAAAAAAAAAAAAGTTGCGTGAGGGAAAAAGTAAAAATATACGGTAATGAAAAAGTAAAAACCGTCAGGTAGCAAAGTAAAAACGGCAACAAAAACGCAGAGCAGCGTAAACAAGTCTGCAAGTTGTGACCGGAAACAGGAAACTCAGAAGAGCCTTACATCAGCTGATATCAGCTGATATCTCAAAGTGCTGTACAGAAACCCAGCCTAAAACCCCAAAGAGCAAGCAATGCAGGTGTAGAAGCACGGTGGCTAGGAAAAACTCCCTAGAAAGGCCAAAACCTAGGAAGAAACCTAGAGAGGAACCAGGCTATGAGGGTTGGCCAGTCCTCTTCTGGCTGTGCCGGGTGGAGATTATAACAGCACATGGCCAAGATGTTCAAATGTTCATAAATGACCAGCATGGTCAAATAATAATAATCATAGTAGTTGTCGAGGGTGCAACAAGTCAGTAACACAAGAGTAAGTGTCAGTTGGCTTTTTCATAGCCGATCTTTGAGAGTATCTCTACCGCTCCTGCTGTCTCTAGAGAGTTGAAAACAGCAGGTCTGGGACAGGTAGCACGTCCGGTGAACAGGTCAGGGTTCCAGCAGGTCTGGGACAGCAGTTCTGGGACAGGTAGCACGTCCGGTGAACAGGTCAGGGTTCCATAGCCCCAGGCAGAACAGTTGGAACTGGAGCAGCAGCACAGCCAGGTGGACTGGGGACAGCAAGGAGTCATCAAGCCAGGTAGTCCTGAGGCATGGTCCTAGGGCTCAGGTCCTCCGAGAGAGAGAAAGAAAGAAAGAGAGAATTAGAGAGAGCATATTTAAATTCACACCGGAAAAGACAAGAGAAATACTCCAGATGTGACAGACTGACACTAGCCCCCCGACACATAAACTACTGCAGCATAAAACTGGAGGCTGAGACAGGAGGGGTCAGGAGAAACTGTGGCCCCTTCCGATGAAACCCCCGGACAGGGCCAAACAGGTAGGATATAACCCCACCCACTTTGCCAAAGCACAGCCCCCACATCACTGGAGGGATATCTCCAACCACCAACTTACCATCCCGAGACAAGGCCGAGTATAGCCCACAAAGATCTCCGCCACGGCACAACCCAAGGGGGGGCGCCAACCCAGACAGGAAGACCACGTCAGTGACTCAACCCACTCAAGTGACACACCCCTCCCAGGGACGGCTTGGAAGAAAACCAGTAAGCCAGTGACTCCGCCCCTGTAATAGGGGTAGAGGCAGAGAATCCCAGTGGAGAGAGGGGAACCGGCCAGGCAGAGACAGCAAGGGCGGTTTGTTGCTCCAGCCTTCCCATTCACAGACTTGTCCCGAAGCCACTCCTGCATTGTCTTGGCTGTGTGCTTATGGTTGTTGTCCTGTTGGAAGACGCTCTGGAGCAGATTTTCATTAAGGATCTCTCTGTACTTTGCTCCGTTCATCTTTCCCTCAATCTTGACTAGTCTCCCAGTCCCTGCCGCTGAAGAAAATCCCCACGGTATGATGCTGCCACCACCATGTTTCAGACGTGACGCTTGGCATTCAGGCCAAAGAGTTCAATCTTGGTTTCATCAGACCAGAGAATCTTGTTTGTCAATGTCTGAGAGTCCTTTAGGTGCGTTTTGGCAAACTCAAAAGGGGCTGTCATGTGCATTTTCCTGAGGAGTGGCTCCCATCTGGCCACTCTACCATAAAGGAATGATTAGTGGAGTGCTGCAAAGATGGTTGTCCTTCTGGAAAGTTCTCCCATCTCCACAGAGGAATTCTGGAGCTCTGTCAGTGTGACCATCGCGTTCTTGGTCGCCTCCCTGACCCAGGGCCTTCTCCCCAATTTTGCTCAGTTTGGCCGGGCCGCCAGCTCTAGGAGGAGTCTTGGTACTTCCAATCTTCTTCCATTTAAGAGTGATTGAGACCACTGTGTTCTTGGGGACCTTCAATGCTGCAGAAATGTTTTGGTACCCTTCCCCAGATCTGTGCCTCAACACAGTCCTGTCTCAGCGCTCACGGACAGTTCCTTCGACCTCATGGCTTGGTTTTTGCTCTGACATGCACTGTCAACTGTGGGACCTTATATGGACAGGTGTGTGCCTTTCCAAATAATGCCCAATCAATTGAATTTACCACAGGTGGACTCAAAATCAAGTTGTAGAAACATCTCAAGGATGATCAATGGAAACAGGATGCACTTGAGCTCAATTTCAAGTCTCATAGCAAAGGGTCTGAATACTCATATACTGTAAATAAGGTGTTTCTGTTTTTTATTTTTTTATATAGATTTGCAAAATTTCTAAAAACCTGTTTCCGCTTTGTCATTATGGGGTATTGTGTGTAGATTGATGATAAAAATAATGCTGTAACGTAACAAAATGTGGAAAAGATGAAGGTGTCTGAATACTTTCCAGATGCACTGTATAACATGTTAAACATAACACAACAGATTAGATAAACTGGAATGATACTCTCACTCTGAACAAAAATTGCTGTGAACAAACCATGCCCCAAAATATTCCAATGAGCCACATTTCCTACATTTTAATTATCACTAAAAGAGGAAAGAACCCTTTTTTAAACTGCAAAGAACCATTGAAAGTCTCAAAAGATTATTTGGGTCAGTTTAATTCCACGTAGAACCATCACCCTTCCCAAAGAACCCTTGAGGAACCCTTATTAATAGGTGTCCTATTAATAATATAATCTAAAATAATATTTTGTGAAAATTCCTTGTTACAGTGCATTTAAAAGTGAATCTACCCATTTTAGTTAGGTGGGATTCTAAATAAGCTCAAAGAGTTAGGCTACTATACAAGAAGCTGACGTCATCATTTCAACATTATGTTCATGTTGATGCAGCTGAAGGTCTTTGGAGGCCAGTAATTTTCTGAGTGAACGGTCCCAGAAAGAGCTAATGATATGTTAATGTCGACTTTGAGACATTAGGGAGGCACAATGACAGCAATCCCAATTACCTCTAAGGGAAATACCTTTTGGGGGTTCGTCATGCAAATAAACTTAGTAAATAAAAATAACGCGAGGGACGCCATCCTGGAAGGTAAGTCTCAAAGGTAGCTGACAAGATGTCAAGGAGCTGCAAATGAAAATACCCAATGGGCACAGACAATTCAATGTCTATTCCACGTTGGTTCAATGTAATTTCATTGAAATGAAGTGGAAACAATGTTGATTCAACCAGTGTGTGTCCAGGGGGAAGCAGCACAAAACATCATATGAGTGTACTTTACCTCAAGGGTTAACTAATGAAACTTCTCATTCACTGCACTGTATTTTCCTTTTATATAACAGCTGATGTTCTACATTTAAGACCTATTCTACATTGAAATCTTTATGTTTTCATGCTCTAATGGTCTTGTTTTCTTTCTTTTTCTTCTGTATTATTGACTGTATGTTTTGTTCATTCCATGTGTCACTCTGTGTTGTATGTGTCTAACTGCTATGCTTTATTTTGGCCAGGTCGCAGTTGCAAATGAGAACTTGTTCTCAACTAGCCTACCTGGTTAAATAAAGGTGAAATAAAAAAATGTAAAGAAAATTAACACGACATTGATTTTTTAACACACCAAATTCAGCCCTGTCCTTCGATTACGTGCTATAAATTAAGATGTACACAGCAAATTCAAAAAACAAACAAATTATCACTGAGAGGTTTAAAACAATAATATCTGTATTTCATAAGGCCTTATTTTGGGGGCCTAGTTTTACCCCAGTACACTTTGAACCAAAACCACACCCATCATTATCATATTTCCCAGCATGCACTATTGCAGGTACATTTTTTACATTGTTTGTTTTAATATCTATGTTTGTGAATGTGCTTTAATTGATTGAGTTTATGGAACTAAAATATACATTTCAAACATTTTCTAAACTAATCCAATATGTTACTTGGACTTACACACATTACTGAAATGATTGGTCCAGATTAGATGCTTTAGGTAAAAATACTATGATGTGTAAGGTGCCAAGTTTATGGTCATATTGCAGTAGTGTGTAGGAGGGAGATTGCTAGAAGTGGTGCAGGATGGCATGAGATCAAGGAATGTGCAGTACCAATGGAGAATGTTCTGTGTTTTGTGTGGGGGTGCACATTGGGCTGGAGATTGGAGGTGTCCAGTGAGAGAAATGCAGGTTGAGGTTACCAGGGTCAGAGTAGTAAAGAAAGCGTTGTATGCCGAAGCAGTGTAGCGAGTGGAAGTGGTAGATGGGTACAGGGTGAGGGAACCTGTGAGTAGGCAGAGACCAATGGAGAGGGATGGGGAAAATATGTGCTTCAGTAAGGTGGGTTTATTTTGTTTATTTGTTAATTTATAGTTTGGGGGGGATCAGCTTTAATATTGAGGATAGATTGTTGCTTCCATCAATGTAATTGTCTGCATCATTTCTCCAATCCCCCATGTATTTTTTGGGTAAATATATCTATATATATATAAATACTGTGGCAAACCTCTTCAAAGCTAGGAGCGTTTGTCACCAATTAAGTGAGAAACTGTCACCAAAGTCAGCCCAGAATTAAAGTTCTTTCGAACATGACAGTACCTGTATGTTTGTTTCTCTGTCCTGGTCCACCCAGGCCGCAGGTAAGGTCAAGGATAGCAGGGTTCGGTACACAAATCTGGTTCTCGGTAGGTCCAGGTCTAAACGCCAACAGGTAAGTCCAAAACAGTCCAGCTCGTACACGGTAAATCCAGCCAATGTAGAATGTCTCTCTCTCTATGGTTCATAGATCCTTCCCGCCCTCTCTCGCTCTTCCTGGTTTTTCTTGACCTTTTATCTGTGGGTCGGCTCCACCTTCTGAGGGTTCCCCTTGCTTCTGGGAATTGTAGTTTTGGCAGTCGGCCATTTTGTGATCTGTAGTTCTGATCGGGGTGGCCATTTTAGTGATCGGGCAGAGCCCGTTTATTAGTTCTGCCCTCACATATCTGCCATTTATCACTCGACCCCCTTCTTTGCCACACATCTCCCCCCTAGATCCGACCCCCTAGGTCGGGCTACCACAGCAAAATATGCGTGCATGCGGGATAACCCATCCACATTTCCCATTTCCTTTCCTGCTCTGTGTTTCAAGTCAAAGTGAAACGGTTGGAGACTCAAAAACCACCGCATCACCCGAGCGTTCTTCTCTTTAGCCCTATGCATCCAGGTGAGTGGTGCATGGTCACTGATGAGGGTGAAGTGGCGCCCTAGCAGGTAGTATTTCAGGCTTTCCAGAGCCCACTTTACTGCCAGCGCCTCTTTCTCAACAACTGAGTAGTTGGTTTCCCGTGGTTCCAGCTTCCTGCTTAAAAACAGGATGGGGTGTTCCACCCCTTCTACCTCTTGGGACAGCACTGCTCCCAAGCCGACCTCTGAAGCCTCCGTCTGAACCACAAACTCTCTCTCAAAGTCTGGTACCACCAGCACTGGATTACAGCAGAGGGCCTCCTGTAATGTCCTAAATGCTTTGGTGGCCCTTTCATCCCACTTGACCATGTTTGGCCCTCTGGCTCTAGTCATGTCGGTGAGTGGGGCGGCCACTGTGGCATAACTTGGGATGAACTTCCGGTAGTACCCGGTCAGCCCTAGGAAGGCTCGAACCTGCTTCTTATTTACTGGTTTCGGCCATTCTCTAATTGCCTCCACCTTCTTACGTTGGGGTTTGATTAATCCTCTTCCCACGGTGTATCCCAGATACTCCGTTTCCTCTAACCCCACATAACACTTGGCAGGGTTCGCCGTGAGCCCTGCCTTTCTAAGGGCGTCTAACACCGCCTGTACCCGGGGTAAGTGGGATTCCCAATCTGGGCTGTAGATCCCCACGTCATCTAAATAAGCTGCGGCGTATGCTTGGTGCGGTTTTAGGACCTTGTCCATGAGCCGTTGAAAGGTGGCTGGGGCCCCGTGTAGGCCGAATGGCATGACGGTGTATTGAAACAAACCGTCAGGGGTTGCAAATGCTGTCTTTTCTTTGGCCCTGGGGGTCAGAGGAATTTGCCAGTACCCTTTTGTCAGGTCCAGGGTCATAATGTAATGAGCTTTACCAATTTTCTCCAGTAGTTCGTCTACTCTGGGCATGGGGTAGGCATCAAACTTGGAGATTTCATTTACCTTCCGAAAGTCGTTACAGAACCGCAAAGACCCATCGGGCTTGGAGACCATCACAATTGGGCTAGACCACTCACTATGTGACTCTTCGATCACTCCAGCTGTCAACATTTTCTCCGTCTCTGCTCTAATCGCTGCCTGTCGAGCCTCGGGTACCCGATATGGCCTCATGCCCACATTCTCCACCACGTGTGGCAAACCTCTTCAAAGCTAGGAGCGTTTGTCACAAATTAAGTGAGAAACTGTCACCAAAGTCAGCCCAGAATTAAAGTTCTTTCGAACATGACAGTACCTGTATGTTTGTTTCTCTGTCCTGGTCCACCCAGGCCGCAGGTAAGGTCAAGGATAGCAGGGTTCGGTACACAAATCTGGTTCTCGGTAGGTCCAGGTCTAAACGCCAACAGGTAAGTCCAAAACAGTCCAGCTAATACACGGTAAATCCAGCCAATGTAGAATGTCTCTCTCTCTATGGTTCATAGATCCTTCCCGCCCTCTCTCTCTCTTCCTGGTTTTTCTTGACCTTTTATCTGTGGGTCGGCTCCACCTTCTGAGGGTTCCCCTTGCTTCTGGGAATTGTAGTTTTGGCAGTCGGCCATTTTGTGATCTGTAGTTCTTATCGGGGTGGCCATTTTAGTGATCGGGCAGAGCCCGTTTATTAGTTCTGCCCTCACATATCTGCCATTTATCACTCGACCCCCTTCTTTGCCACAATACACACACACACACACACACACACACACACACACACACACACACACACACACACACACACACACACACACACACACACATACATACAGCTGAAGACTGGAAGTTTACATACACCTCAGCCAAATACATTTAAACTCAGTTTTTCACAATTCCTGACATTTAATCCTAGTAAAAATTCCCTGTCTTAGGTCAGTTAGGATCACCACTTTATTTTAAGAATGTGAAATGTCAGAATAATAGTAGAGAGATTGATTTATTTCAGATGTTATTTCTTTCATCACATTCCCAGTGGGTCAGAAGTTTACATACACTCAATAGTATTTGGTAGCATTGCCTTTAAATTGTTTAACTTGGGTCAAACGTTTCGGGTAGCCTTCCACAAGCTTCCCACAATAAGTTTGGTGAATTTGGGCCCATTCCTCCTGACAGAGCTGGTGTAACCGAGTCAGGTTTGTATGCCTCCTTGCTCGCACACGCTTTTTCAATTCTGTCCACAAATGTTCTATAGGATTGAGGTCAGGGCTTTGTGATGGCCACTCCAATACCTTGACTTTGTTGTCCTTAAGCCATTTTGCTACAACTTTGGAAGTATGCTTGGGGTCATTGTCCATTTGAAAGACCGATTTGCGACCAAGCTTTAACTTCCAGACTGATGTCTTGAGATGTTGCTTCAATATATCCACATAATTTTGCTTCCTCATGATGCCATCTATTTTTTGAAGTGCACCAGTCCCTCCTGCAGCAAAGCACCCCCACAACATGATGCTGCCACCCCTGTGCTTCACCGTTGGGATGGTGTTCTTTGGCTTGCAATCCTCCCCCTTTTTCCTACAAACATAATGATGTCATTATGGCCAAACAGTTCTATTTTTGTTTTATTAGACCGGAGGACATTTCTCCAAAAAGTACGATCTTTGTCCCCATGTGCAGTTGCAAACCGTAGTCTGGCTTTTTTATGGAGGTTTTGGAGCAGGGGCTTCTTCCTTGCTGAGCGGCCTTTCAGGTTATGTCGATTTAGGACTTGTTTTACTGTGGATATAGATATTTTTGTACCTGTTTCCTCCAGCATCTTCACAAGGTCCTTTGCTGTTGTTCTGGCATTGATTTGCACTTCTCGCACCAAAGTACGTTCATCTTTAGGAGACAAAACGCGTCTCCTTCCTGAGCGGTATGATGGCTGCGTGGTCCCATGGTGTTTATGCTTGCCTACTATTGTTTATACAGATGAACGTGGTACCTTCAGGCATTTGGAAATTGCTCCCAAGGATGAACCAGACTTGTGGAGGTCAGCAATTTTTTTTCTGAGATCATGGCTGATGTCTTTTGATTTTCCCATGATGTCAAGCAAAGAGGCACTGAGTTTGAAGGTAGGCCTTGAAATACATCCACAGGTACACCTCCAATTGACGCAAATGATGTCAATTAGCCTATCGGAAGCTTCTAAAGCCATGACATCGTTCTCTGGAATTTTCCAAGCTGTTTAAAAGCACAGTCAACTTAGTTTATGTAACCTTCTGACCCACTGGAATTGTGATACATTGAATTATAAGTGAAATAATCTGTCTGTAAATCATTCTTGGAAAAATGTCTTGTGTAATGCACAAAGTAGATGTCCTAACCGATTTGCCAAAACTATAGTTTGTTAACAAGAAATTTGTGGAGTGGTCGAAAAACACATTTTTTTTAGTGTATGTAAACTTCCGACTTCAACTGTATATATATAGCATTCATACATATACACATATATATATATATACGTACATACACATACATATATACACATACACACTTTTAAAAATATATATCTTCCTTTATTAGTCCCTGCAAACCCTATCACCCATCCCCCAATTGGAGTAAACAAATTAACAATAACACTTTGGCTTCTACTTCCAGTTTATACATTCTATACACATTTACAGACACAATCTATTTTACAATAGTTATATTTTGTTTGTTTTTTGTCCTGGCCTTCCTCTATTTCTGATGTCCATCAGTTTGATTTCTGTTTGCCATATATTTGTAACTGTGTTATTTCACAAAAGTTCTGAACCTTTATACATTTTACAGACCACGTATGATTTACATTTGTTATCTTGTTGTTATTAGTCCCACCCTTCAGCTCCATTCAATCCCTCCCATCTATCTTTTAACACCATCCATTTTGGATTTCTACTTGCCATATATTTTTCAACTGTGCTGTGATGCTTCACAAAAGTACTGAACCTTTCTATTCTCATAGTTTCTACAGATTGTAAATTAAGATATAAAAATTTGCTAAAATAATGATTATATTATTGATCGATTGACTATGACTTTTCAAATCACCCAGTATTGCTATCTGCAGTGTTAGCTCTAGGTAAATGTTGCAATTCTTCAGTCATTCCTGGACCTGTGACCAAAAACAAGCTACATATAGACTAAATAAATGATATAATGACTCTGCCTCCTCGCAGCAAAATCTGCAGAGCTTGGAAGATTGTATCCCACACATCTATAATTTCGTAGAATAATTTAAATAGAAAAATTCTACGTTTTGAATCTGGCGTCGTTTTGCGTGTCAATTCATAAACCATGTGCAATGGAAAATCTCTTCCCAACTATTTTGCAATATATATGGCACAGCAGTCAATTTTTTGGTCCTTAAACAAAACTGGTATATATTTTTCTTCATCACAAATTTCTTTATCCAATTTTGGTCTTTAATGCAGGGCCGACAGACAAGTTCCTTACTTTTTCCCCCTTCTACTTGCCTCTTCCATTTTTGTGGTAATGCTGCAATTAGTTTTTTTTATAATTTTGGGTAGAGCAGACATTTCCATATGTCTGTGTTAGCTGCATGTGTGACATAACTACAACAGTTCTATTTATGATAATTTTATAGAAAAATATGTTTTTTTAATCAATTTGTATATTTCAGTTTAACCACAATATTTGTTGTATTATTTGTTCTGTATTTTCAGGTGGATTAAAATTAAATTGCAAACAACTTTCTAAGGATTGTTTAAAAAAACTATGATTTTTTTGAAGATGATTCGTTTATAAATATCCGAAAATGAGCGGTTGTAATCTGAATTAAGGGAAAAGGCCGTTCTTGAACATGGGGTGAGACATTCTTACTAATTTACTAGAGAACCATTTCAGATTTAAGTATAACTTTTGTATGACTGATGCTTTAATGTTTAATAATTTCTTCCTTCTGAATTCATATTCATTATATAAATAGGCCCTTTATATTTTGTCTGGCTTGCCATTCCAAATAAAATGTAATATTTTTTGCGCATTTAATTTATACAGCAGGTCGCTAGGTGTAGGCAAAACCATAAGCAAATAGGTAAACTGTGATATGACTAAAGAGTTAATCATGGTGATTTTTCCACAAATAGACAAGTATTTTCCTTTCCATGGTCGCAAGATCTTATCTATTTTTGCTAAATTTCTATTAAAATGTCTTTCTTTCGGGATATGTATACTGAATATATCCTCATCCCGTCAAACCATTTTATTGATAAACTACACGGCAATGTAAAAGTAGAATTTTTTTGTTATCTGATAAGTAATATAGTACACTTATCATAATTTGGTTTTAATCCAGAGAGGTTAGAAACTATCTAGATCCTCTATGAGGCTATGGGGGGATTCTAATTGTGGATTTAGAAGAAACATGAATCATAAACGTACAATAACACCTTTGTTTTTAAGCCATGTATTTCTAATCGCTTAATATTATTGTTGGATCTCATTTTCACAGCTAACATGCCGATGGCAATAATAAATAGATATGCCGATAGTGGACAACCTTGTTTTACTCCTCTTGACAGTTGAAAACTTTCTGAGATGTAGCCATTATTCACTATTTTACACCTACAGTAGGGTTACTATACATAACTTTAAACAATTTTATAAGAGATTCTCCAGAATTGATATATAAACTCCAGTCATACTTTATCAAAAGCCTTTTCAAAGTCAGCTATGAAAACCAGGCCTTGTTTCCCCGATATGTCATAGTGTTTTATTGTTTCCAGTACGTGTCTTATATTATCTCCATGTAAAAAACATGTTTGATTAGGAGGAATAATATCTGACAAAACCTTTTTAATTCTATGCGCTAAGCACTTTTTTGTATCACAACACTGAAGTGTAAGAGACGTCCATTTTTTTATAGACTGGATCTATGTACGTATACCACTTGGATTCTGTTTCTGTAATAATTCATTCAGACCTTGTTGAGTGTCCGATAATCTACCATTTATATAGGAGTGGTTAAAACATGCTAATAATGGTCCTCTGAGTATATCAAAAAAAGTTTGGTATACTTCCACTGGTATGCCATCCAGCCCAGGTGTTTTCCCGGACTTAAAGGCTTTATTGCATTAAGAAGTTCCTCCTGTGTAACTTGGCCTTCACATGAGTCTTTCTGTACAGCAGTTATTTTTACATTAGTAATAGGAAAACAATCTATACACTTAGCTTCGGTTAGTGGAGATGGAGGAGACTGAAACAAAAACATATTCTTAAAGTACTTTACTTCCTCTTTCAAAATGTCGTTTGGTGAATAATGAGTGACTCCATCATTTGTAACAAGTTTCAGTAAAAAAATCTTGGTAACATTTCTATGCTGAAGATTAAAAAATTATGTTGTGCATTTTTCCCCATATTCCATCCAGTTCACTTTATTTTTATAATATATTACAATGGATCTTTCTTGAATAAGTTCCTCCATTTATTTTTATTTTTCCTCTAAGGTGGGTTTCTTAGCATTCATAGCCATGGTTGTCAACTGTACTACAGAAAATATAGGTTGTGGTGGCAGCTGCAGGTAAGTACTTGGGAGTGCGAGATTTTACTGAAGAGTTGCAGGGTGTGTTGAGTGGTAGTGTTCCGTCCTCCCAGACCATTGGACTGGAGTATGATCAGATAGGGTTAAATAGTGAAATGGGGTGGTGTTTTTTAGTGATGGTTAATAGTTGGCAGGGTAATTTCCCTTTTTCCCAATTTTGTATTACCAGAATTTTATGTAGGTAGGCCGTGACTGGCCTCACAGGCCAGTACAGTAGGATGCGGTGTAGGCACCTAAAAGATGGATTGCAATATGCCAACACCAACCTAATGTCAAGTGTCCTCCCTCTCCGGCCTCTAGGTCACCAGGCTGCTCGTTATGGCACACACCTGTCACCATCGTTACGCACACCTGCGTGTCGTCAGACTCACCTGGACTCCATCACTTTCTTGATTACCTGCCCTATATATGTCACTCCCTTTGGTTCCTTCCCCAGGTTTCATTGTTTCGGTTTCTTGTCTATGTGTTGTTTAAGGTTCCTGTTTTGTATTATGTTCTGTTTATTTTATTAAAACACTCACTTGCTTCCTGACTCTCAGCGCACATCGTTATAGAATGAAGCCTCACCTACGGGAAGCATCAGGGAGTGTTTTTTTGTTGTTGGTTAGGTGGGAATGACGCTGCGTCCAGGAGCCGCTATAGGCTCTCATGGCTCAACCGGATCGACAGGCTACCCTGCCTCAGCTGGTTCGTCGGGCTTTCATGCCTTCACCGGATCGCCAACCCCCCCTATGTTCCACTGGCTCGTTAGAATCTCATGCCTCAACTGGATCGCCAGGCTCCCCTGCCTCAGCCGGTCTGTCAGGTTCCCGCGCATCAGCAGGGGTGACCAGTCCGCACCTGATCCCCAGGATCGTTCCTTGGGTTGGCGTCCTGTGGCTGGAACCGAACACGGCGGGGTGGGGGTACCGTCAGTTATGCTTTCTCTTCGGCGTTGTAGATCGCCATGTTCCTGCGTCTCAGCCGGATTGACGGGTTTCCGTTACGCGCACCTGCTCATTGTCAGACTCACCTGGACTCCATCACTTCCTTGGATTACCTGCCCAAGATATGTCACTCCCTTTGGTTCCTTCCCCAGGCGTCATTGTTGCTGTTTCATCTCTGTGCGTTGTTTGAGGTTCTTGTTTTGTATTCCGTTTATTTTATTAAAACACTCACTCGCTGAACTTGCTTCCTGACTCTCAGCGCACAACGTTATACCCAAAGAATAAGAAAATGCTTTAAGTAGTCACATAGCTTAGTCTTCCACCCATGGCAGTCATTCTGAATATATGTGCGGTCCATAAAAAAATCTGAAAGTTGGATATCCCACACTGGCTGGGTTCTGAAAGGAATTAAACTTCACCTTGCAAGCCAGCATAATGTGACTTGCACTCCAGATGTTTCAGGCTATTGTATTACACACTCAGATGAAAAGGTATAGATTTGTTTCTAAAGGGGTACAAGCTCTTAGTGTAATGCCATCCTCTGTACCTTTGGTTATAAGTGCATAATTGTAACCCAGTTCATACCTCAGGCAACAGGCCTGGAAGTAGGGTTTGTAAAATTCCAGTGACTTTCCCCAAATTCCAGATTTTCTGTTTCTGTTTCCAGGAAAGCTCCAACCAAGCTCCCTGAAAAATCTGGGAAAATTACCCAAATTCTGCAACACTACCTACAAGTCACATTACGCCAGCTTGCAAAGTGATGTGTAATTTCTATTGAAATTCAGCCAGATCCAACAGTTGGCATTTTTATTCACCTGCAACCTGCATTCAGAATGACTGCCTGGGGTAGGAATATTGTCAGGACACCACATAACTGATTAGATTAGTTCAGAAAAATGTATGCTATTTTCTCTGTGTGGCATGAAATGTATCAATCTCATACACAAACACAGATATTGAAACGAGCATGCTGGGAAATATGATAATGATAGGAATGGTTTTGGTTCAAAGTGATGTCTATGATTATATATTTGCTTAGGATCTCACTTGGCGATGTCAATAGGACCAAAAATGGATGAATGCAACAACCATGTCTCTATCACAAAAAAATGCCGTCATGGGTGGTAACTCCACAATTTTTCTCAAAAGGCACTCTGGGAAATATTTGAATATGGCTTCAAACTAAGCAGTGTTAACACACTCAAAAAACATCTTACACTGAGAAACAGTCTCAGCACTTAGAAAAGTGATCCAAGTTTACTTTAAACCAAGTATTATGTTTTATGCTGTAGTTGTTGCGTATTACTCTACAGTAGAGCTACGCAAACACCACAATTTTGTTCCTTTAAACACTTTGAGTGAAATCTACAACACTGTAACAGAGTTAAATATTTAACACTTTCAAAAGTGTTATTTTAACACCAGTACAGTGGGACTCATATGTTTACTGAAAATAGTGTTCATTTTACACTTTCAGATCTAAATGTACACCATTGATTTTGCTGTGTGGAGGTGTCAACCGTGGGAGGAGATAGCGAAACAGCAAAAGATTGAAATCTGCCATGGCAGATTTTGAGTTCCCAAGCGTCCTACATGCTAAAACATGTATATGTTTCCATGTTAGTGTCTGTAAAGGAAATTCAGGCTCACCCTCAGAATGCCTACCCCCAGTCCTGTCTAGTGTCTGTGGCATATGGCCATTGTGATGGAAGGTAAAAGGAAATGACAGGCCATTTGAAGATGCTCTAGCTCCTACCCATGAATAATGCAGAGGGTGCATTGTGCAGGTACGAGGGAGCTGCAAAGTTTATCGGCCTCCACTGTCTCCCAGGGAGAGAGCGAGACAGCACCACTGCAGGGAGATTAGGCTGACATAGAGCTGGGCACCTGGTCAAACTCAATTAAATAGTACCAGGATAATTCCTCCTTTTCATTGTTCCCAACAGTTTTATCATAGAAATACAGTACACCCTTGATGTGGCACCACTTTGAAATAACTAAATGAAGCCACTGGTTAACCAACAAATGGTGGCGAGACTGGGCTGTTTTTACAGAGGAATGAGAAGCATTTAATGCAGAAATGCATTTAATAAATAACTAAATAGATTATGAAACATTAGAAGGATCAGTCTCTAAAATCAGGTCCAAAAGTACAGAAAGTGTTAGTTGATAAGTGCTAGTTCAAGTTTTGAGTGGGAAAGTACTGTTACACACTCACTCATTCTGACACTCCGTGTGGCTCATATCGCAGCATAAAATGTTCTCTACAACTACTGTACTGTATCATAGAAAAAATCACGTGTTAAGTCCCTGCTTTGTAAATGACATAAAACATACATAGATGAGAAACTTTTAGTTCAAAAACAGAAATGCTGTGTGTAATAGAATGGTGGAAAGGACTCCCATAAGCTAGCTGGAGAAGTCTGGCCTGCTTATGATAGCTAGCCATTGTTATCATTATGTCGTTTTTGTGTACTAACAGACAGCGCAAATAGACTAGACATTTAAACTTGAATCTCCCACCTTGGATGTGTGCTTCATTAGCCTTGGTTCACCAAATCGGTTCTCCAAGTCTTTGGTGGAACAATGAGTCCTACAGTCCCTCTCCATGGCAGGCAGCATTCTAAAATAGATCCCATTGATTGAATGGAGGTTCCATGTTGCGTGTAACTGTTTTCCATGTCAACATGATAAGCAAACATGTCACCCACACATCCCATCCCAAGCTTGGCTAATGATGATAAACATATGATTATGGCTCATTAATACTGATGACATGTTTTTGCCCATCTAGAAGTGTTCCCACTCATCGTCTTCTCATTACTCCTATTCCTCACTGGTGTAGTTGCCATGCGAATGCAAAAAACAAGGACAAGCTCTTCTTCTCAAGACGTGGTGCTTGTATAGTGTACTAGTTTATTCTCCTAATAGCTATTAACCCTGCATTTCTACTAAGTATCATGAAGTAAAAATAAATGAATCTACTCTCTGTGGGAAAATACTTTGTATGTGAATGGTGTAGAATCAGATAAATGGCGAAATTCCGATCAACATTCCTGAAAACATCTGGTATTTTGCTTTCCATTTATATCGAAATTATGACAATGAAACAGTTGGAGTTTATGCTTCATTTGATATTCCTGCCCTAAGGGTGGTAATTTTGGAGTCAACATTAATTATTACAAGAATGTTTGTTACCCGCACACAACATAATCAAATGTAGGTAAATATTGGACAGAACACAAGTTGGATTATTTTGACCCAGGCAGTTGGGTCACAAACAGCCCATTGTTTTCCTTAAAGGTCCCGAACCGTCATTCTGATTACAATGTAAAACAGCCTTTTGAATGACTGAAATATCACCTGAAATATTTTTTGGGGATAGAAATGCTCAAAATGGTAGAAAATTACTTTTTCTCTCATGGCTAACTACCAAGAAGTTTGAAAAGACAGGCTGAGTTGGCGGAGAGCTTATGTTAATTTGCACGCCTTGACTGACAGCTCTTTGAAACACCTATGTCAAGAAAACTTGGATGCAGTGAGCAGTGTTGGAGTAAAATCAACTCATACAAAGTCGGTGATACACAAAACAATACACTTTTTTAATACATCTCCCTTTCAGCATGTCTGTTGTGATACGGTTCACAGCAGCACTGACGGATGTGTTGATATGACAACTGCATCAGAGTTTTCAGCGACCCATCCACACCTTTTGTTCCATGCTGGCTGAAAACCTACTGTAGCTAGCCAGTAACTAGCTAACACCAAACACAGATGAAAGGGGAGACATATACATATCTTTGCCATAGATGAATAGTGTAAACTTTTAATTATATTTGTCGACACCTTGAAGTCAAATTTTGGCACCAGTAGAGATGCTATCTATCTATATAAACCACGCCCCTCCGCAAACACGCCTTGTCCGATGTTGGTTAATAATAAGTGGTACTTATTTAAATTAGGTAAGACAATATCATGTTACCATTGGTGCATTAAAATGAGAGTTAGGGTGATGTCACCCTTTCCCCTTAATATTCCCGCCTCCTGAATCCGTGTTTGACATGGGGGAGGGGACCAGTAAATTTATGATCAAACTTTATCAACTTAGAAGGAACAGTCATTTTCAAACTTTGGTCATAACATTTGACTGTTCATGACCTTTAAGTTGGGTTGTTGATGCTGGGTTATTGAACTATGATCCACCAGGTCAGATCAGAAGACTGGAGGCATGGCTTAGTATATCTATGGCTTTCAGATAGTTATTTTTGGCCACCCATGATAGTAAATGTAATTCCGGTTAGTGCCAGTGTTGAGGCACGTTAAAGGGCCATTCTGGAATCAACTACGGGCGAGTGGAGTTTGTATTCGTTCAGGGACATTTAAAGTTTTGGTCAGCCTACTGGCAAGGCTGCTGGTGTGGGGCAAGATAGTGGACAGGAAAACATTTACTGATGTGAAATGTATTATAAGTAAATACGGAATGAGGGAAGAGCTGATGAAGGAGAAGGTGGACAGGAAAAAAGGAGAGAAGTGGAACATGTTTTGAGTGAATATGGAGTGGTGGATCATACAGAACTTTTGGAAGAGCTACAGAAGGAAATTGAACGTGATGAGAGTGAGGATGAATTAGCTGAGGTGGCAGGTGTTGTGACGACCGCCATGTTTGAGCCTCATCCTGAGGATGACAAAGATGATTCTGGCCCGGTGGGAGTGAGAATTTTGGAGAGAATGGATCCTTGCCTCCTGGCAGATCCATATGTGGTGTCAGGTTGGGTGGAGAAGAGGTTGGGGAATGTTGGGTAGGTAAAAGTGACTCGAAGTGGAATCGTGTTGATTTTTGCTATTTCTGCCATCCAGAGGGAGCGTGCGCTCCACACCACGTGATTGGGGACAAGAACTGTGACTTGCTTTTCTCTCCAGAGCAGGGTGTAGTTGAAAGCAGGGATAACTGGAGTGGTGTTAAGTGTTGAGGAGGTTCAACTCAAGTTGAAGATTCCCAGTGTCTTTGACGCCTGTCTTTTGGTGCGACACAGACCCGGTGGAGAGCGTGATGAAACAGAGAAGACACTGTCTGTACTACTGAGTTACCCGATAAAGTCAAGTTAAGATGTGTCAGTTATCTCGTGAGAGCTTTTGTCCCTAAACCATTATGGCATTTTAGGTGTCAAGTTTATGGTCATGTGGCAGAAGTGTGTAGGAGGTAGATTCCTACATGTGAGAAGTGTGCGGGAGGACATGACAAAGGAATGTGTAGTATCAGTGGAAAAGTTGTGTGTAAACTGTAGGGGTACTGGAGATCAGAGGTGTCCAGTGAGAGAAAGGCAGGTTGAGGTTGCTGCTAGGATCAGATTAGTGCACAAGGTCTCATATGCTGAGGCAGTGAAGAAGGTAGATGAAGAATGTGGTTCAGGGGTGAGGGATCCTAAGAGGATCCCTGAGAGCAGGCCAAGGCTAATAGAGAGTGATAGGAATAACGTGCTTCAGTCCATTTTTTGGGAGGGGCATTCATGGTCATGGTTGTACCACAGGAATGGAACGTAAATCATAGAGGATAGATGTTGTGGTGGCAGCTGCAGAGAAGTACTTGGGTGTACGAGATTTTACTGCAGAAGAGTTACAAGATGTTTGAACGATAGTGTCCCGTCCTCCCAGGCTGCAGGCATGAAGTAGGATCAGAAAGGGCCAGAGTAGTGGAATAGTGGTGAGGTTTTAATGGGTGCAGGTTAAGTTAATAGGGCAATTTTTTCACAAAGTGTAACAAATTCATATTACAGAATAGTAGGATGATACACAGTCCATATAGTAGGTGGCAGCAAGCACCTATAACATTTGTTTGCTGACCACCATAATAACAAAGAAGAAGAACATACATGTATGTTTGGGTTAAGCACTGACACTTTTGTAGCTTTACTAAGGCTTACACAAGAGCAGTAGTGTGAAGTACTTAAGTAAAAAGTACAGTTTTTTTGGGTATCTGTCCTTTACTTTACTATTTATATTTTTGCCAACTTTTACTTTTACTTCACTACATTCCTAAAGAAAATAATGTAATTTTTATTCCATACATTTTCCCTGACACCCAAAAGTGATCATTACATTTTCAGAGAAAAATGGTCCGATTTACACACTTATCAAGAGAACATCCCTGGTCATCCCAACTGCCTCCACTCTGGTGGACTCACTAAACACAAATGCTTTGTTTGTAAATTATGTCTAAGTGTTAGTCTGGCCCTAGCGATCCGTCAATAAAATATATTTTTTAAATTGTGCCGCCTGATTTGCTTAAAATAAGGAATTGAAATGTTAAATACTTTAACTTTTTAGCAATTACATGTACTTTTCATAATTAAGGGTATTTCAAACCAAGTACTTTTAGACTTTTACAAAAGTATTATTTTACTGTGTGACTTTCACTTTTACTTGAGTCATTTTCTATTAAAGCATCTTTACTTTTACTCAAGTATGACAATTGAGTACTTATTCCACCACTCCACAAGAGTATCAAAATACACTACATGACCAAAAGTATGTGGACACCTGCTCGTCGAACATCTCATTCAAAAATCATGGGCATTAATATGGAGTTGGTCCCTCCTTTGCTGCTGTAACAGACTCCACTCTTCTGGGAAGACTTTCCACTAGATGTTGGAACATTGCTGTGGGGACTTCCACTCAGCCACAAGAGCATTAGTGAGGTCGGACACTGCTGTTGGGCGATTAGGCCTGGCTCTCATTTGGCGTTCCAATTCATCCCAAAGGTGTTCAATGGGGTTGAGGTCAGGGCTTTGTGCAGGCCAGTCAAGTTCTTCCACACCAATCTCGACAAACCATTTCTGCATGGACCTCGCTTTGTGCACGAGGGCATTGTAATGCTTAAACAGGAAAGGGCCTTCCCCAAACTGTTGCCACGAAGTTGGAAGTATGGAATCATTTAGAATGTCATTGCATGCTGTAGAGTTAAGATTTCCCTTCACTGTAACTAAGGAGCCTAGCCCAAACCATGAAAAACAGACAAAAACCATTATACCTCCTCCACCAAACGGCATTGGGGCAGGTAGCATTCTCCTGCCATCCGCCAAACCCAGATTCTTCAGGCGGACTGCCAGATGGCATGATAATTGCGCCAAAGGAGATGGCTGCCGTTTTACGATCCCATAACCAATTTTGCTAATGTGTATGTTTTTTGCGTTATTTGTAACTTATTTGTAACCTAGACCCACTCTAATTTGCATCCTGCCCCAACAGATCCACAGATGATGCAATCTCTATTGCACTCAACATTGACCTTTCCCACCTGGACAAAAGGAACACCTATGTGAGATTACTATTCATTGAATACAGCTCAGCGTTAAACACCATAGTGCCCTCAAAGCTCATCTCTAAGCTAAGGATCCTGGGACTAAACACCTCCCTCTGCAACTGGATCCTGGACTTCCTGACGGGCCGCCCCCAGGTGGTAAGGGTAGGGAACAACACATCCGCCACGTTGATCCTCAGCACGGGGGCCCCTCAAGGGTGCATGCCCAGTCCCCTCTTTTACTCCCTGTTCACTCAGGACTGTGTAACTGATGTGAAATGGCTAGTTAGTTAGCGGTGGTGCGCTCTAATAGTGTTTCAATCGGGTAACGTCACTCGATCTGAGACCTGAAGTAGTTGTTCCCCTTGCTCTGCAAAGACCGTGGCTTTTGTGGAGCGATGGGTAACGATGCTTAGAGGGTGGCTGTTGTCGATGTGTGCAGAGGGTCCCTGGTTCGAGCCCAGGTAGGGGTGAGGAGAGGGACGGAAGCCATACTGTTACAACTGCATAGCCAGGCATGACTCCAACACCATCATCAAGTTAGCTGATGACACAACAGTGGTAGACCTGATCACCGACAACGATGAGACAGCCTATAGGGAGGAGGTCAGAGACCTGGCCGTGTGGTGCCAGGACAACAATCTCTCCCTCAACATGATCAAGACAAAGGAGATGATTGTGGACTACAAGAATAGGAGGACCGAGCACGCCCCCATTCTCATCGACGGGGCTGCAGTGGAGCAGGTTGAGAGCTTCAAGTTCCTGGTGTCCAAATCACCAACAAACTATCATGGTCCAAACACACTAAGACAGTCGTGAAGAGGGCACGACAAAGCCTATTCTCCCTCAGGAGACTGAAAAGATTTGGCATGGGTCCTCAGATCCTCAAAAGGTTCTACAGCTGCACCATCGAGAGCATCCTGACTGGTTGCATCAATGCCTGGTATGGCAACTGCTCGGCCTCCAACCGCAAGGCACTACAAAGGGTTGACATCATCAAAAGTTAAAACAAGTTTAAAAACAATGATTTTCAAGAACTTTGAGATTCATGGTGACATGGGGAGCAAGAAAATACCCTCCCTCTGGCTAAAAACTTGTTGCAGGTTTTGAAAATCCATCAATCAAATGTATTTATAAAGCTCTTTTTACATCAGCAGTTGTCACAAAGTGCTTATACGGAAACCCAGCCGAAAACCCCAAAGACCCCAAAGACCTGGCAATACAGATGTAGAAGTATGGTGGCTAGGAAAAGGTCTCTCGAAAGGCAGGGACCTAGGAAGAAACCTAGAGAGGAACCTGGCTCTGAGAGGTGCCCTCTTCTTCTGGCTGTGCCGGGTAGAGATTATAAGGGTACATGGCCATTAAGGCTGGATCAAAATCCCTGTTTTTTACTTTTACTTCTTTAAAAAAAACTTTGTTCTCATCTTTTCAACCACAGATCATCGAAATGCGCCGTTTTCACATATATACACACTGGGATGGTGCTGGAGATAGGGAATTTGAGGTTGAAAAGTGGTGGAATTACCCTTTAACTAATAAAAGGCTTCTAATTTCTCCTGCTGGCCTGCTCCCGTCTTTAGTACCCTCTCAACACAACTCTGTGATAAGTCATTATATCCTTACGTGCTACAAGGCCTCATGTTACATGGAAATTCATGTTTCGATAATGGGTCAAAATTGAATTCTTTTGAAGTTTCTTATTCTATTTAAATTCTTGTAGAATCATTTCAAATGTTCTACTTTCTTCTACGTCTTTGGTCTACTTTTGGAATCCTCTCTAATACCTGGGGAGCCCAAGGAGTAAGCTGTTGCACTCACGCCTCACAAGATAATTATTTATATTGTGCAGGTCTGGGATCAGTCTAATTTGGGTGGAACCGTACACAGCCCTTAGGCTTGACATTATTCTCGCTGAAGGCCCGGGCACTATGAGAGGCATTGAGAGAAACAGAGAATAAAACATAGTGCTGCAAGGCCCTTTGATCCTACTTTCCCCCATTTTCTCTTGTTCAAAGGACCAGCAGCGAGGGGAGAAAAGTCACAGTCGAGGCGGAGGCCGTCTCCCTGCTAACACAGAGCACCCTGGGATGGACGGCCAGAGGTCTAGGTGGGAAGTTTTGTCTGTGAAAAAGGGGAAAAAAATAGAAGACTTCAGCTATGAAGTTTTGTTTCACGCTGGGTAAACTTGGAAATCAATATTCACTGGTTTACATTGATTGATTGATTTAATTTATTAGACAATTAAAAACATATATAAACCATACGGGTGCTCCAGCCAGTAACTCCTCCACATACAACTTAAGAAAGCCATCAAGGATAACACAATAAAGCATAAAAACCTATTTCCATTGTGGTCCTTTTGAAGAGGGAAGGGGGAAGGGGGAATGCAGCAAAATTAGGCGGCAATGGCAGTGGCAACAGACAATGACAGACAAAATTGTTGTTTTATTCAAAACATGAGATAATTAGTACAATTCCCTTTCCTAATAAACAACTATGGACAGGTACATCTCCCTTGTCTCACATACTCTTAATATATAAAACAATCCCTAATATATACTAGACAATCACAATATGATAAAAAAACAGGCAGCAAAAGGCAGTCCATATGCTATCCCGGCATATTCCTTCTTCCTATGAGTTGGGATCAATCAGCCAAAGAAGTAGAATAAAATGGATTACTTTAAAATGGAGATAGACTCAATGGTACTGCCCATACTTTCTCGGACTTGATGAGGGCACAGATGAGTCCTCTATCTATCTTTATGGCATGTTGTTCACGCGTTTATATGCCCTTCATTGGCTATAATGGTCCCACTTGGTCTCACATCCTCCTGCCTACCTTCCATCTTTGAGGACATGTATTTCCATTGTTAGAACAGTCTCTTAAATTTCTTGCCAATATAATAGACAATCTTTGTTGACATTAAAAACCGGGTTTGACTAGATGGTATACTGCTTTTGTCAGATTTGACCTTTCATAGCAGGTTAGGAGAACTTTCGCAGCAGGTATCGGGAATTAACGTAACAGGTTAGAATAATTAGGTTAAGGTTAGGAAAGGGGTGAGGGTTAGCTAAAATGCAAAAGAGAGCTCTATCCCTTCTAGACATGACCCTAAAAATGCTTCAACTTCTCACATGTCAACTTTTCCACAACAGTTCATCCTTTTCTTTGATTTGTGTGTGTCAAAGAAGCAAACGTTAGTAAATAGACATTTATTTTTGTTTAACTGTTTTCCCTAATGCAGGCGATTGTTTTGAGTTATCTCATGATTGTTTGTAAACTTATATGTGGCTCCCGGAGTGCAATTCCTTTTATTCTTTTGGCGGTAAATTTGGTTGTAATAATATATGACGAATGTTAATTAGTGCTAGATATTGCTGGTCTGAGTTATGAAATTACTTCTAACTCCCCAAAATATATTTTTTATTATTTATTTCCCTGAGCCTCCTTTGGCCTTTGAAATGCTCAGTCTGATCGTGTGGGCAGTAGGAAACAAATTGGAATATATTTACATGCACAGCCCTGATTAGCTGATAGGATGGCCTGTAGCCCACCCCCTTCCCCAGATGAACAGTCGTTGGTCTAGTATATAATCAGATCACATTGTGATGTCATGATGTGGGCCAAAAGTTCCATCCCACTTGAATAGAATGAAATCCCAGGCATTTTTTCCAAAGAGCTCTTACACAAAAATGGCATTATCATAATTTTCGACCTCATGGTGTGGACATTTCATAAAACAAGCAGGAAATTGACGTTTTTAACTGCACTGCCCCTTTAAGATAAATTGAGTCATGTTGAAATTCTGTAGATGAATTCTGACTGTTGTATTTGCCATTATTGAATCATGTGAAAATATCTTTATGATAATTGAATTTATGCATTATGGCATTTTGTTGATTGTATGTTTGTTCTCTGATTTTCATTCCAGCACATGAATAAATGAAAACATACCAAGAGTGAAACCAAGGAATGTCCTTCCTTCTGCCAAACCATCTTACCGTAGTTCTAGAGTCAGCCAGAAACAGGCAGAAACAGCAAAAAAGAGTTCTAGAGTCAGCCAGAAACAGCAAAAAAATTTGACAGTGAATGTTATATTGAAAAACCTGTTTACCATTACAGAAAATGATTGTAACTGCAGGCAGCCAATAGCAGTGTTCCAATTGAAATCTTCTTGTCTCTAAATATTGCCCACTCCTCATCAGAGCAATATGTTGGTGATAAAGGGTTATGATAACGTGGAACGTCACGGGCCTGAAAATACCCCCCCCAAACTACCAAGCCTCAGGGGCCAGCAGGGTGTAATCTGCCGCGGTACAGATTGAGCCCCTGATAACATCATGTTCCTGAATGCTCTTCAGTGCCCCCAGGCTCTGGTCTCTGGAGACACTCTTTCCTGATTTTGATTGACAGGTGCAGTCTGGTCATTATCAACCATCAACATCATATTAAAAGGTTGCTATTTGAAACTACCGTAGAAAGTCAATACCATCGCTGTCAAAAAACATAAGAATACTAGTGTCATTAGTAAGTATGTATGTCCAAGAGTAAGGTTTTATTACAATGGCAGGATTATGAGAAATGTACTGGGTGAGGATGGATCACCAAGTGACTGATCTACAGTACAGTATGACACTCAAATAGAATTCATTTTTCATTCTGAGACTATGAGAGGGGGGTTTGAGGAAGACGAAAGACACTCAGCCTGATTATGAATGTATGTGACATGACAATTAATCATCCCTGTTTCCACATGCAAGCGGGCTAGGTGTCAGGATGGTACTGTGTGTCTGTGGTGTGTGGTATGTGGTGAGTGTTTGGAATAGACTACGAGTCTGCCTCAGTCAATGAGTTCAAGCATCTAGTAATAAAAATCCAAATATAATGTTTAGGTCAACAAGAATATAATGGAGTAGCACTTTGATGTGAATTAGACATTTCCGAAAGGATTTGTTGTCTGTCAATTGGTATGGGTACCGTACAACAGATAATTTATTAATATTTTTTATTTAACCTTTATTTAACTAATTTAACTGGGATTCAAGGGCAGATTTGACTGCTTATAACTCAGTCTTTGACAAATCTTTCTAAATTAGTTCATTAGATTGTGAAAAAAGTTAAGCAATCGTTGGCTCGTCGCATTACAACTCTTGAGTGGCCAATACAACAAAGTGCTGTAAGTAGCAGGACCAAAATGAACATGCTTATCTTTGCTTTTCATGGCCCATGGTTCATATTCGTCAGATGTTCTCCCTTTCCTTTTCTTCAAAGCTTCAGAAACTATGTCAATACCTGTAAGGAGAGGGAGCATATTTACCGGCCCAAGTGAAGATGCATAACAACCTCATTGCATTCTGTTGCATCACAGTGAATTACGGTACTGTCAACTGTATTCATGCACCTCGGCGAACTGTCGAGAAAGAGCCCGAGAAGCTACCTCTTCTCCATATTGCATCACAAAACTTTATCAATACAGAGGAAACCATGCAGTGAGCTATTCATACGCACATTTCTTCCTGTGTCAAATCATCTTCAATTACTGAAATTCGGTAATGACAATGATTAAAAACAACAACAACATCTTATTAAGGGCTGAAGCATTATAGAATGTGTGCTAGAAATATAAAGGACATGTCAGATTGAGCCTACACATACAGAGTTTTCCGTGAATGCAGTCTCCGCGACCACAGGGACATTGCCTTTAATTGTCAGTCGCGCTATAAAGCTGAACTTCTGCAATACGCATTGAATAGAGCCCTAAGACTTTATATTAGGGTTCTGGTCTGATTAACTATTCATTGTAAATAGATGGGTTTGGGGCACTGGGCAATTGAGTGCAGCTATTTCTCACTGTAGAGCTGGTTTTTCTAAAGCTCTCTGTTCCATATTTAGTTGATTAAAGTGAAGGTTCCAGAGGCCAGGGTAAGGTTGACACTGGAGTTGAAGATAACATTCAACCAATCAATCAACCAGATATGACATCTCATATTCAGTAGTTTATGATCAGAAAATCCCGTAAAATCTCCATTATCTTTACTGCAAGTAAATTGGATGAATTCCTCCTTATAAGGTAATAAAGAATTTGCATTGCTGATTAGGCCAAATCTATATCTTTATGGTTTGATAAATAATAATTACTTTAAAAGGGAAATCGTGGTAAGCACTATAGGTAATGCCTTCATAACTAATGACTGAGCAATATACAACCCCCTGGTGTCTCTCTCTCTCTTTCTCGCTCAACACACAGACACAAACACACACAGAGTACACACGCACACACCATAGGGAGTGCAAAAATGTGTGTGAATGCGACTGTTCACATGATCTGACCAGAACTATTTGCACACACAGATAAGAGGCTGATCCCACCACAGGAGGAGCGCCTGGCTAATTTGCAAAAGGCTCTTTAAGAGGGTCGACAGTGTGCAAGCCATTCATCACACATGCCTCTACAGAGCGTCAAGTCTGCCGCTTTGTCTCCAACGGGCCTTTCAAGTACAAAGACTCATCGAGAGGAGACGTGAAACAAATAGAAAACTCTCTCTCCTCCTCCCTCTGTACACCCGCCCTCTCCCATCTGGATCCCAGAGTTGTGCAAAGGCAAAGAAAATGTGTGTGTGTGTGTTATGCCTGCTGATATTCATGCCAGGCAAAAAGGCAGCTCTGCATCTCCATCTCCTCAAACAACCCATCATTTATTTCTCTCAAAGCATGTGGTTCACCTTGATAATGTAATTACACACTGACATATCCTAGATGTTTTAATGCTCAAAAGAACTGAAATAAGTCCCCTCAGTCTTTTGAGGAACTGAATGTCCTTTTTATTGTCAGCAAAAAGGATAAAAACATCTGCCAACATCATATAATTCTGCTTCTTCAAAATAAATAAGAATACTTTTTTGATTAACATGTTGACTTCCAATGGGAACAGTTCAAAAGGCATTTTGTTTGAAAGAAAATGCTCCCTTTGCCTCCCGTATTCTCGCCATACAGTGTGTCCTTTATAATCAATTAACAAAATGTGCACCATGGGCGGACATGATTTCATTCTGCAGAATAATTTTGGGACAAGCTGATTTACTGCAGTTACTGTGAGCAACAGGAAATACTTGTTGTTGTTGTTATGTAACCATAGCCGCTGGAAGTAGGATGCTGAGGGTGCTGCAGAAAAAAAAAAAGTTTAAAAAAAATTGGAAAAAAAAATAATATATTAATACAATTTTTTTTTTTTTTTTAAGTCTCTCACAAAAGTAATGAATGCACTGGGTCTTTACTAGTCCTGTATTAGTGGACTGATATAGCCATCTATAGCGTTCACAAAAAAATTATATTACCCCCCCGGCAAAAAATAAATAAATCGCAGCACCCCTAAACATCTTCCTGCAGCTATGTATGTTACCCATCTCAGCCCAGCACAAAAATCCATTCAAACAAGCCTTCACTTTATTCAAGTCTAAGTTGAAAGTATCTTCCACGGTCCAACACAATGTCAACTGAATTCCTTGGGCAAGAGTACATTTTGGACCGTGAATTCCAAATTCCTTTGCAAATAATGGAAAATACTTTACTTGAAGGTTCAATCCGGATATGGATTTTCCATCTCAACCATAATGTTACATCATTGTTATTACATCAGTATTACATAAAATTGGACTTGGCAAATAGAAAGAGTTAGGCCTAAGGAAAATAGACTCAAAGGCAAACACCACGTAGTAACATCTGTAAAATGCTATGTTAAGAGGAGAAAGTAAACACTTTCCTGCACCTATCGAAGGATACACACAGATCAGTTGCATTATTTTTCTCAGACCACAGTACACACAATTTCTTGTAGACACGGGGTCAGATTTCAAAACTCTCAAGAATTTAACAGTAGTGGTTCCTCTTCAACCGATCTGTACACTTCACTACTTGTCACAAATAGCACTGAAAGATATGACTGACTGACATTTCTCTTGGTTCGTTTTTTCTCCGCGAGTCTGTGACTTAATAAGAGTTTTTCCTTCGTAATCTGAAAAACACCAAACAAAAACAAAACATTGACACTCTTGACGACTTTCAAATGAATAGTTGAGTGACTACTCTACTGATTAGCCGCCGGGGACCGAGCACTTTAGGAGAAAGTGTTTTTTTTTAACAAAAAGAGCAAGGGAATGCATCAAAACAAGACTGCTGGGTCTGTGCCCATCACAGGAATGAGAGAACAGGTGCCTCCACATAAATATACTGTAGCCTACCACGTACACAGTCGATTGCTGGACCCCAGCCCAACTTTGAAACCTTTTAATGTCTTTGCTCACAAGGTTTCCTTTTCAGTCAAGTCACTTTTGAAGTTACATGTCAAAACTTGCCAAGTCACCCTTTTTGAAAATCCAAAATCCAAGGCAAGTAAACAAACCAAACCTTTTAAGTCAAGATTTTTTTCGTTTCTTACTTTTGTTCTCAGACTCTCGCACCCTGCACTTTGGCAGACTAGTTGTTAATTATATTTTTTTATTACAACACATTACTATTGTTGATTTTTGTATAAGTTCGGGAAAATGTTGGCTATGAGAACACGCTTTTGCCGTCGCCGTACAGGTCGGCTAGCTTTTTGAAGCGCGGCCCCCAGTTGCTGAGATAGTCGTAGTTCTGCTCTGAGTCTGTACTTAGTGACTCCAGGGAGCTTAACGACTCAGCTACCGAACCATTCCCCTCAAAGGCGTACGTCTGCAAAGAGTCATACGGCGGAGCTGATGGATCAACATCTGCATCCTTCAGCCGGTCCCAAATGAACTCTCGGAACACCACGTTGTCCGGCAGGGTCTTGTAGACGGGAAGCGAGGAGGAGGATCTCGGGTAGGGGAAGAAGGTGGGGGTGTCAGGGGTGACGTCTCGCCGGACCTTGGGGTCTCTGATGACGTTGAGGTTGCGGAGGGCCACCATGTCGAAGGCCTCAGTGTCCTCCTCTCCTCCACCTTCATCGTCGTAGCGGACGATGTTCTCCCTCACGTCCCTCTCCTCCTCCAGGATCAAGGGCTCCTTCTTCCTCCGACGCATCGACACAATCAGCAGCACCATCACTGAACAAGGAAAGAGAAGAGTCTGAGTCAATGTTTATTCATCAGCATTAGGATACTTATTCAATATAAAGGCACAGTACATTTGGATGATAAATCTACGGAAAATAATAGCCCTGATCTGATGAATGTGAAAATAAAACATTGAAACAGTGTCTTTGCATCAATACATTTCTCTCCTCCATCCTCCATTTTGCGCACCACCTCCAAACGGACAGAAAACTTCCTGAAACCAGAATTTCTGAACTTCTAGGCACCCCTCTCCAATCCCTGGTCCCATATATTATTGCTGAAAATAACTCTCCACACCGAAGCAAACTGGCAAATGTCTAATGATCCTTCATCCATCAACGTCGCACTGGTGCCAGTGAAATATCGCATTGTGGGACCATATTTCTTCCCTTTGCTGCGTCTGGCTTCCGCGGGCTAGAGAGAAGGGCCTGGGAAAGCGAAGGCAAACACCGCTTCACACCTCGTAATAAGAGAGCAAATGGAGAAGCTGGAAGGGGTGGGGGTGTTACATTAAAGGCTCGGGGAGACGCTGATGAATGGAGAGCCTTTTTGACTGCTGTTTGGTGACTGGCTTCTGAATGCATGGCTCTAATAGCTACAGTGTGTTACTACTCTACCTGTGGTACTACTCAACCATGGTTTAATCTGTCAATACCACTGGTCTGTTTCCCTCACTACTGTTACTACCACTACTTCTGGCCATTATTTGGAATGTTGATATAATTTTCTATGTGTGATTGTATAGCTATAGTGAAATGCTATGTTGAAAGATGACACATCCCTTGGAATCAATGAGGAGAATAGTACATTGGTTCACCTCTGATTGTATTGGAGCTTAAGAGCTCTCCAGATTCCATTCAGTTCGGTAATGCTTTTCCAGATGAATCATGATATGGTGGCACAATGAAAGAGAATATCTTCATTTTTAGGGTTGAATACCTAGAAGGCGCTATGCTGTGTCTCATCATCACATACTGGGTGTTGGCCAGGAGCCAATCATGCCTTACGAGTGGCTGCAGGAAGATGCCCAAGCATACAAAGAACCCACTGTGACAGTCATCAAGCGGCTTCAATACAATGACCACCACACTAGACATTATTCAGCCAGCCTTCATATAAATAAATACCCTCTTTGGAGTGGATCAACACTGTATAAATGCAGATGGTAAACAAAAAAAACTAAAAAATCTATTTGATGTTATCCTGGATTTGCTGTAATTGAATTGTTTAAAAGATCCATCAAGCACAATCAATACTGTGCAAGCAGAGTTTTCTGTGCTGCCATGGCTCTCCTTGCTAGTGTACATCATTATAATGAACTGAAGCAAAAAGACCCCTCCTCATCATCACCACTCTGCTTGCTTAGCTCTGTCTAAACCTCAGGCTGATTATTCACTGGCTGTGTCACTCACAAACCACAAACCTCCCATATTGCTGCATAATTGTAAAGACAACTACATTCTGATGACAAAAGGACTAATGGACACATCAATATGAGGACAATATGTCTTATGGAGACAATAATGTTTGTCAATAATGATACATTTGGTGTATTGCCTATACTCAACTAATTTAGATCACAGATAAACAAACTACTTGTGTAGGGGGAGAATACACTACGGTCTACTGCTATGTACTATTACATAAGCATAATTATCTCTTGCTTTCCCAGTAGTTGTGTTAAGCATCACTAATCCCTCAATAAGTCATATATAAGTAGTTGGGACTGTGGTCCTCCACTTTTTCATAGTCAGGCAAATTCAGAATTAGAATGGCCAGGGTAGTGAGAAAATAATTTGGTTTGAGTGACAATAGTCATGGCAACAGAAGTCTGGCGCTGAGGGGGTGCTACTTAAAAGCCCTAATTGGTCGTGTCTGACGCGTCACCTGACCGGACCTCAAAAAATAAAAAGGTGCTAAATCGTTTCAAATAATGACTTGCCAACTTTCTTTTGCAGTTTCAATGTCACTATGACCATGGGGACATTCATCTCCAAAAAGGATTTAGATGACAGCTAAAAATCTAGGAAAAAAATATAATATTTTGAGGGTGTACAATTTTGTGGAAGACAGAGGACATGTCTTCTAAATGATAACAGTAGAAGTGTTACTTAATGTCATGTGGACCTAAAACTAATGACCGTCCAGTTTGATAGAAAAACTACATAGCCAACCACGCACGCACGCACGCACGCACACACACACACACAATAGTCACACAACTATATGATAGGTAAGTGAGCTGGTGAGTGGTTGAAACTCATGGACATTGTGAAGTGGGCTCTTATCAATCAACAAAGAAAACAGGTTGGTACATCTCAAGGAGTTGCTGTTCAATTTTCACCTGCCATCTTAGCCACCTGTCATTATAGCTACTCTACTCAGTGATGAAAGATGAATAGAAGTTGTTGGTGTGGGGATGGAGGCCCTGCTTTTCTTTGATGAGAGAGAGAAGAGCGAGAGCGAGAGAGCGAGAGATTGTGAGGTCTGTTCTACTCTACTACGGCTGGAGGACACCTGGACTGACAGCACCTGAGGACGACAGCAGCAGCACCTCTGGTCTTTTTCTGAGCTCTCCTCTCAACCAAAACAATGCAATCACACGCAATCACATCCCCAATTACAGGAGCGCAGATTGAAATAGGCCTTGATGGAGGCACGCAAGATTTGGGAGCCAGGATGGGAAGGGTTGTGCACAGGGTGTTAATGCAAGAGGGGGTGGCAGGGAGGGTCAAACAGGGAGAAGGGGAATGGGATGATAGAGAGAATGGGGAAAAGGAGACAAAGTTAAGCAGCACAGACCGATGGAGGCAGACAAGGACACGTGCGCCCACGGACACAGAAACAGACAGAAACAGACAAACATGCAGTTCAGAGCCCCACAACTACGTCTTTACCGTGTTCCTCTTTCAATATCTCATTTATTACAAAAAGTATTCTCCTTAGCAATAAAAATTAAGCACATTTTTGCGAATTTAAATGAAAGTGAGTTTTGGCTGGCCCTATCAAAAAACCAAAAGGTTTGTTATTGTATATCCTATTTAGACTCCATCTCAGTGTTCGATAAAGTTCACCAGTGCATTAAACTATTCTTCTGACTGTGCTGTGGTACAAAAACCTTGTCTCTGGGTTTCATGGGCAATCATTTGCTGCTTAGTTGATTCAATCTAAGTGGAAGCATTAATAACAAAAGCTCATAGCAAATGTGACTAGTGTTGTCATCATGAGAGACACGCGTCATAAACCCAGGTACAGTCAAAACCAGCCCAAAATGTAGGATCCTATACCCATACCCTGCCCCTATACCCACAAAGACATTACCATACCTACACACACATCACGTTAGTAAGCTCTTACATAAAAATAAAAAATAAAGATTATTCAAGAACTGAAGACAACATAAGAATGTGAATATGTGCAGGTTTGCATAGCAAATTGATAGGTTAAACATTGCTCCAAGCATGATGAAGATCTGTTGACCTATGTAGACCTGTGAAGAATCTGTGTATCTCAAACATGCACACTGTCTACAGTAGTTGACATCACGGTTGTTCTTACCCAGGAGTGTAATGATGCAGCCCAGAATGGCGACAAGGGCTCCTGTACTGAGGCCAGCAGGAAGTGTGTACGCCACCGCCCCACATGATTGGGCTACGCCGTCCGAGTCACAGTCACATACGCTCACTGATAGGGTGTTGGTGCTACTGAGCGCGGGGCTTCCACTGTCTACGATCAACACGGGCAGTCGGTACAGCACCTGCTCCCGTCTCCGGAATCCTCCACGTTTCGTTACGATGGACGCTGTGTTGTCTGGAAGGGAGGAAAATGATGAACCAGATCAGTCAGGAAGAAGGAAGAAGGGGGAGAGTATTTAGAGATCAAACCCTGCACAGTCCTGATACAAGCTGAAACAATACATTGTCTATATTAGGACAGCATACAGACTGAATGATTGATATAATCTACATACAGTATTTATTTAACTGTGGTATAATTAAGCAATAAGGCACGGGGGGTGGTATATGGCCAATATACCATGGCTAAGAGCTGTTCTTATTCACGACGCAAAGCGGAGTGCCTGGATACAGCCCTTAGTCATGGTATATTGGCCATATACCACAAACCCCCGAGGTGCATTATTGCTATTATAAACTGGTTACCAACGTAATTAGAGCAGTAAAAATAAATGTTTTGTCATACCCGTGTTATACGTTCTGATATACCCCGGCTGTGAGCCAATCAGCATTCAGGGATCGAATCCCCCAGTTTATAACAATCAGTATATACTGTTAGCATATACTGAACAAAAATATGAACCAACATGTAAAGTGTTGGTCCCATGTTTCATGAGGTGAAATAAAATATATCAGAAAGTTTCCATACGCACAAAAAGCGTATTTTTCTCAAATTTTGTGGCCAAATTTGTTTACATCCCTGTTAGGGAGCATTTCTCCTTGGCCAAGATAATCCATCCACCTGACAGGTGTGGCATATCAAGAAGCTTATTAAACAGCATGATCATTACACAGGTGCACCGTGTGCTGGGGACAATAAAAGTCCACTAAAATGTGCAGTTTTGTCACACAACACAATGCCACAGATGTTTCAAGTTGAGGGAGTGAGCAATTGGCATGCTGACTGCAGAAATGTCCAACAGAGCTGTTTCCAGAGAATTGAATGTACATTTCATGTACATGTCGAATTTGGCAGTCATAACATTTTGCCAGCAGGTGATTGTCAAGCAAATAACTGCCGGTCTCACGGTAATTAACCATTAATTAAGATAAACACATTTAGCGTCTCCTGGCTTCCACGCATAGCCTACAAGCAACTAATGAAGTCCTTTGGAACATCTACATTTGAAAAAGTCTAATAAATCCATGTAATATAGCCTACACCTTCACAATAAATCCATTATTTATTTTAGACTGGTCTGAAGAAACATGACATGAAGAAAACGTAGTCTTTTTCAGAAGAACAGGATAGCATACTCTGAGTTGTCCTTATGTTAGTTCCTGATCTGACTATGCCATGTTGCTGTGGGCTACACTAGTTGATTTAGCAGACAAGATTTGCTTAGAATTCCGTGGCATTATTTTATAGTTTGAAGAATACAATTGAACATAGCTGGCAACATAGTTGTGATACAAATATTGGGCTATATGTTTAGATTTTTAATACATTCTAAGGCTGCATGATGCGACTAGAATTAGGATTTGAAAAAAGTTACATGAAAGGCATGAGCTCTGCTTAGTTTTTTGCACAGGCTGTAGACACCTCGTCAGTCTCTCTCTCATTTACAATTTGATAAGCACTTGATAATGCCTCGAATTTCCCGAATGCATCCCCTTTGTGTGACCGTAATGCCCCCTAAAAGAATCCATGCCTTTTGTGGCCAGTGTTTGTTGTGCCCTTTGGCTGAATATAATAATAATTATTCCCTTCTCCCAGCTGCCTGCTGAAGCACCTCTCACTAACATGGCTCTCTGTCATGTGATCGGTCTTTCGCACAGGCTACAACTGAAGACAGACACATCGGGGACGCAACTGCACTCCTCGCAACTGCACATACTGAAGATATTGGAAGAACTGTCCATATTTACTTTTCGTCAGCCAACAAGATGATTAGGCCTAACGAACAGCAAAAACACTAGCCTATGTCAATCTACTATCCCCCATAGCACAAAAGTTGACCTATTCTATTCTGTGCGAGACATAAATATTATAAACATAGTCTGGGACAGTTGTGGGATGCTATAGATCCTAAATTAATACAACCACTTGCATCAAAAAAAGCTGTTTTAAGCAATGAGCCTGACGCTACAGATGAGAATGTTTCGCCTAAAATGTTGATAAACTATTACCCTATTTCTTCACATTATAAAGGCAGCAATGCACACACGACAGTAGGCTATACGCACAAATTTTTGATTAGCAGGAAAACACCATTCTCAAAAGTGACAACAAATGCGATTATGCATGTAATGGTTTTATTACAAAGGTGTATTTTTATGGTGAAAACTATCTTCCCCAAACTTGAAACTCATTCACTGTGTATGTACAGTGAGGGAAAAAAGTATTTGATCCCCTGCTGATTTTGTACGTTTGCCCACTGACAAAGAAATGATCAGTCTATAATTTTAATGGTAGGTTTATTTGAACAGTGAGAGACAGAATAACAACAAAAAAATCCAGAAAAATGTATGTTAAAAATGTTACAAAATGATTTGCATTTTAATGAGGGAAATAAGTATTTGACCCCTCTGCAAAACATGACTTAGTACTTGGTGGCAAAACCCTTGTTGGCAATCAGAGGTCAGACGTTTCTTGTAGTTGGCCAGCAGGTTTGCACACATCTCAGGAGGGATTTTGTCCCACTCCTCTTTGCAGATCTTCTCCAAGTCATTAAGGTTGAGGCTGACGTTTGGCAACTCGAACCTTCAGCTCCCTCCACAGATTTTCTATGGGATTAAGGTCTGGAGACTGGCTAGGCCACTCCAGGACCTTAATGTGTTTTTTCTTGAGCCACTCCTTTGTTGCCTTGGCCGTGTGTTTTGGGTCATTGTCATGCTGGAATACAACATCCACGACCCATTTTCAATGCCCTGGCTGAGGGAAGGAGGTTCTCACCCAAGATTTTACGGTACATGGCCCCGTCCATCGTCCCTTTGATGCGGTGAAGTTGTCCTGTCCCCTTAGCAGAAAAACACCCCCAAAGCATAATGTTTCCACCTTCATCTTTGACGGTAGGAATGGTGTTCTTGGGGTCATAGGCTGCATTCCTCCTCCTCCAAACACGGCGAGTTGTGTTGATGCCAAAGAGCTCCATTTTGGTCTCATCTGACCACAACACTTTCACCAGTTGTCCTCTGAATCATTCAGATGTTCATTGGCAAACTTCAGACGGGCATGTATATGTGCTTTCATGAGCAGGGGGACCTTGCGGGCGCTGCAGGATTTCAGTCCTTCACGGTGTAGTGTGTTACCAATTGTTTTCTTGGTGACTATGGTCCCAGCTGCCTTGAGATCATTGACAAGATCTTCCCATGTAGTTCTGGGCTGATTCCTCACCGTTTTCATGAGCATTGCAACTCCACGAGGTGAGATCTTGCATGGAGCCCCTGGCCGAGGGAGATTGACAGTTCTTTTGTGTTTCTTCCATTTGCGAATAATCACACCAATTGTTGTCACCTTCTCACAAAGCTGCTTGGCGATGGTCTTGTAGCCCATTCCAGCCTTGTGTAGGTCTACAATCTTGTCCCTTACATCCTTGGAGAGCTCTTTGGTCTTGGCCATGGTGGAGAGTTTGGAATCTGATTGATTGATTGCTTCTGTGGACAGGTGTCTTTTATACATGTAACAAGCTGAGATTAGGAGCCCTCCCTTTAAGAGTGTGCTCCTAATCTCAGCTCGTTACCTGTATAAAAGACACCTGAGAGCCAGAAATCTTTCTGATTGAGAGGGGGTCAAATACTTATTTCCCTCATTAAAATGCAAATCAATTTATAACATTTTTGACATGCCTTTTTCTGGATTTTTTGTTGTTGTTATTCTGTCTCTCACTGTTCAAATAAACCTACCATTAAAAATTATAGACTGATCATTTCTTTGTCAGTGGGCAAACGTACAAAATCAGCAGGGGATCAAATACTTTTTTCCCTCACTGTATGCCAGTTAGGCTCTACACCAGTTGTAAAGTGGATTAATGTGCTTCACTTTAAGAAGTTTTTTGGCTACTTTAGTACCTTATCAAACCTTATCAAAACATATAGGCCTATGGGCTAGGCTATATGAGGTGTGCGACTATGATTTGAAAAAGCCACAAAAAAAAGCATGCGTAACAGCTGGGCATCATTCACAAGTGATAATATATCATTCACAAGTGATAGGCTAATATTGTCACCCATCACACGATTCTTGGTTTAATCTTGTCTTTACATATACTAAGTAATATATGTGTGAAATTTGTTTTGATTTAGAATGGACCATTATTATTATTATGCAACAGGGGCATTGTAAAAAAACACATTATCTATGCACCTAAATAGCGAATGGAGGATGCTTTTCCCCGTGATTCATGTTCATGCCAGACAGATAGGCTATACTCCTGTTGTAAAGAGAAGCAATGTGCTTAATATTAGGAAAGTTGAAAAATAAATATAATAGGCCTAGCCTATAGAAAGCTGATGGGATCCTCCTCTTTTAAATAGAGGCCATCACTCTGTTTTCTCATGCAATTGCATAGCCTATAGAAATGTTGCACAACATGAGCTCATGGACTCTTATGAAGTGTTTGATTAGATGTTCAATTACATTTGCATTGATGTCAGAGAGATTAGATAGACAATAGAGTTCTGAGTACCAGGCTTTTGACTGCTGTCATGACCCATGACAACCAGTGTGGCAGTAATACGGTCACCGTAAAAGCCCTATGTCCAGCCGGCCTCACAACCGCAGACCACGTGTAACCATGCCAGCCCAGAACCACCACATCCAGCTTCTTAACCTGCGGGATTGTGGGACCTGGCTACAGAGTGGGTGGGCCTATGCCCTCCCAGATCCACCCATGGCTGCGCCCCTGCTCAGTCATATGACATCCATAGATTAGGGCCTATCTTATTTATTTCAATACACTGATTTCCTTCTGTGAACGGTAACTCAGTAAAATCTTTGAAATTGTTGCATGTTGCGTTTATATTTTTGTTCAGTATATATGAAATGCTGTATCTCACAGATCACATAGTCTATTGGTCATTTGCATGAATACATATGGTACAGAACCAGCGACCAACTTTGGAGTTTGTTGTATGTGCCATTATGTTCTCTTTTCATTAACAAAGAGAATACAAGAAAATCAACAAATGGAGCCAATAATTCATATAATGTAAGATATCAAAGATATTCCATTCTCTTGTATGCCACCTGTTGAGGAATTACATTGTTGGTTTGATTTCCAATTTTACTTGACCAGCAGTGACATATGAATCATAACAAGTGAGGAATAGAAGACCAGACAATATTTACAGAGGAGGAAAATATTTTGTGCAAATGGGCATGATACCATTAGAGATTAAATTATACTTTCAAATTTAGTCATTACATTTCAAAACCTGTTTCTGCCTCCACACATCTAAACCTGCAATTAACATTCATGGATCTTCCTATCCATAAAATTGATTTAAAGGTGAAACAAACATGAATAAGCCATCAGAATCATTCTCAGAAAGTTTGTTTCAGCAACTACTATCAATCAAAAAGGTCTTGAAATATCTCATGTTTGAAAAATCAAACATGGACAAGAAAGACTTCTCAATCCATACTTGCAGTACAGTTATGGCCATAGTTGACCCTGGATTTATAGTCCTTACAAACTCTAATCCCTTTTGATTTAACGTTTTCCTCACATTCTTCTCTGTTGTCAGTAATCGACTGTTAATTGTTGTACTTTGACGAGGAGAAAACACCTACCTTTGTTGTCTCGGAGAGTGAAGTTGGAGTTGCCGGCCACAGATAGAGGCAGGGCAAAGTAAAAGCGATGACCACTGGGAGGCTCATCCTTGTCCACAGCACTGATAGTCTGGATGACCTGTGCAACACATGACCACACATAACCACTCTGATTGTATGGTACTCGGAATACATGGAACACACAACCACTCTGACTGGTTGGACCCCTACTGACAACCCCAAATTGTGAAGCTGATTGGTTGATTGATTGATTGATTGATTAATGAAAAATATTAATTGGTCGGGGCTAATGGGTCATTAGTCCATAGCCGCAGTTTCTTTGTTTTATTCAGGAATATCCATAAGAATTAACAGTGCAGGTTGAACATGGTGAATTGCTATGCCTTCACATGTTTTGATTAATTTACAAACTAGCATACATTTCTTTTAACACAAGGCCAAGGCAATAGAGTGAGTAAATTGGTACAAATAAACTTGATTTTGATTTATGAAATGTTTATTTTATCATGTTGGCTATGGTTTTACATCACTTATCACTTGCAGTAAGTGCTTATTTGGCAAGAGGAGCCTAATGCAGCTTTTTAGGGATGAGAAAAAAGCTCCGGAATCGATTTTCTCAGCAAAACATAGTCTGTTTTCTTCTCAGGTTACAATGTAGGGACAACTTAGCAATGCCAATGCCAGGCGTATCAATCATCCAGCCCGTGAGGAGGACCATTCTGGTACGCAGGTGTTTTTAGTAAAACAGCTGAATAATATAATATATATATTATTATTATATTATTCAACTGTTTTACTCAAAACACTTGCGTGCCAGATTGGACCTCCTTACGGGCTTGGATGTTTGATATATATGTTACATTTTTGGAAGAAAATACATTTTGGCGGAAAACAAACTCATTATACAAAAATGACTAAAACCAAATTTAAACTGTGTATAAATTATAATAGACCTACATTAATACAATTTATTGACTGTCTCTTTTTATACCAAAGTTGATCATCTTCTCTTCACTGACATTTTCAGCCTATCCCTTACTGTCTGTTATACATACATGTTTCAAGCAGACCACCATAGTCCCTGTACCCAAGAATGCCAGGGTAATCTGTCTGAACGACTATCACATCTGTAGCCATGAAATGCTTTGAAAGGCTGGTCATGGATCACATCAACACCATCATCCCGGACACCTTGGGCCCACTCCAATTCGCATACCAACCCAACAGATCCACAGATGACGAAATCTCTATTGCAGTCAACATTGCCCTTTCCCACCTGGACAAAAGGAATACCTATGTGAGAATGCTGCTCACTAATAATCACAGAAATTCAATTTAGACAGTCAGGGAGCACCAAAAATTCTCAAAACTATGGATAGAGGACTTTTTTTATTTTTTGATGTTGACGCCGAGGAAATAGAACACATTTTCAGTGTGACCCTCCGAACGGATCTTTTGAAGGAACATTTTTGTCGGTTTTACCCTCCTCTTTTTCATTGTGAATAAAAACAGCTTTAGCTAAAGAGGATGGAGGAAAAATGTGTTATTATCTGTTGTACCAGATATTGAATTATGTCAATAAAGAATAACACATTGCCACATAAACCTATATCCACTAGCACAACTCCTCATAAACCAACATTTAACATGTAAAATGTCTGCTTATATCCATAGCTGTGCGAAGATTGGGGGTGGGGGTGCTGTTGGGGGTGGGGGTGCAGACGGCTATATCGGTCCACTAATACAGGACTGGTAAAGGCCCAGTGCACTACTTTTGTGATTAATTATTCTTTTTAAATAAATGTTTTTTTTGTTTGTTATTTTGATTTTTCAGGGGGTGTTGCAGCACCCTCAGCACCCCTGCTTCCCATGGCTGTGCTTATATCTAAGTACAATAAACTAACATTTAACAAACTCGACACAGACTTGTGTCAACACCAGCATTATGTAGCAGTCTATGTGTGGTGCTTCTCTAAGTGGGCATATCCCCATGTCCAGTTGCAGTAGGAGATCCAACTGCTCTGTGAGAGCTATGATACATCCCAAACGGCACCCTATTCCCAATATAGTCAGAGGCTTCATGCCCCCACAGATTTGTACTGTTTTTAAATTTTTCACACGTTACATTAATTACTAAACTTAATTTTTAAGCCAATGTTTATCATCTTCTCTTCACTGACATTTTCAGCCTATCCCTGACCCAGTCTATAATACCTACATGTTTCAAGCAGACCACCAAAGTCCCTGTGCCCAAGAATGCAATTGTAGCCTGTCTGAATGACTATCACATCTGTAGCCATGAAATGCTTTGAAAGGCTGGTCATGGCTCTCATTAACACCATCATCCCAGACACCCTGGACCCACTCCAATTCACATACCGCCCCAAAAGAGCCACAGACGACGCAATCTCTATTGCACTCCACGCTACCCTTTCCCACCGGGACAAAAGGAATACCTATGTGAGAATGCTGTTCATTCACTAAAGCTTATAGTTCAACAAGCTTATCACTAAGCTAAGGACCCTGGGAATGAACACCTCCCTCTGCAACTTTATCCTGGATTTCCTGACTGGCCACCCCGGGTGGTGAGGGTAGGCAGCAACACATCTGCCACGCTGATCCTCAACACGGGAGTCCCTCAGGGGTGAGTGCTTAGTCCCCTCCTGTACTCCCTGTTCACCCACAACTGCCTGGCCATGCACAACTCCAACACTATCATTAAGTTTGCTGACGACACAACAATGGTAGGCCTGATCACCAACAATGATGAGGCAGCCTGTAGGGAGGAGGTCCGAGACCTGGCAGTGTGTTGCCAGGACAACAACCTCAACGTCAGCAAGACAAAGGAGCTGATCGTGGACTACAAGAAACGGAGGGCCAAGCATGCCCCTATTCACATCGACGGGGCTGTAGTGAAGCGGGTCGAGAGCTTCAAGTTCCTCAGTATCCACAGCACTAAGGATCTGTCAAGGTTCAAACACACCAACACAGTTGTAAAGTGGCCTTGAAAATGGAAACTGAAAAGATTTGGCATGGGCCCTCAGATCTTCAAAAGGTTCTACAGCTGCACCACTGAGAGCATCTTGACTGGCTGCATCACCGCTTGTTATGTCAACTGCTTGGCATCCGACTGCAAGGCGCTACAGAGGGTAGTGAGGATGGCCCAGTACATCACTGGGACCGAGGTCCCTGCCATCTATAGCAGGCAGTGTCAGAGGAAGGCCCTAAAAATTGTCAAAGACTCCAGCCACCCAAGTCATAGGCTGTTCTCTCTGCTACCACACGGCAAGCGGTACCTATACACCAAGTCTGGAACCAACAGGACCCGGAACAGTTTCTATCCCCAAGCCTTAAGTCTGCTAAATACAGTAGTTAGGTAAATAGTTAATCAAATAGCTACTCAGACTATCTGCATAGACCCTTTTTCCATGAACTGTTTTTTTGACCCATCACACACGCTGCTGCTACTGTTATAGTTACTCATTGTGTATCTATTATTACTTTTATTATTACGTGTTTTACATTTCTATTATTTCTCTATTATCGTTCTCTCTGCATTGCTGAGAAGAATCTAAGCATTTCACCGTTATTCTACACCTATTGTTTACAAAGCATGTGACAAATAACATTTTATTTGCTCATTATATATAAAAAGATCTGTCAGCGCTATTTTGCGGAGAGGGCACACTAACTGGACCAGGCAAGGAGTACCCCCCCTTATTCTCCCTAGTAAGTGGTTCCTTCAAAGGTGCACCACAGAGCAAAGGAATACTAGGCAAGACGCTAGATGCTCTAGTCTAGTGCATGCAGAAAGTATCATCCGTGGAGGAGGAGAGAGAGTGTAGTGACATACAGCATTTGATTTGATTTTAGCTGCTGGTAATGAGCAGGAATGGCAGGAAGTATGTTTTGTAAATTAATTTTATTATGCTACACTACCTTCTAATTAGTGGATTCGGCTATTTCAGCCACACCCATTGTATAAAATTGAGCACATAGCCATGCAATCTCCATTGACAAACATTGGCAGTAGAATGGCCTTACTGAAGAGCTCAGTGACTTTCAACGTGGCACTGTCAGAGGATGCCACCTTTCCAACAAGTTAGTTCAGAAATTGTTTGTCGAGATCAGTGTGGAAGAACTTGACTGGCCTACATGGAAGCAAGGCCCCCGCAGCAATGTTCCAACACCAACCTCATAACTAGCTAAAACTCTTAGAAAAAAGGTGCTAAGTAGAACCATACAGGGTTCTTTGGTTTTTCCCCATAGGGGACCCTTTTGGTGCTGGCCAGAAACCTTTGCAAAGGGTTCCATCTAGAACCCTTTATGTGGGGTTCTTCAAAGAACCCCTGTATATGGTACTACCTAGAACCCTCTATATAAATGTTCTTCCTAGAACGATCTGTGAAGGGTTCTACCAAGAACCCTTTTATCTTTGGAGGGTTCTTCCTAGAACCCTCTATGAACAGCTCAATCAGCCTTATCAGCCTTTAAAATTAAATGACAATGCATTACATATACCGTAAGGCCTTTATTTGAGAGCTTAATTATGCCCTAACACAGTGGTGTTAGAAATCACCTGGTTTACAGGCTACATCAGGCCTGCAAGGCAAATTATGCTTGCTTGCAAAGTGATGTGTAATTCCTATTAGAATCCAGCCAGAGTTACGATATTTTTTATCACCTACAACCTGCATTCAGAATGACTGCCATGGTAAGGAAGACTGAATACAGAGACGACCTCAATCATCTAAACTGGAAAAAACATCTTATTAATGGGTACAGTAAATCCAATTACTAACAGATATAATTTGTTTAGAAAACTGTATGTTATTTATCTTTGTGTAGCATAAAATTAATCAACTAAGCAATGTACATGCAAAAACATAGTTTTCATTATTACAGTAAAACAAACAATTTTGAAAATCTCCCTGAAATAGAGCACGCTGGGAAATTGTATATATAGTTCTATGTATAACCCTTCTTGCATTCCAAATAATCATTTGCCTTCAAAAGAATCATCAAATACATTTCTTCCAAAATGAAATTTCTTCCAAATGTCTTCCAAAAATTGTTCTTAGGATATTATAGGTTCTAGGTAGAACCCCTCACCTTACAAAGAACCCTTGTTTTCCAAAAAGGGTTCTTCTGATCAAAACAGTTCTTGGTAGAATCCTATCTCTCCGCAAAGAACCCTTTTGGAGCCCTTTTTTCTAAGAGTTTACCAAGCCATTTCAGTCTATCAATCAAGTTAGAGTAGCTTGTCTAACTATCTTAGCTGGCATGCCTGCAATGAATTACTGCAAGCAATTACTAAATGTACTGAATAAGACACATTCCTTTCAGTCTTTTACCCAGATTTTAGCAGAGATGCAGAGAAGCATATTTTGTTTCTTTTAAAAAGAGAATCACCCATCAGGAGGATACAGACAGCTCAAGAGTTATGCTTAGATATACAGAACAATACTTGGTTTAAATTAGGGATGCACGATATATCGGTGAACATATCGGAATCGATCGATATTAGCTAAAAATGCTAACATCGGTATCGACCGATGTCTAGTTTAACGCCGATGTGCAAAACCAATATCAAAGCTGACATGCATACCTATATAACCTAGGTACATGCCGTAATGACGCCATGTAAAATGTTCCACTACACGTGCAACAAAGCATTCATAACCTAGCCCACAATGTCTGCTCTGTGGATTGAGCAGTCAACAAGTCGAGCAGTCATTTGAAAGAGTAAGAACATTTCAGCGTGACAACTCAAAAGGTGAAATCCATTAAAGCCAAGATAATGGAATTCATTGCCCTTGACAATCAACAGTTCTCTGTCGTGGGTGATGTTGGCTTTCGCCGACAGGTCGAGCACCGGTATACTCTACCAAGTGCTCTATTTTTCAGATGTTTTCCTATGGAGTTCCACAGTAATATCGTCACTGCTATTAGCTTCAAGACATACATACTATGGAACGCCGTTTGGGTCTTTGTGTGCCAAAAAAGATACAGTAGCACTGTCAAAGCTGTACACAAAAGTCTGCAAACAAACAAACACCGGCCATGAACAATGTGTTTACAATACCGCATTGATAATAAAGCATCATTTGTTCAACTGCAACTTCTGGGGTAGCTCGCTTTAGCTTGCTCCCTAGCTAGCACCAATACAACCAGCCTGAAAATAATGACCAGTGGAAATTGCAGTCATTTTCATTATTCTTAGCAATCCTTGTGAGTAAGTATTAGCTAGGTTGCCACTTGTTGTTCACCTATTGAAATTGAACTTGAGTTCATGAAAATAAATAGCTAGCTAGCTACTTAACCCTGTTGCCCAAAGCTAATGTTATGAGCAGCCAACTAGCTTCATCTGGCTAGTGAGGCTCGACCGAGCTTGGTTATCAATCAAATCAATCAAATGTATTTATAAAGCCCTTCTTACATCAGCTGATGTCACAAAGTGCTGTACAGAAACCCAGCCTAAAACCCCAAACAGCAAGCAATGCAGGTGTAGAAGCATGGTTATGTGTTGTGAAGCCAGCCACAATAAGGATTAGGCACAATAGTGGAATTTTCGGTTTGCCTTCAAAATAAAAGCATATAATTGACATTGATGCAAATGAATACAAATTGTATAATTATGCGGTACTTTTACTTTGAAGGCTAACCGCAAAATCCACTCTTGTGGCTAATCCTTATTGTGGCTAGCTTCACATAGATGGGTCCGACCACCATTAATCAAATAAAAACTGAGGGTTATTTTAGATGATGACACCTAGCTATATAGTTAGCTAGCTAACTATAGCTACTGAAACAGATTATGTTGTTTTGCTATGTTTTTGGGAAAGAACATTGTTTGCATCCATGAGCTAGCTAGCTTTTTTTATGACCAGCACTGTAGGTGCGTGAGACAACTTTACCAGCATCATAGCATACGTATTGATGAATCGTTGTGACATGTAATACAAGTGATAGTGTAATCAATGTGTAATAAGTACATAAAAAATGTATGAAAGTGTTAAATTATTATGTGACGTGCAGTCATATATCTACTGGTCCTTGTTTTGTTTTTGACACGCAAAGACCCAAACGGTGTTCCATAGCAAAGATCCAAACGGCGTTCCATTGCAAAGACTCAAACGGCGTTCCATAGAAATCCTGGTTGAGAATGAAACGACTGAACAAATAAACAACGAAACAGCACAGCAAGTAAGTGAAAGAAATATGTTTTGATTATGTTTTACTGGTAATGGGGACATACGTAAATGCCAACAAAATAACTTTTTGGTCAGTGTGGTGTGTGTATGCGTGTAACCTTTAGTTAACTAGGCAAGCCAGTTAAGAACAAATTCTTATTTACAATAACGGCCTACCCCGGCAAAACCTGGATGACGCTGGGCCAATTCTGCACCACCCTATGGAGCTCCCAATCACGGCCGGATGTGATACAGCCTGGATTCAAACCAGGGACTGTAGTGACGCCTCTTGCACTGAGATGCCGTGCCTTAGACCGCTGCATCCATGTGTGTGTGTTAACTATTTAACAGTACTAGAATGCTTAAAAGGCCGCAAAATTTTTAAATATTGATTATCGGTATCGTTTTTTGTTGGCAAGGAAAATATCAGATATCGTATCGGCTAAAAATGTCATATCGGTGCATCACTAGTTTAAATTTAATCTGGCACCTTAGGATAATATCATGTTGTTTTTATTAATTATGATCCCATGAAATGTGCCTGTATTTATGATATGTGTTAGAATCCCATGTACTGTGTTTTATAGCTACTTTCCTGAAATTCTACACATTATGGCATGGGATGGGGAGAGATTTTTTGCAGTTTTAAAAGCAAATGTTCTGCAATTCTACACAATTTGCCATGACTTATGCCATGTTAATATGATATCTGAGTGAGAGTGACTAACAAGAAAATGTATAGCAATTAACCTGAAATCAACTCTAACTTTTTGCTTCAATGAATTTGCAAGTTACATGTCTATTGGACAAGATCAACTACTACATCAAAGGTAAACTCGAGGAATTTAACAGACGCTGGCAAGCTCATATAGGGGTCATGGCATTAAGAGCTAAGCAATTATCTTTAAAAAAAATCTTTATATAAAACATTTGGGGGGGATTTTATTAACATGACTGAAACTGTCTCTCTCTTTTGTTCATTTTCTATTCGTTTTTGTACAGTTGGTCGCTTTTAATTTATTTGTTATTTTTGTGAATACACAAACGCTTACTTGTTTACATATAACACTGATACCCATTCCCTTTTTAAAAATGTTTTGTATGTGTAATTGTATTTTCAAAAATAATAAAAAATACTTTATTTGAAAAAAGATAGTGATTAACTAAATCAATGGGCCCCCCTCTGGAGGACAGGGCCCCTGAGCACTTGCCCTGCGTGTCTGGTCGGTAATTCAGCCATGATTACTAAAAGTTTAGATAGCTGGCTAGACTAAGTAGATTCATTTACCAATCTAAAATGTTAATTGACTGCTAATTGAGTGACTGTCAGTGAGACACATAACAAGAGGAAAAGTGCTGATGCACAACCAAGTTTTGAAATTGCACCTTATGTATTCTACTATTCTAACTCTCAACAATAAGTTGAGTTCCTGACTGAGTTCCTGAGTTTTTATAGATTTTTTTATGCAAAACAATTACCGAGGTCCGGACCTCTGTGCCCTCATATGTAGCTATGACCCTGACTGTGTTGTAATTTGAATGTAGAGCAGTATATTAAGATGTGTGATTTACAACAGAATGACACCCTCATTAAAATTACATTTGAACAGGTATGCTTAGAACCTATGCAGACAAATATAATATATATTGATTATGGCTCTAGATTGCAGGAAAAAGATGTTTCCGGTGTTTAAAAACAGCAAAATTCGGGGGCTGTGTTGGACCACCACCCCTTCCATTCACTTCAAAATAATGGGTGTATGACGTCCCTGAATATAGTGCACTACTTCTGACCAGAGCCCTATGGGGCTCCAATAGGGTACCATTTGGAACGCAATCCAAGGGTACAGTGGTAGCAATACATGGTTATAACATCTACCGAAAAGACAGAAATGCCAACGGAAGCGGTGTTGTGGTCTATATTCAGAACCACATTCCTGTAAAGCTTAGAGACGATCTAATGTTAAATACTGTTGAAGTAATATGGCTACAGGTTAATCTGCCTCACCATAAGCCCATTCTTGTGGGAAGCTATTATAGGCCACCAAGTGCTAACAGTCAGTATCTGGATAATATGTGGGAAATGCTTGATAATGTATGTGATATCAACAGAGAAGTATATTTTCTGGGTGATTTAAATATTGACTGGCTATCATCAAGCTGCCCACTCAGGAAAAAACTTCAAACTGTAACCAGTGCCTGCATCCTGGATCAGGTTGTCTGTCAACCTACCAGGGTAGTTACAAACAGCACAGGAATTAAATAATCAACATGTATTGATCACATTTTTACTAACGCTGCAGATATTTACTTTAAAGCAGTATCCAAATCCATAGGATGAAGTGATCACAATATATTAGCCATATCTAGGAAAACCAAAGTTCCAAAGGCTGGGCCTAATATAGTGTATACGAGGTCATACAATAAGCTTTGTAGTGATTCATATGTTGATGATGTAAAGAATATTTGCTGGTCTGTGGTGTGTAATGAGGAGCAACCAGACGCTGCACTTGACGCATTTATGAAACTACTTATTCCAGTTACTAATAAGCACACACCCATTAAGAAAATGACTGTAAAAACTGTTAAATCCCCTTGGATTGATAAGGAATTGAAAAATTGTATGGTTGAGAGGGATGAGGCAAAAGGTATGGCAATTAAGTCTGGCAGCCCAACTGATTGGCAAACATACTGCAAATTAAGAAATCATGTGACTAAACTAAAGAAAAAGAAAAAGAAACTAGACTATGAAACAAAGATAAATTATATAAAGAATGTTAGTAAAAAGCTTTGGGAAACCTTAAATGAAATTTTGGGAAAAAAGCCAACTCGGCTCCTTCATTTATTGAATCAGATGGCTCATTCATCACAAAGCCCACTGATATTGCAAACTACTTTAATGACTTTTTAATTGGCAAGATAAGCAAACTTAGGGATGACATGCCAGCAACAAACGCTGACACTACAATTCCAAGTATATCGGACCAAATTATGAAAGACAAGAATTGTACTTTTGTATTCCGTAAAGTCATTGTGGAAGAGGTGAAAAAAATTATTGTTGTCTATCAACAATGACAAACCACCAGGGTCTGACAATCTAGATGGAACATTTCTGAGGATAATAGCAGACGATATTGCCACATCTTCAATTTAAACCTTCTAGAGAGCGTGTGCCCTCGGGCCTGGATGGAAGCTAAAGTCATTCCGCTGCTTAAGAAGAGTAAAGCCCTCTTTACTGGCTCAAATAGCCGACCAATCAGCCTTTTACCAACCCTTAGTAAACTTCTGGAAAAAATTGTGTTTGACCAGATACAATGCTATTTTACAGTAAACAAATTGACAACAGAATTTCAGCATGCTTATAGGGAAGGACACTCAACAAGCACAGCATTTACACAAATGACTCATGATTGGCTGAGAGAAATTCATGATAAAATGATTGTGGGGGCTGTCATTAGACTTCAGTGCAGCTTTTGACATTATTGATCATAGTCTGCTGCTGTATGTGTTATGGCTTTACACCCCCTGCTATAATGTGGATAAAGAGTTACTTGTCTAACAGAACACAGAGGGTGTTCTTTAATGGAAGCCTATCAAATATAATCCAGGTAGAATCAGGAATTCCCCAGGGTAGCTGTTTAGGCCCCTTGCTTTTTAAAATTTTTACTAACGACATGCCACTGACTTTGAGTAAAGCCAGAGTTTCTATGTATGCGGATGACTCAACGCTATACATGTCTGTTACTACAGCGACTGAAATGACTGCAACACTCAACAAAGAGCTGCAGTTAGTTTCAGAGTGGGTGGCAAAGAATAAGTTAGCCCTAAATATTTCTAAAACTAAAAGCATTGTATTTGGAACAAAACACTCACTAAACCCTAAACCTCAACTAAATATTGTAATAAATAATGTGGAAATTGAAAAAGTTGAAATGACTAAACTGCTTGGAGCAACACAAGATTGTAAACTGTCATGGTCAAAACATATTGATGCAGTAGTAGCTAAGATGGGGAGAAGTCTGTCTATAATAAAGCGATGCTCTGTCTCCTTAACAACACTATCAACAAGGCAGGTCCTACAGGCCCTAGTTTTGTCGCATCTTGACTACTGTTCAGTCGTGTGGTCAGGTGCCACAAAAAAGGACTTAGGAAAATTGCAATTGGCTCAGAACAGGGCAGCATGGCTGGCCCTTTGATGTATACAGAGAGATTATTTTATTAATATGCAAGTCAATCTCTCCTGGCTGAAAGTGGAGGAGAGATTGACTTCCTCACTACTTTTATTTATGAGAGGTATTGACATGTTGAATGCACCAAACTGTCTCTCTAAGCTACTGGCACACAGCTCGGACACCCATGAATACCCCACAAGACATGCCACAAGAGGTCTCTTCATAGTCCCCATGTCCAGAACAGACTATGCGAGGCACACAGTACTACATAGAGCCATGACTACATGATACTCTATTCCACATCAAGTAACTGACGCAAGCAGTAAAATTAGATTAAAAAAACAGATAAATAAACACCTTATGGAACAGCGGGGATTGTGAAGCAACACAAACATTGGCACACACACACACACACACACACACACACACACACACACACACACACACACACACACACACACACACACACACACAATAACATACATACACATGGATTTAGTACTGTAGATACAGTATGTGGTAGTGGTGGAGTAGGGGCCTGAGGGCACACAGTGTATTGTGAAATCTGTGAATGTATTGTAATGTTTTAAAATTGTATAAACTGCCTTAATTTTGCTGGAGCCCAGGAAGAGTGGGGATCCATAATTAATACAAATACAATACAAATACCATCATAGTGAGTGATATATAGTACACTGCCATTCCTACGTCTACAGTCCAGCATAGTATTTTGTCTCCACTGCTTCCAATGAAGACATCCACAATAAGAACGTCAACCTAACAACCTCCCCAAAAACCATGGATTGCATCCAAGCAAAGAAGTTCATAGTATATACACCTTTCCTGCAGTCAAATGACCAAATCACCCTCAACTGGCCTCATGGGTGAAATGTTATTCATATTTTTCAGAATTGTGTAATTAATAAACATACTTTATTTTTTAAATGCCGAAATCCGGTGTTTCTATGTCAAACAGTTTTGTTATATTTCAGTCTTCTGTGATGTATATAAAGTGTAATATTGGGATGCAAACTAAAAATGGTTCACATTTAAACTCTATATTTGACATGGTACAGGTGTCTTATTTTTTTAAGCCCATAACCAAACTAGATTTGTTTAAGACTACCAAAAAACAATCTGTGTGACCCTGATTTAGCCCACTGCAGACAAAGCTTAAAAACACTTCATGCTAAATTATCACCTACTACCCACCATATTGAGGAATACATGTAAAGTAACCTCAGACGAAAACACAAAGTAACACAAAGGCAGCCAACGATCCATCATGGCTGAGACATGGATTATCAGTTGTCATCTTTGATTAAATGCTTGTAGTTACAAGCTGTCAGGTATTAGAAACTAGAGTAGGTGGAGAAAGACACCCTGCCAATTAGGACTGACAGACCCAGGGAGATTTTATCATCATATGTGATTTCATGAATATTGCATGTGCACTACTCCCTGGTGCTGAGATTAAAATTAGACAAAAAAAAGTGATCTATTGGCAGAAATCTCAAATTCACTCATTGGTTTAGATGTGTGTATCATGGTAGATACAGTGAGCTACAGCTACAATACATCACATTATAGCCTGAAGATGGAAGCACTGTATGCACATCTGCACAACATAAAATACATTTTCTTCACATGGTGCAATATATATCTATTATTTCATATAGCATGCATGTGCAGTGAAATACACATTTCAATACAAATACAGACATCCCTCTACGTACAGTATGTGGCTTGCCTTATCCCCTAATAATGAAGGATATGGGACCTCTTTGATGTTCTTTGAATATCGCAATAAACTCATCTTGAGGAAGGTATCAATTTAATTCATGACTTGCAGTGAGAGGGAAGGTATTTGTATAATGCCTTTCATTAGCAAGGCGGTGATGCAAACCATTTCGTAAGCTCTTCGGCAGCCAATCTTCTAATGGTTCGAGTAGGAGACGGAAGGGAAAAGACACGGATGTAGACATAAATTCACACAGAGAGACATTAACAGTTGAACGGTGCCTGTCAGAGGCAAGACTGAGGAGTCAAATAAATCACAGAAGTCGAGGGATTTTGAGTTTACATACGGCTGGGTCTCAGATCAAATAGATATAAAAGGGCGACCATGTCTTCATTTGTGCCTTTACGTCGGCACTGGATAAACACAGAGGAAGGCAGGGAATGTTTGCTCATTCAGAGTAACGTGCACACACACACACACCTCCGTCCTTGCCGGTCCTACTGCTCCACAACCTGATTAGAGATAAATTACAGATAAATTGCCCCTCTATAAAGTTAGATGGCCTCCTAACTTGTCTGAGCTAAAACAAGATAAGGCAAAAGAAAACCTTACAAATGATCACTTTCAAAGTGTCTGGGTTTAGACAGGGCTTTAGAACGAGATCTCGATTTTATATCTTACCATTTGTTTTTTGACTGCGACAACAACCGTGATTGCTGCCTCTCTTTATAACGGCCGTACAGCAACTTGACACCTAACTCTAGTCGTGATTTAATTATCATCACTTGTCTCTAGAGCGGGCATAAAGAACACTGTCAAAAGTTTCATCATACGTAGGTGAAATTACACGTTTGCAGCACTCAACACGTCAGCATGGACAGACAATCCGGGGCATTAATTTGATTGGCCCACGTTTATCATTTACATCAGTCAGGCTGTCCATGTACAGATGATGAGGATCTTTTTCCACAACAAGATAACGGGTGGTATTGAAAGTTGAATCCAGAGTTCAAATATACACGGACTGTTACCATGGCTACGGGAGATGGGGGGTAGATGGCTGGATGTCACCATGGGGTGGTGTTGACACTGGGAGGGGCAGGGCCCATGGTTTTCACACCCCTTGCTTCTCGCAGTTTCACTCCTGCCCCCACCGCGGCATCAACACCGAAAACAACACCCACATCAGTGACACGAGGCACATACAGTTCGCCCCGAATTAGTGATGGGGATTGAAGCTTCCTGTAGCATTGAGTTGTTATTTTTTTGCCAATTGTGTTGAAAAGCGTAGCCTTTTTTGTCTTCTGTCAAACCAATCAGGTGGTTGTTCGATGAAACAAATCTTCGGACGTCATTGATCATGTTCTTCTGATAAAGTGATACAAGCATCGGCACACTGCTTCGAAGTAAACTGCATAGCGATTTCGAAAAATGCATCGGAGCGCCAGCATCAAACGTAACATAATTTCCCCAAATCGACAAGACCTCACGCCCCCCACGCTTCCTAACCATCCACCCACCACTAATACCCCCACTGAGGCCCTAATTCAGACATACTCTGGAGTTTGATTGTAATCAATACTCACAATGGTCAACAAATACCATTGTTTCAATCTCCGTTCATTTATATAAGTCAGCCAGCTCAACTCTGGAATGTTGTGTATCAAAATAATCTCATCCAGCCAAGAGACATAGACTAAGCAGATATGGATTGAACTCCAGTGTACCCACAGTACTTACTATTGAATTATGTAGTAAACTTTAGTATACCATAGAATATTATACTACACACTGTAGTATCCCTCGATCGTCTAGTGCTTACAATAACATGTTGTAATATACTGTAGAACACTATAGTAAATACTACAGTATATTACAGTAAATACTGCAGTATTCACCGTAATGTTTTTGCGGATTTTAGTCTGGAAAAACACTACGGTGAATACTATAGTATTTATACCACAGTATACTATGGTATTTTTTTTATGTGGGTACACAAAAAAATGCTGGGTTAAAAACAACCCAATTTGGGTAAATATTGGACAGAACACACGTTATTTGGACCCAACCAGTTGGGTCACAAACAACCCATTGTTTCTTTAAATTGGGTTATTGATGCTGGGTTATTGAGCTATGATCCACCAGGTCAGATGAGAAGACTGGAGGCGTGGGTTAGTAGGGGCGTGGCTTTTAGATAGTCATTTTTGGCAACCCATGAGAGTACATGTATTTCCAGTTGTTAAATTTCCACATGTTAAATTTGAGCGCTGAAACTTTTGTAGTTTTAATGAGGTTAACACAAGAGTATGAGTTCCTTAAGTGCATATGCATCTCCCAATTTTGGGATAGTTATCACTTGTGTAAACCTCAATAAGCTAACGAAGTCTCGGTGCTCAACCTTAACACGTGTTGACAATACAACAGAACAGATGAACCGGAATGACATTTACTCTCATGGGTGGCCAAAAAGAACAATCAAAAAGCCACACCCCTACTAAGCCATGTCCTCCAGTCTTCTGATCTGACCCGGTGGATCATAGCTCAATGACCCAACTAAAAGCCAATTTATGCTTGAGCCGTACATTTGGTTGGAGGAACTCCGTATGGAGGATGTGACGCAATTGCAGAGCCTCCAGAGGCATGCAGCGGGCAAATTGAGCACTCTACCGCATCACCGTGCACCTCCCAATTTTTTCTACAAAGCCGGAGGGATCCGTATAGCTCCGTATAGCTCCGCATTGATATGATTGGTTGACGGTAGGTGGGTCAGGAGGTCCTGTATAAACACAAAATCACTTCCTTGACAACTTCCTTCAAAACAGCTCTGTTTCGCAAAGCGCTAGAAGTATAAATGCTCTGACTTCTGCGGAGACCGTATCGCAGTAAATGCTTTAATGCCGCTGCTGACTACAGATTGACCATGCAGAGCCTTTAAGTGACCCAACTGGTGGGCAACAAATAACCCAACGTGTGTTCTGTCCACAGGCTGAAGTTTGAACATTTAGTCCACGATGGTCTTTATAAGATCTTAATTTGTAACCTGCTAAAAATTAGTATTTTTGTACAGAACCAGTAAAAAGTTTGGACGCACCTACTCATTCAAGGCTTTTTCTTTATTTTTACAATTTTCTACATTGTAGAATAATAGTGAAGACATCAAAACTATGAAAAAACACCTATGGAATCATGTAGTAACCAAAAAAGTGTTAAACAAATTAATTGAAACAAAGTAGCCACCCTTTGCCTTGATGACAGCTTTGCACACACTTGGCATTCTCTCAACCAGCTTCATGAGGTAGTCACCTGGAATGCATTTCAATTAACAGGTGTGCCTTGTTAAAAGTTCATTTGTGGAATTGAGTTCCTTCTTAATGCGTTTGAGCCAATCAGTTGTGTTGTGACAGGGTAGGGGTGGTATAGAGAAAATAGACATTTTTGGTAAAATACTAAGTCCATATTATGGCAAGAACAGCTCAAATAAGCAAAGAGAAATTACAGTCCTTCATTACTTTAAGACATGAAGGTGAGTCAATCAGAAACATTTCAAGAACTTTCTTCAAGTGCTGTCGCAAAAACCATCAAGCGCTATGATGAAACTGGCTCTCATGAGGACCGGCACAGGAAAGGAAGACCTAGAGTTATCTCTTCCACAGAGGAGACTGCGTGAATCAGGCCTTCATGGTCAAATTGCTGCAAAGAAACCACTACTAAAGGACACCAATATGAAGAAGAGACTTGCTTGGGCCAAGAAACACGAGCAATGGACTTTAGACCGGACTTTAGACCGGTAGAAATCTGTCTTTTAGTCTGATGAGTCCAAATTTGAGATTTTTGGTTCCATCCGCCGTGTCTTTGTGAGATGCAGAGTAGGTGAATGGATGATCTCTGCATGTGTAGTTCCCACCGTGAAACATGGAGGAGGTGGTGTGATGGTGTGGGGGTGCTTGCTGGTGACAATCTCTTTGATTTATTTAGAATTCAAGGCACACTTAACCAGCATGGCTACCACAGCATTCTGCAGTGATACACCATCCCATCTGGTTTGCACTTAGTGGGACTATAATTTGTTTTTTAACAGGACAATGACCCAACACAGCTCCAGGTTGTGTAAGGGCCATTTGACCAAGAAGGAAAGTGATGGAGTGCTGCATCAGATGACCTGGCCTCCACAATCACCCGACCTTAATCCAATTGAGATGGTTTGGGATGAGTTGGACCACAGAGTGAAGGAAAAGCAGCTGTTCAGCATATGTGGGAACTCCTTCAAGACTGTTGGAAAAGCATTCCAGGTGAAGCTGGTTGAGAGAAAGCCAAGAGTGTGCAAAACTGTCATCAAGGCAAAGGGTGGTTACTTTGAAGAATATAAAATATAAAATGTATTTACATTTTTTAACACTTTTTTGGTTACTGTTTTTTCATAGTTTTGATATCTTCACTATTATTCTACAATGTAGAAAATAGTAAAAATAAAGAAAAACCCTTGAATGAGTAGGTATGTCCAAGCTGTTGACTGGTACTGTCACGGTTGTCGTCGGTGAATGAGGACCAAAATGCAGCAGGTACGTGTATGCTCATCTTAAATGATTATTTATTTTCAAAAAAACAACTGAATACAAAATAACAAAACCACTAGAACTAACAAACAACAAACAGTCTGGCAAAGCCTAGGGCTGAACACAGAACAATCACCCACAAATCACAACCACACCCTTATATATGGGACTCTCAATCAAAGGCAGATAGACAACACCTGCCTTCAACTGAGAGTCCCAACACCAATTAACCAACATAGAAACACACTCACCAGATTAGACATAGAAATACATAAACATAGACTATAAACCAAAACCCTGGAAATACTAAATCAAACCCCCCTTTGAACAAACACACCACCCTGAACCACATAAAACAAATACCCTCTGTCACGCCCTGACCAAACTACAAAACAATTAACCTTATATACTGGCCAGGACGTGACAGGTACTGTATATTGCGGGGATCATTTGAAAAAGAGACCAGGGTCTCAGTGAGAGGTTATATGAAAGTGTTTAAAAAAAAGAGAGAGACTGTGTACCTGAAGCTACCTGTCTGTCTGAGAACACTGAATACCTGAGCTAAGATGCTGTTGAGGGTCACCATATACACTATTTTGAATTGTGGTACACCCTTTTTACAGATTCAACTGAACTGTCCCTCTTTTTCTCTCTCCTGACACATGTGCCATGACATTGTTGTTTTTCCGACTCCCCCCTTCAATTAAATGTTTTGTTTCTGACTATCATCTTCAAAAAACACCTATAATGAATCTCAATTGCAACAGGAAGAAGTACAATACGTGAAAACACACTTATTATTTTAATAGAACAAATTCTCAGAAAATTATGACAAATATTTACAACAGATTTAAATAATGAAGAAAATATATCAACTTCACTTTGGTAGCTATGATTAACTTCCGTTAGTTTCCTTCTTCAATCAATAGAGAAACCCAATGGAAAACTAAAACAAGCAAAACAAAGTAAGGGGACACTTGGTGGGACAAGGTCTATTGGGGGCTGTGTGTTGGGTGAGAGGGGAGTAGTGGGGTGAGGTGGGGCGCAGGGTGGCAGATTGGGGCAGCAGAATGCCAAGAAAGTCCACTCATTTACGTAATAGCTACACTGATGGAAATGATTGTAAGCGTGTGACCTCTGCTCTCTCCCTCTTCCCCCCTCCTCTCCGTTGTAATATAAATTAATATTATGGCAGAAGACAGACGCACCGATGATCCGTAACAAGTAGCGTCTCTGGAGAGAGCCAGTGCCACGAGACGGCCCCTAATTAGGCCTGAATGATGGCAGGTTATTCCAACCACCACGCTCCCGGCTAATCTGTGCTACAGAGCCACACAGAGCCACAGTGTCTAAGCCGAACGGCAAACATTATGTTTTAATCTTACAGGCCAATGGGCGAGAAGTTCTCCAGTGGGCGGCTGTAGGTTTTAACTAAGCTTGTTGGGAAGTGGGAAGGCGGCTGCCTATGTGCAGATAGAGTCTATAGGAGTTTGTTTGTGTGCTCTCTGCTGTTCCATTCTCGAGGGTGGATGTATAGAGAGATACATGTTAATTAAAAAGATAGGGAGGCTCTGCTTTGCGTTGTACAGCTGCAAGGCTAACATGTCCACCCATCCTGATATGGAACAAACAGTTTGATTGCTCCTTGTTATTCAAATTGGGTTTTTATCCTGCTCAAATGTCAACTTTTCCCACTTCTTTTTATAATTTTATTATTATAGCTATATTTTTTACATTTGCATAATGCCACAGGCAGTGCATTATATAAAATTATGGGTTAAAAACAACCCAATTTTGGTAAATATTGGACAGAACACACATTGAGTTATTTTGACCTAGCCAGTTGGATCACAAACAACCAATTTTTTTCTTTAAGTTGGGTTGTTGATGCTGAGTTATTGAGCTAGGGTCCACCGGGTCAGATGGTAAGACTGGAGGCGTGGCTTAGTAGGGGCATACCTATATGAAAAAATACTACAGTTTACTACAGAATACTACAGTACTTACAATAGAATTATGTAGTAAACTTTTACCATAGAATATTATACTACACACTGTAGTATCCCTCGATCCTGTTGTGCGTACTATAAAATGTTTTACTATATTGTAGAATACTATACTACAGTACTTTACATTTCAAGAACAATCCCCCAACACAGCCGTAGAAGGGGTGCTGTGTGTTATGTGCGTCACAGTTGTCAATCTGGGTATTTGTTGCCTATGCTAGTTTCAAGTGCTAGTTTTCAAATAATCAAGTGTAGCCGTCAGTCTGCAATTTATATTTATTGAAATTGGAAGTGGATTATGCTGGTAAAGTCAACATGTTCTAAACTGCTCTGTTGACAGACTTTATTCCGTGTCTCTATTCGTCCACATGGCTGCTGGCTGCGCTTTGCTACCACCTAAAATATCATGAAAAATTCCCATTATTTTGTTTCTGTAAGGACCCAAAAAACAGGTAGTGGGAGAACTTATTCATTTAAGTAAATACTTTTTTATGGTAAAAAACGCTGTATTATTAGCTAGTTAGCTAGCTGGCTACAGTAGGCCACTTTGTTGGCTGAGCTGCTAGCTAGCTAACTTTACATACTGTTTAGCAAAGTGAATTAAATGTCATCAGCTAGCTAACTTTCTATTAGCCAGATATCTTAATCTAATCATTGTAAATTAAAACTCAGTCTCCAAATACATTTGTAGATAACAGCCATTGAAGAGGTTGAAATTTCAGTTCCAGCTGTCAGTAAAGGGACAGTGTAGGCTACTGGGTACTGGGTAGGGCAGGTAATTTCGTGGGAGGATATTATGAAAAGATTATCCAGTTCAAGTCCCTAGAGGGGAGGAGTTTGAGGACAGAGAGATAATGGCAACATATTTTTCAGTGCTGTCAAATTTGAGTATAATGAAGCCTGTTTCTTTGTGATGTTTTCTGTCCTCAGATATGTTAAGCTGTGAAAGCCTGTTTGCATGTCCCAAGAGACTAAGGGTATATCCTATATGCCATGCCATACAGTATGTTATGACCTACCTATGTTATCAAAAGTATACAAAAATACAGTTAAAGATCACACACAATTTGCTGGGTGTGCAGGGTTCAGTTTCAGCCCAGAAATAACACTCCTGATTCAACTTAGCAAATCTAATGAGTTGATAATCAAGTGTGCTATTGCTGAGCTGGAATAAAATAGGTCTGCTCACCCAGTAGATCAGGGATCAGTGGAGCAATGTTCGCCACCGCTGGAATGCCGTTTTTTTCTTCTCACCTGAAATCATGCTTCAGTAATATTAGCCTACTTGTTACTACTCAATTATCTACTGTTGTTTAGACTAAGATGTCTAATCTTTCCATATTAGTTATTTGTACATTTTGAAGTGATGAAGTGTTGATTCTTTGAAGTGAAGTTTTTAAACTTGTTTTAATTGTTAAATTATTATTTAAAATGAACTAGTGTCAATGTAGATTAATCATCCATCACAATCCTGCAATAAAGAGGGGAGGGGGTTCTGTCTGTAATGTGTCTGCGTTTCCGTGTTGTATTCTCAAATAAACATTTCGTTTTTGTCTAGTTGTAAGATCTTCATTCTGTTTTATTTGATTGTCACTCTCTCTCAGTATATCAGCTACAGTATGTGTATCCATTTTGCAGCATATCATATGACATGCAACACAAATGCAGCCATAGGCCTACAGTATGATGGTATTACTGGCCTTATGGGCATCTGTCATCTGAAGCCGGAATAGCTAAACACACACATTGTTTACATGTTGAGCTATACGTTCTCAATTTAAAATGATACCAGTAGACAATGTTTGAGGGAAACCATATGCAAGATTTTGTACACCTTTTAAGTGCTGACATAAACTTGTTTAGTGTAAATCCAACCCTTGTAATTTCAGTACAGTATGAAAATAAGGAGATGACTATTAGGTTACAGAAGATGAGCATTACAGGTAACATTTTATGAGGTTCATTTTATTTTATGAGGTTCATTTTAGCAATGTTGCTTGCAACATGATTGCAGTTGTTCCCATAGACAGTGCATGGTTGCTGTATGTATCACTGCCCTTGGATAAGCTAACAGAGCTAACCTTTTAGGTCACTAATATGCAGTTTTTCTTAACATTTTGTTGGCTTTATAATCTTGAGAAAAATTTAACTAGCGAGTAGCTAGCTATTTAGTTATACCTAGAGTAGGTAGCTGACAAGGTTAGCTGACGTTTCTAAAAACAAACCTCATTGTGTCTAGCTACTTCTTTTTCCTCATGCTAGCCTTTACAGCCAAATATCACATTAGAATTTGGCCAGCATTGTAGACCATTTCTACCCTCTTGCTGGAACTTTAGCTCACCTCGAAATAACAGAGAAATGCTGGGAAAACCAGCATGCTGCAAACATTCTAAAATGTTTTGTCACCTGTGCTTGTTTTGTTGACAGATGCTCCTATGGCACTAATCTGGTGAGCACCTTTGGAGCTCCCCCCAAGCAAGATTTGTCGTGTTGCTAGGCGTCACTGATTTACACCAGGTTTCCGACCCCTCTTTAGCTAATTTCTGCTATGGAACTTCCCCAGGTTTCCCGTTTTAGAGAAGCCTGGCTTGTGACGAGGCCAGGTGAAACCCAATGTGTGTGTTTTTAACCAGCGCTGGGTTCTTTTTAAACTCATAATATCTCAGCGTAGAAACTCAAAAATCAAATCAAATTTGATTTGTCACATGCACCGTATACAACAGGTGTAGACCTTAGAGTGAACAGTCTATGATCAGGGTGGCTGCAGTCCTTGGCAATCTTTAGTGCCTTCCTCTGACACCGACTGGTATAGAGGTCCTGGATGGCAGGAAGATTGGCCCCAATGATGTACTGGGCTGTACGCACTACCCTCTGTAGTGCCTTGCGGTCGTAGGCTGAGCAGTTGCCATACCAGGCGGTGATGCAACCAGTCAGGATGCTCTCGATGATGCAGCTGTATAACTTTTTGAGGATCTGAGGATCCATGTCACATCTTTTCAGTCTCCTGAGGGGGAATAGCCATTGTCATGCCCTCTTCAAAACTGTCTTGGTTTGTTTGGACCATATCAGTGAAGACACTTGTCAGTTGGTCAGCGCATGCTCAGAGTACATGTCCTCGTAATCTGTCTGGCCCTGGGGCCTTGCGAATGTTGACCTGTTTAAAGGGCTTACTCACATCGGTTACGGAGAGCATGATCACACAGTTATCTGGAACCGCTGATGCTCTCATGCCTGCTTCAGTGTTTCTTGCTTCAAAGCGAGCATAGAAGTTATTTAGCTCGTCTGGTAGACTCATGTCACTGGACAGCTCGTGGCTGTGCTTCCCGTTGTAGTCCGTAATAGTTTGCAAGCCCTGCCAAATCCGACGAGTGTCGGAGCCGGTGTAGTACAATTCAATCTTAGTCCTGTATTGACGCTTTGCCTGTTTGATGCTTCGTCAGAGGGCATAGCGGGATTTCTTATAAGCGTCCGGGTTAGTGTACTGCTCCTTGAAAGCGGCAGCTCTACCCTTTAGCTCAGTGCGGATGTTGCTTTTAATCCATGGCTTCTGGTTGGGGTTTGTACGTAAGGTCACTGTGGGGACGATGTCATCGATGCACTTATTGATGAAACCAGTGACTGATGTGGTGTCCCCCCCCAAATACCATCGGAAGAATCCTGGAAGATATTCCAGTCTGTGCTAGCAAAACAGTCCTGTAGCTTAGCATCGGCATCCTCCTTTGAGTCACTGGTACTTCCTGCTTTAGTTTTTGCTTGTAAGCAGGAATCAGGAGGATAGAGTTATGGTCAGATTTGCCAAATGGAGGGCGAGGGAGAGCTTTGTACATGTCTCTGTGTGTGGAGTAAAAGTGGTCTAGTGTTTTCTTTTCCTCTGGTTGAACATATAACATGCTGGTAGAAATTAGGTAAACGGATTTAAGTTTCCCTGCATTAAAGTCACCGGCCACTAGCAGCGCCACCTCTGGATGAGCATTTTCCGGTTTGCTTATGACCCGATACAGCTCGTTGAGTGCCGTCTAAGTGCCAGCATTGGTTTGCGGTGGTAAATAGACAGCTACAAAAATTATAGATGAAAACTTTATTGGTAAATAGTATGGTCTACAGCTTATCATGAGATACTCTACCTCAGGCGAGCAAAATATAGAGACTTCCTTAATATTAGATTTTGTGCGCCAACTGTTATTTATAAATAGACTCAGACCGCCACCCCTTGTATGACCGGAGGCTGCTGTTCTATCTTGAAGATGGGCCGAAAACCTCGCCTGCTGTATGCTATCCATGTCGTTGTTTAGCCGCAACTCAGTGAAACATAAGATATTATAGTTTTTAATGTCCCGTTGGTAGGATATCCTTGATTGGAGCTCATCCATTTTGTTATCCAATGATTGCAAGTTGGCTAATAGGACTGATGGTAGAGGGGGTTTACTCACTCCCCTATGAATTCTCAGAAGGCAGCCCGACCTCCGCCCCCTTTTTCTCCGTCTTTTCTTCATGCATATTACGGGGATTTGGGCCCGTTTCCAAGAAAGCAGTATATCCTTCGCATCGGACTCATTAAAGAAATAAATCTTTGTCCAGTTCGAGGTAATTATCGCTGTTCTGATGTCCAGAAGTTATTTTCGGTCATAAGTGATGGTAGCAGCAACATTATGTACAAAATAAGCAAAAAACAAGTTATAAACAACGTGAAAAAATTTACAAAATAGCACAGTTGGTTAGGAGCACGTAAAACGGCAGCCATCCCCTCCGGCACCATTCTCTTAAAAAAAAGAAAAAAAAGTGGTGCTTTTGAACGAGTTCTGTCTGAAAAAAACATGTGTGGTACATATGGTTTAACAGGTCAACCATGACACATTGGCCTGGCACTTTTACACGTATAAGTGAAGACATAATAATTAGACCATTGCGTTGACCAGACTTGTGTTCAAATAGTGTTTACTTTTAAATATTTTAAGTGTTTGATTGATCCTGCCTGGAGAGCCAGAGAGACTAGTGGTTTGAAGATTTGGGAGTATTCCATTAGTCCGATTTTGCCAGGCAAGCTCAATCAAGGATTTGAAAGAGAACGATTCAAGCACTGCTCCTGTAGGATCAGTTTAGCCTTTTAGATCGTTATGAATAAGATTACACAGACAGGGGAGACATGATCCTAGATCAGCACTCCTACTCTTGATTCAGACCCTGGGCTGCCTCTGACACACAACTGCAGTGTATGAGAACAAGGTAAGGAAGGTGATGGCACGTAAAAGCAAAGCAATTTCCTCATGTATCATGGTGTGACAAGGACAAATGCATGTGATGTATAGGCTAGCTTAAAGTACAGCAGAGAGCTTTTTATTGAAATAGAAAAAGCAAAGTGTCCTAAAAATAATGCTTTTCAAAAGGCATGGACAGGAGATGGAATGCTCTACAATATAGTCCAACATCTCAACACAATAATGTACTATTTTCAAACACCTCAATCAAGAAAATTAGAATTTCACTCCAAGGTAATGACTCATTTGTGGAGTGAGACCATTAAATATGTGCGAACAAGAAATGCCAACACATTGAAACTCTTAATCGACGAACAATCTACTTGAACAGGGATGGGGGAGACGGGCAACAGAAGTCTGTAGATCTGGTTAAGTTATTCATTCAGTTTTGCGTCAAAGGGACTACCAAACTACCAATAGCCTTTAACGATCCTACAGACTTGAAGGCAAATTTTCCCCAAACCAAAGAGTTTAACTGGCTCCCATGGCAGAAGAGATTTATATCATACTGTGGTTACAAGACGAATGTGTAGGCTACATAAAACTGCTTTCATTTTCCAAATCAAATCATTTTGTTATTCTTGTACACCCCACTGTGATCAAGGGGAATGTAAATAACATATTTAAACAGGCCTAATAGCCATTCCCAAATCAATGCATCATTTTGATCAATCGTACTTATTCAGTTCTACATGCTTGCCTTTTCCCCCCTCTGATTGTATTTTCCAAATGCCAGGAGTAGACGAATTGCCATCGCAGCAGTCATTTGGCGACAATGAGGCCAAATGCTAAACACAGAGAGAATGTATTGCACGGCTAAAGCGTCTGACACGCCTTTCTGAAACTAAATTCCAGCCTTCCCCTGTTTCATTTGCATAATGTTGTGATGCATTTTCCGCTCCAGTGCCCGCCACACTGATCCTCTAATTATACACACACACACGCACACGCACGCACACACACACACTCCGAATGAGGAATCAGACCTGGGCAGACACCCACTCCACCCCAGCATGAAATATCATGTTACTGTATGATATCATTGTAGAGCCACGGGAAATTCAAACACTGTCATTAATTCAGCTGGCAGCAGCAGCAGAAATGACTGTAACATTGCTAATTAAGGATACAAACACCAACAATACCTGCAGTTTGATCTAAAAGTGTCTCCCTGAAATTACCTCAAGCTTTGAAAGGGGATGATCCATACAGTCTGAGGCCGATTCAAGTTTTATTGGGAACATTGGTTTCCAAAGGCCGCAGGTTGCCAACCAATGGGAATCAAACAGTGTGTGAGGAACACACTAAATTATTAAATATCTGACATTTTAAAGGTATATAAGCAATGTATAGTAAATATGAACTGAATCAAAAAGGTTGGGGGATGTAGTACTGTACCCATAATTTCCTTCCCCATCAGAAAATGTACAGTATCTTCAGTTTCTCACCTGTCCAGGAGAGGCATTCTCACACAAGAGGGTCTCATACTCGATGGCAAATACCGGAGGGTTGTCATTGATGTCCAGCACTGTAATGACAGCAAAACCTTTTCCAACCTGGGTTGGATCATCTGAAAGACAGAGAGAAAAAGAGTTCATATCATAGCTGATTCCAGCTAACTTTCAATACTTTACCCTGTCTTAACTTTGTCACCCTCCTCCACTTTCCCTACTATCGAGCTTTCGCATGTCTTTTTAATGAATCACAAAGGTCAAGCAAAATGAACAAATTGTGGCCAAAAGTGCCCGTTCTAATAAAATATACAAGGCTTTCTCTATGAACTGGCATCCTTAGTTGCTCTGATGGGGATCAGCCAACATGATCAAGCAGCTGATTATGATTGGAGTGGAGCTAAAGCTGTGGTGGTAAAGGCTAGGGATGCAAAATAAATGGCATCCTATACCCTATATAGTGCACTATATAGAACCCAGCTCTGCTGAAAGCACTGCAGTATATAGCGAATAGGATGCCATTTCAGATGCAGGTGACTGCGTAGTTGTAGTACAGAGCATCCGGCACCACAGGCTCCACCACTGGCTCCCTTCTCTGACACCAATGTGGCACTGAATATAAACGGCTGGCTCCTGAGAGCCTGGATGGACGATGATTTAGCCTGGCGTCGGCAGCCACGCTGACAGGAGAGATGGCGCGCTGGCTGACATTCGGGAGCGGCTGATTTGACAGTAGTAAAAAGGACGTGTGGTACCCCGGGGCACAGATTTGTTGTCATTGGCATGTTTGGAGCAGAGTCAGAGTGCGGATGAAATGTGAGCGCTGACCGACCACGTCTCAAATGAACAAGAACCCTTAGCTAGAAGAAGCGCTCCTCTGCCAACTTTTGTCACAAAAAGCCCATTTACTATAAATAGTGTAAAAAGGCGTCCTGGGCTCTGAGAGAGACTGTTTGGATGCCTGATTCTACAGCTGCCACTTTCTGCTGTGAAGAGAATAGAAGTCTGACTGTGTCAGAGGCCAATGACTCCTCAGTGAAGGCCTGTTATGACATTTAGTACAGTTATTATTAAAGATGTTTACTCCCTATGTGTTACTATATCGAGACAAGAGGAAGAAGTATTATTTGAGCATTCATCTTAGGCCTATATTTATGGTTGAATGACAAGGCATTTACTTGAGGGATGGTGATTACCATTTTGGTTTCGTGACTATTTGTGCACCGAGGAGAAGACTGATTCGCATATCGCCCCAGCAGACCCACTGATGGCGCAATCTCTATTGCACTCCATACTGCCCTTTCCCCCCTGGAAAAAAGGATCACCTATGTGAGATTGCTGTTCAATGACTACAGCTCAGCGTTCAACACATGTGGTGAGGGTAAGTAACAACACATCTGCCAAATTGACCATCAACACGAAAGCCCCTCAGGGGTGCGTGCTTACTCCCCTCCTGTACTCTCTGTTCACCCACCACTGCATGGTCGCGAGCGACTTCAACACCATCATTGGTGTTTGCCAACAACATGACGGAAGTAGGCCTGATCACCGATGACGATGAGACAGCCTATAGGGAGGAGGTCAGAGACCTGTCAGTGGGATGCAAGAACAACCTCTCCCTCAATGTCAGCAAGACAAAGGAGCAAATCGTGGACTACAGGAAACGGAGGGTACACCCCCATTCACATCGACAGAGCTGTAGTTGAGCGGGTCGAGAGCTTCAAGTTCTTCTGTGTCCACATCACTAAGGATCTATCATGGTCCACACACACCAACGCAGTTTTGAAGAGGGCAAGACAATGCCTCTTCCACCTTAAGAGGCTGAAAAGATTTGGCATGGGCCCCGGACCCTCACGTTTTTGGTTACTACATGATTCCATATGTGTTATTCAATAGTTGTGATGTCTTCAGTATTTATGTACATTGTAGAAAATAGTAAAAATAAAGGAAGACCCTTGAATGAGTATGTGTGTCCAAACATTTAACATGTGCTATATATACTGCTCAAAAAATAAAGGGAACACTTAAACAACACAATGTAACTCCAAGTCAATCACACTTCTGTGAAATCAAACTGTCCACTTAGGAAGCAACACTGATTGACAATACATTTCACATGCTGTTGTGCAAATGGAATAGACAACAGGTGGAAAATACAGGCAATAAGCAAAACACCCCCAATAAAGGAGTGGTTCTGCAGGTGGAGACCGCAGACCACTTCTCAGTTCCTATGCTTCCTGGCTGATGTTTTGGTCACTTTTGAATGCTGGCGGTGCTTTCACACTAGTGGTAGCATGAGACGGAGTCTACAACCCACACAAGTGGCTCAGGTAGTGCAGCTCATCCAGGATGGCACATCAATGCGAGCTGTGGCAAGAAGGTTTGCTGTGTCTGTCAGCGTAGTGTCCAGAGCATGGAGGCGCTACCAGGAGACAGGCCAGTACATCAGGAGACGTGGAAGAGGCCGTAGGAGGGCAACAACCCAGCAGCAGGACCGCTACCTCCGCCTTTGTGCAAGGAGGAGCAGGAGGAGCACTGCCAGAGCCCTGCAAAATGACCTCCAGCAGGCCACAAATGTGCATGTGTCTGCTCAAACGGTCAGAAACAGACTCCATGAGGGTGGTATGAGGGCCCGACGTCCACAGGTGGGGGTTGTGCTTACAGCCCAACACCGTGCAGGACATTTGGCATTTGCCAGAAAACACCAAGAATGGCAAATTCGCCACTGGCGCCCTGTGCTCTTCACAGATAAAAGCAGGTTCACACTGAGCACGTGACAGACGTGACAGAGTCTGGAGACGCCGTGGAGAACGTTCTGCTGCCTGCAACATCTTCCAGCATGACCGGTTTGGCGGTGGGTCAGTCATGGTGTGGGGTGGCATTTCTTTGGGGGGCCGCACAGCCCTCCATGTGCTCGCCAGAGGTAGCCTGACTGCCATTAGGTACCGAGATGAGATCCTCAGACCCCTTGTGAGACCATATGCTGGTGCGGTTGGCCCTGGGTTCCTCCTAATGCAAGACAATGCTAGACCTCATGTGGCTGGAGTGTGTCAGCAGTTCCTGCAAGAGGAAGGCATTGATGCTATGGACTGGCCCACCCGTTCCCCAGACCTGAATCCAATTGAGCACATCTGGGACATCATGTCTCGCTCCATCCACCAACGCCACGTTGCACCACAGACTGTCCAGGAGTTGGCGGATGCTTTAGTCCAGGTCTGGGAGGACATCCCTCAGGAGACCATCCGCCACCTCATCACGAGCATGCCCAGGCATTGTAGGGAGGTCATACAGGCACGTGGAGGCCACACACACTACTGAGCCTCATTTTGACTTGTTTTAAGGACATTACATCAAAGTTGGATCAGCCTGTAGTGTGGTTTTCCACTTTAATTTTGAGTGTGACTCCAAATCCAGACCTCCATGGGTTGGTAAATTGGATTTCCATTGATTATTTTTGTGTGATTTTGTTGTCAGCACATTCAACTATGTAAAGAAAAAAGTATTTAATAAGATTATTTATTTCATTCAGATCTAGGATGTGTTGTTTAAGTTTTCCCTTTATTTTTTGGAGCAGTGTATGTACAGTTGAAGTCGGAAGTTTACATACACTTAGGTTGGAGTCATTAAAACCCGTTTTTCAACTACTCCACACATTTCTTGTTAACAAACCATAGTTTTGGCATGTCGGTTAGGACATCTACTTTGTGCATGACAAAAGTCATTTTTCCAACAATTGTTTAGAGACAGATTATTTCACTGTATCACAATTCCAGTGGGTCAGAAGTTTACATACACTAAGTTGACTTTGCCTTTATACAGCTTGGAAAATTCCAGAAAATGATGTCATGGCTTTAGAAGCTTCTGATGGGCTAATTGACATTATTTTAGTAAATTAGAGGAGTACCTTAAAACTCAGTGCCTCTTTGCTTGACATCATGGGAAAATCTAAAGAAATCAGCCAAGACCTCAGAAAAAAAATTGTAGACCTCCACAAGTCTGGTTCATCCTTGGGAGCAATTTCCAAACGCCTGAAGATACCACGTTCATCTGTACAAACAATAGTACACAAGTAAAACACCATGGGACCACGCAGCCGTCATACCGCTCAGGAAGGAGACGCCTTCTATCTCCTAGAGATGAACGTATTTTGGTGTGAAATGTGCAAATCAATCCCAGACCAACAGCAAAGGACCTTGTGAAGATGCTGGAGGAAACAGGTACAAATGTATCTATATCCACAGTAAAACGAGTCCTATATCGACATAACCTGAAAGGCCGCTCAGCAAGGAAGAAGTCACTGCTCCAAAACCGGCATAAAAAAAGCCAGACTACGGTTTGCAACTGCACATCGGGACAAAATCGTACTTTTTGGAGAAATGTCCTCCGGTCTGATGAAACAAAAATAGAACTGTTTGGCCATAATGACTATTGTTATGTTTGGAGGAAAAAGTGGGAGGATTGCAAGCCGAAAAACACCATCCCGACCGTAAAGCACGGGGTGGCAGCATCAGGTTGTGGGGGTGCTTTGCTGCAGGAGGGACTGGTGCACTTCACAAAAAAGAATGCATCATGAGGGAGGAACATTATGTGGATATATTGATGCAACATCTCAAGACATCAGCAAGGACGTTATAGCTTGGTCGCAAATGGGTCTTCCAAATGGACAATGACCCCAAGCATACTTCCAAAGTTGTGGCAAAATGGCTTAAGGACAACAAAGTCAAGGTATTGGAGTGGCCATCACAAAGCCCTGACCTCAACGCTATAGAACATTTGTGGGCAGAATTGAAAAAGCGTGTGCGAGCAAGGAGACCTACAAACCTGACTCAGTTACACCAGCTCTGTCTGGAGGAATGGGCCAAAATTCACCCAAGTTATTGTGGGAAGCTTGTGGAAGGCTACCCGAAACGTTTGACCCAAGTTAAGCAATTTCTTTGGCAATGCTACCAAATATTATTTGAGTGTATGTAAATTTCTGACCCGCTGGGAATGTGATGAAAGAAATAAAAGCTGAAATAAATAATTCTCTGTACTATTATTCAGCCCGGTAGGATGCTCTCAATGGTGCAATGGTAGAAGTTTGTGAGGGTCTTTTATTTTTATTTATTTTACCTTTATTTAACTAGGCAAGCCAGTTAAGAACACATTCTTATTTACAATGATGGCCTACCCCGGGAAAACACTAACTTGCATGACACTGGGTCGTCCCATGGGGCTCCCAATCATGGCCAGTTGTGATATAGCCTGGAATCCAACCAGGGTCTGTAGTGACGTCTCTAGCATGGAGATGCAGTGCCTCAGACCGCTGCGCCACTTGGGAGGTCTTAGAGGTCTTAGGGATCAAGCTGATTTTCTTCAGCCTTCTGAGGTTGAATAGTCTGTGTGGACCATTTCAGGTTGTCATGTGCACACCGAGGAACTTGAAGCTTTTCACCTTCTCCACTGCGGTCCCGTCGATGTGCATGGGTGCATACTTCCTCCTGCTGTCTCCTGAAGTCCACGATCAGCACCTTCTTTTGTGAACTTTGAGGGAGAGGTTATTTTCCTGGCACCACACTGCCAGGGCCCTCACCTCCTCCATGTAGGCTGTCTCATTGTTGATGGTAATGTTGTGTTATTTGTAAACTTGAATATTGAGTTGGAGACGTGCGTGGCCACGCAGTCATCTGTGATCAGGGAGTACAGGAGGGGGCTTCACCACCTGGGGTCAGCCCGTCAGGAAGTCCAGGACCCAGTTGCACAGGACGGGTTTCAGACCCAGGGCCACGAGCTTAGTAATGAGCTTGGAGGGCAGTATGGTGTTGAAGGCTGAGCTATAGTCGATGAACAGCATTCTTACATAGGTATTCTTCTTGTCCAGATGGGATAGGGCAGTGTGCGGTGCGATGGCGATTGTGTCATCTGTGGATCTGATGGGGCAGTATTCCAATTGTAGTGGATCTAGGGTGTCAGGTAAGATGGAGGTGATATGATCCTTTACTAGCCTCTCAAACTACTTCCTGATGACAGAAGTGAGTGATAAGGTGTGATAGTTTAGTTTAGTTCAGTTACTTACGCTTTCTTGGGTACAGGAACAATTGTTAACATCTTGAAGCAAGTGGGGACAACAGACTGGGATAAGGAGAAATTGATATGTCGATAAACACTCCAGGCAGCTGGTCTGCACATGCTCTGAGGACACGGCTAAGGATGACGTCTTGGCCGGCAGCCTTGCGAGGGTTAACATGCTTAAATGTCTTACTCACCTCGGCTACGGAGAACGAGAGCTCACAGTCCTCATGAGAGGCGGCACTGTGTTTTCCTCGAAGGGGGCGGAGAAGGTGTTTAGCTTGTCTTTCCCACCTTCTTTGTATGCAACTCCAATGTAGATTTGGTCTTGTGTTTTAGGCTATTTACTTGCTGAAAGGTGAACTGTCTGGTGGAAAGCAGACTGAACCAGGTTATCCTCTAGGATTTTGGCTGTGCTTAACTTCATTCCATAAATTCCCCAGTCCTTAACGATTACAAGCATACCCATAACATGATGCAACCACCACTATGTTTGAGTGGTACTTCGCAATGTGTTGTATTGGATTTGCCCCCGAACATAACACTTTGTATTTAGGACAAAAAGACAATTGCTTTGCCAAGTTATTTTGTGAGAAGACAGATTTTTGGGATGTCTCATGGTCTGACAAACACCGCTCTAGCTCCGTCACTTTTCACCACAGATGCGAAAGTGCGACATCGGTGGATGCGGACGATCTCTAGCTTAAACGGACATATTTTTGATGGGGATGTTTTTATTATGCTAATTAGATTTCCGCGGGTGTGCGGACATCGACTCTAGTTTATTTTTATACATTCTAAGAACATTTTACTTGTCCAAAATCGTGTGACATAAAATCACATTCCGTTCCTTGTATTAATGGCAGTGTTTGCCTATCAATATAATAAGCACTTATTTGTGAAAGCAGACATTGAACTTGAACCCTGTTTCAACAATCATCAGCTGATTTTTCAAATGATTTTCCAAATGACAGTAAAGGGAACAGCTGTTGTGATAGCAGGAGAGGTTTATCTAGAATGTTTTGATGTCTCACACATTACAAAAAGGATAGTCCAAACTATACATTTTTATTTTTAAATCAGGTTCAAAAGCTAAAAAGCTTTATTTCATTGTAATTTATTTTATTCAATGGCTTCACCTGAGTGTCCTCGCCAGCTAGGGTAGGGCAGCACTTTACCACATTCCAATGTTATTACATTCCAATGTTGAAAATGGGAACAATGGGAGCAATGGGAGGTGAAAATGTATTTAAGGCCATATAAAGAACAGCTATGCATGATTTAAATATTATAGTCTTGTGAATCTGTCATGCATATACTGTATATAATTGATTGTTTTTAAGATGCCCTTGTCTTAAAGTTGAACCTTGGATAGATCTTTAGTATAATAGCCTAAACAGTCAATTCAAAATATTGTATTCTGTTCTTTTGAAATAAACAACATTTTCTGCATCATATTGAGACAAAATAAAAAGACATAGGCCAAATCGATTTTGTGATGTTGTTCTATGTAAATGTAGGCAAAAAAAAGCAGACATTTTATTTCAACATGGGATTTCTGTGGTCCCAATATCATAATAATTTCTGTTTTCAGACGTTTTCCGTTGGTAGGCCTACCCATGTGTCTACTCACTCGGAAAGCCTGCTCACTCGTGTCAATACCAAATCTGATAATTGTGACTTGATTGAACTGGAATGATGTGAATAAGGATGATGATGGTGAGAGCCCACTATAAACTAACCCTTTAACCATAGGCTGTTACTTTGTGTCTCTAAAATCACAATGTTTCAGTTTCTATAATCATGTGAAAAAGTATTTTTTAATTGAAACGTCCAAATGTCTGCCTTTTACCAGATCCATATTTTGTTCTATTTTTAAAACTGATAAAAATTCAATATGCAATAGCCTATAGATAATATTCTGGCCATAGGAAAACTGTTTTTTAAGGCCATATAAAGAACAACTATGCATAAATTAATGAAAAGCAGAAAACAGAATCAACATTGTTTCACATTCTTTAATAAAAGACTCATAAACAGAAACAGGCAATAGGCTTAAGAGCTGGCTTCACAGTTTCCCTGCCAAATAGGCCTACAAGGAACTCGACGTATCTCGACGACATTGAGCGCGCGATGGAGTCTGTGCGCTGCGTAGTACCTTCCACAAAAAGTCTTGCTCAACAAAAAGACACGTAAGGGGGGGAATGCGAGGGCCTCTTTGTCCTTAAAGCCATGGAAGGACGACTCAAAGGCACTCCGGCACCTCTCTTTTCTCTCCTCTTCTCCCCCCACATCACATGAGCATAATTTACTTGCGCCTGCCCTTAGTTAGCAGCTTTCCCCTCACACACTCCGCGACTCACGGAGACCCGGAGGTCGAAAGCACCCGCCTTACGTCAGAATTAAGATTCCCCTGACAGCCCCGCCGCGACCCACACGCTTCGTCACGTTAATGCAGTCATGACGAAGCAGTGGCATTGTGGGGTGTTGAATATGGGGGAGGGTTGGCTACATGACAAGATAGAAAGGACAACAATACTTTATGCAGGGCCTTCATAAAATGAACTAGTCAGACTTTGAGGCTTGTGTGTGTGTGTGTGTGTGTGTGTGTGTGTGTGTGTGTGTGTGTGTGTGTGTGTGTGTGTGTGTGTGCACATGTACTTACGGCTTTCCATAGCAAGGATAGTGAGGTTGTGGACAGAGTTGACCTCTCGATCCAGGGGTTTGGCTGTGCTTATGACCCCACTCAGAGCATCCACGTTGAAGAAACGCTCCAGGTCTGTGTTTCTGTCTATGGAGTACCTGGAGACAGACAACAGAGGCAGGCAGGCAGACAGGCAGAATGACAAACACACAGTCAGACACGTAGCTATGATGAGGTATTTTCCTTTTGAAGAGAGTTCTAAGGATATTACATGTAATAATTTCTCTCTTAAACATTTCTGAAGGAATAAGAACTTTCTACCTTCCAAACGTGTCAAATTAACTATTTAAAAGTGCTTCTGGTTTCAGTCCATTGGCAAAGAATATTACTGAGCTGTATCAACAAGGGCAATTATGTCATTTTCTTATTCATTTTTAACGCTAGATTAAATGATCATGATGTTGAACTATGAATGAGAGGTTTCTACAACTTTTAGATTTTGACGAGAACTGCTCTCAATCAAAGTTTTTAAGATAGAAATGGGAAATTGGACAGCAATACATTAATGCTGAACACAGAACAAACACTATCACTTTCTATACAGCAGCTTATATTTCTGGAAAAAATGACAACTTCAATTAGCTGGTATCCAAAGGGTATTATTCAATGTAATTTGACTCTTGTGGCTGCATTAGTTCCACAATAATTCTAATTTCAACAGAGGTAGGGCCATATTATTGCAGACGCTGAAAGCCTCCACAGCAGCAAAAAGAGGCAATTTACACCCACAATGGCGGTGTAATTAGATTTTCTGATTAAGATTACTAACAATCCTAACGCCCCGAGCATGAATACTACCACACAACACTTTTATTTTCAATTAATGCGTAATGAGAGGGAGTCTCATGAGTGACATGGGGCAGATTGCCTTTCTGAGTGGTTGTGTTGTGTTATAAATGCAATGGAGCTGGTACAAACTGTTGACCCTCCTGGGGGAATGCCCTTCGCTCATTTTAGATGGCATTTCACTTTTACAAATGTTGCAGTCCCTCGAACGCACGCCATCTGGCTTTAGAGCATGTCACACAGTCACAGAGGGAGTTTAGAACTCTGTCAGTGAGGTGCTATTGAGGCATTAGAATGTGAACGTTTATTTACAGTACTGCTCTAAAGGTGTTTGGACCTCCTGTCAACCTTGCGGTGTGGCAACATGTTGAAAGAAATGGGTTATATGGCTTGAATTCGCCACTCTGTTGAATGGGGCGAAGTTATTTTAAGAAACAGGGGCCACTTGAGAAAATGGCTGGGACAACAGAGGAATTGCCTGTAATGGCATATAATAACTGGAGAGCTGGGTTCTACCTGATGGCACTGTTGGAGGAGTCAGGGTCGTGAGCGGAGACCCTCCCGATGGAGATGCCCACTCTGGCGTCCTCGGAGACCACCATCTTGCTAAGCTGTGTGGAGAACACGGGCGGCTCGTTCACGTCCTCCACCGTCACCTTGACCGACGTGGTGTCGCTGAACGAACCCAGGTGCACAAACGCAGGGTCGATATTCCGATTGGTGGCTTCGATTCGCAGGTTAAAGCTGTTCTTGGACTCAAAGTCTAAAGGCTGAGACAAACATAAAGTAAAGAGACAAAAAATATAATTAAAAGCTATTTCACATTTCTTTAAGAAAGAAATTGACAGTAACCTTCCAGTCAAGGTGGAGCCCATCCTAATTGGCTGGATTCTAAGCACACTGCACTGGCTACATTTTCTGTAAATGGTGAGGGCAAAGCCATAAAGATATTTGTATGTGCATCGCTCATGGCAACATGGCCTTGCGCTATACCGGTAGATTGAAGAAATGCTGGCGCTAGAGTCCAACGACCCTATGCAATCTTGCACATAATCAAACTCTCTATCACAAATATATTTTTCATCCAGACGTTTTATATTGACTTACTGTGTAGTGTGAAAGCAAACTATTGATTGTGAGAAAAGGCACACAACACATCACAGTGAAAGGCATTTCTAAATGATAGTGTTTAGAAGATATGTTGTCATCTGTTTGGCTTATTGGGCGCACAGTTGTAGCCCTATAATATAGGAGGGCCATTGATGTGACACATTTATTGTCTGTGTTTATTGTCTGCGTGACTTTCCACTCTGTGGCACTCGTCTATGATCGGTGACGGCGAAAACAAACAAAAGATCAGATTGGACCCTGTGACAAAGCTGGCTTGGGAACACAGCCTATAAGGATACAGCATGTGTACCTTTTGAAGGATGATGATGCCCTCTTGCGTGTCCTCGTCTGTAGTGATGTTGAACACCCCAGGTCCGTCCTCCATGATCCTGTACTCCATCTCTGCATTGGGGCCTATGTCATTATCCAGAGCCTTGACCCTGGCCACCACGGACGCCACGGGCAAGGACTCCGGCACCATGTACTGATAGTTCTCTGGAGGAAAGATAAGTAGTAGTTAGAGATGAGGTGGTTTCCTTACTCCTTAGCCGCTCAGATTCATAGTGCACTACAGCTGCCTTTGAGTTCCCTCTCTCACAATGAGTGGTCACACTACAAAGTAATGGTCCAGGATGAGTTTTATCCAAATATATGAGGAAATAGTGACAATAATATTAAATGACTCGTTTTATATTCAAGACATTTATGGTGAAGAGGGCAAATATATTTTTTATTGAACCTTAACATTTTTATAACAATGGAGTTGTTTGTATTCATATGAAAATATATTACATATTCTGACCGCTCCACTCTACATGAAACAGAATATCTCTTGACCAAAGTGAATGGGAGAGTCTGCGGAATATGCTTTGGTGGGATGAAATGTTCACTGGAAGATTCTATTACAAGCAAACTCTTCCATTGTGCTCCCGGTGTCTTTGTCTGCACCTCCCTGACATAAAGCACTCTCATAAGAAAAAAAGGAGGGAATCATATAAATAATCATAATCTCCCCAATCACCATGACGGAGCTCATTACCAGATCTTTCCGTGTTTCTCACCCCAGTGGCTCCCGACATCACGCTCCAAATGCTAATCTGCTTGACATTGTTTGCCGCTGTGTAATCTTTGTAATGGCTTTTTAATTCGCTGTGGAAGACCCCCAAAAATGCCTTTCTTCCCCTCCCTTCGTACTGTGTATGCCCCTCTTTGCCCCCTGGTAACCGCCCCTCCTCTCTGTCCTTGTGCCTCCAGCCTTCACTTCCCTCCTCTTCTCTCCTCCAAGGGCTAGTGCTTCTAGACTATCAGCTGTGGTGCGCTGTAATACTCTATTGATTCTGACCCATGACCTTGGGTGGGGGGTGTGGGGGGGGGATACAGATGGGGCGGGGGGGTGACTTCACACCCAACCTGGTCCCAAAGCATCTTTCTTCCCAGCACACCCAGCAAAACAGCGCTGGGTTAAAGCGGCATTGACGATTTGTTGTGCAAACTTGAACCTGTCCCCCCCCCGCTCCCCCCCTCCCTCCGGGTTCCAGCAAATTGACTTGACTTCATGGCAGTCCAGCAGTGAGTGTAACAGCCTAGGCAGCGGCGGTCGGTGGGACTATCAGCGGTAAAGCAATTGCCGGGGCCACAGATTATCATGAGAAGCACCTCATGCCTTTGAATCCCAACGCCTGGCCAGGAACCCATTAGCGGGCCGTGAAATAGGCTGATGACAAAAAAAATGGAGCCTGATTGATCCTGGTATCCATGTTTGCAGAAATCCCTCCGCTCTGATGTGGAGTGAGGGGAGCGGGAGAAAGGTTTATACCTTCTAGGGCAAACTGCATTTGAAGCCTTTGACCATTAGTCAGAAAGGGGCAGTGAACCCACGACGAACAGCAAAATTACGCATACGCTTGAAAGGGGTACTGTAGTTGAATGAATCTGCAATATCAAGCATAGACTACATTTTCACTCAAAGCTTTCTCCCCTACTGCCATTGTGAACGAGAGTGATTGTAGAGATTTATGTCCAACCTCCACTATAGTGAGACTGCAATGACAGTGAATGGATGGGTTTAGGGCTTTGTCTGAGGGAAATAGATAGAGGGCATGTCGTCAGATTTAGTGACGTACAAAGTATATAGGACTCTTACTACGAGAGAAGCGTGGCGGGTTGTCATTGACGTCAGTGAGGGTGACCGTGACAGAGGTGGTGCCGGAGAGGCCGCCCATCTGGCCCACCATGTCTTTAGCCTGGATGACCAAGACGTACTGGTCCTTCACCTCTCGGTCCATGTTGGGCAGTGCCGTCCGGACGACGCCTGGAGAGGAGAGAGAGGGAGAGAGAAAGGGATGACAGGAAAGAAGAGAAAGGGATGATAAGAGTGGAAGATAAGAGTGAAAAGGGAGAGGGGATGATGGGAGAGGAGAGAGAGATAGATTGCAAGGGATGACAAGAGTGGATAGAGAGGGGGGACATGAGAGGACATAGAGGGATGACAGAAGTAGAGAGAAAGAGAAAGAAAGCTTGATAGAAGAGAGAGAGAGAGAGAGAGAGAGGGGGGGGGATGACAGGTGAGGAGAGGGAGAGAGGGATGACAGGAGCAGAGAAAAAAGCAAATGCCTCCAAAGATGCCTAACTCTTACTTGAAAATAAGTTGTTATGCACTTTATTATCTGGGTTATTGGCACTGCTGCACCTTTTGATGGTTCCCTTTTGTGAGAAGAAACATGGACTTAAAGTGTCAAACAATCTTTACTTTTTGTGTCCAATCCTAACACTAAAGTGAAAACACTTCTATGGTCAACTTTATACACTATATCTCTGTAGGTGCTGAGAAAAATGTTATCTATAGCAAAGGCCTGTGGCCCTATGCAGTTGCTTAATGGTAATTGCTTTTGAAAGAATACACCAACTTATGAAATTGAAATCAGCATTTTATCTCCTGACTCTAAAGATGAAAATCGAAATAATCCCACAAAATTACAACAAATCTTTAATGGCAAAAAGTCCTAATCATTATAAGGCAATTACTGTTGCATTCATGATTATTGACTTACAGCTCGGAATAAAAAATTAAAAGGCACGTATTGGGGATTCCTACGGAACATGGAAGATTACTCATTAAGTAGCTAGCTCAGGAAGCCAAGAAACACAGTTTGGAACACGTAGGTTTGCTTGCTCTCTCTGTTTTTTTTCAATGATGACAATTAAGGAGAATTGTGAGAGATTCTCGAGAGACATTACTGTATTGTAAACTTACGTATTTCTCACGTCTTGAGAGGGGTAAACTTTCGATGAGAGGGGTAAACTAGCTGGCATAGCTAGCTAGCTGTGTTTTTGTCATGCAAGCTACATTTGATGCGTGTATGATCAAGAAAATAAACCTAACATCTAGCTAATATGTTTTAGTGGAAAGGTTTAATTAGAATTTTTCAAGCTTACTGACTAGTCATTGGCTACTGTGATACTGAAATTTACAGTAAATTTGGAGCTGCAGAGCAAAAATGTCACATTTCCAGCTACAACGAAAGGTACAGTAAGCCAAGTATGTAATGTAAATTGAAAAGTGTATGTATATATGTCAATTGAAATCTCGTCGCGCTGCCTCTCCTTAAATGTTTGTGATTGAGAATAGCCCCTAAGTCTCTCTCTTTGAGCTTGATACAAAATGAACTAATTAAATCATCTTGGGGATGAAGTCAGCCTGAGTTAAGTTTGGTTTATTGCAATCTGTTAAGTCAAGATAAATTACATTTGTCATGTAGGTGTGATACACTGTGACTCTTACAAAAAATAAGAAAAACTGGGTAGCCTTTTCAACCCCTCTTCAGTTTTCATTCCCGAAATATGAGTTTTTAATTAGACTTTGGTGAATATTAAATAATCAAACTGAGAGGTTATGGGCTGAATCAAACTCCCACTTAATCAAACATTGATATCAATGGCATAAGCGAGACATTTCTAATTAACACAAGCACATCTCAGGGGACTTGACCTTAAGAGACCTTAATAAAATAGAAGACCAGAGGATGACAATGTTGAAAAAACGGTATCTGTGTGTTCTGGACAAAATTTTATCATAACTACTCAAGAACTAGGCAGGCTATTAGAGGGCACAGATACTTGCCATGTATGATCCAAACATTGATTTGGTTAAATCTTGCAAATAAATTTGTATTTGACTTAATGGGAAACGAAACTTTCTCTCTCTTTCCCTCCCAAATTCAGGTTAAGTAGAGTAAGTACGTATGTATTGGTTTGAAGACATGTTTTCCTAAAAATCCAGAGATTGCATAGATAGGTCCACTGGACTCTAATGTAAAGAATATGACATTACTGCTATTGTCTTTGGAAAATGCTTATTTACCTGTGTATGCACCCCTACACCTGATGACCACCCACAATCATATACACTCTCATAGCAACATAGTGAACGCAGCCGGAAGACTTGACAAAAAGATGCATACATCTCACAAATGAAGCCTGTGTTCGCTGAGGAAAAACAGTGTTTCGAGGTATTTAGACCAACTGCCTGAACATTTGTTATACTTACAAATCAGATAGTCTGTTATTGGCCCAGTCGAAGTAAATGACTCAATTAGCAACATTTTACGACGCTGTCCACCTCTTTATCTGAGGCCTCTGCCATGCTCTCGCCACAACATAATGATGGTCAATAAAGTCAAGTAGTTACAACATGTCACTTTCCATTCAGCACAAACTAATGAATAGTGGGTGAAGTTTTCCTACTGGGAGAAAACCACAGCTGCCTCTTTTCCAATGCTTTGGTTCCCAGTTTAAGATGAGGAGTCAGAACATGTCAGCCGAGAAGCTGGTTTATTTTTAACGCCTGATGCCTTCATGTTTGTCAAAGCATCTGTCTATGGAGCTACTGTATGTGTGGATGTGTGGATTGGATACATCCATCTTCTCCTGTTCCTAGCTGTATCCCCCTTTCCTCCATCCATTCATTCCTCCATCCATCCATCCATCCATCCATCAATACATCCATCTATTCATAGATTCATCAGGTTTGCTGCTAGTTTCTCCCACTGTGTAACCTTGTAGCCAATTAAAGAGCATCAACAGTGCCCCAGTGTCAGCTGCTGTGACACCTGTGAACCCTGTTTGCTGACATGCATCAGAGAGCTTGCTTCAAGCCTTCAATCCAACAGAGGTCCCTCAAACCAGGCTAGGTACAAAACAAACAAAACTTTCCCTGTTCTCTCAACTCTATCTAGCACTACCACCACAGAGACAGAAAACAATAAAGTTCTAACTTGAAAGAAGAAAACAGTCTTAAAGAATTCTGGAGAAGAAGAAGTTGTCTGTTAGAAAAAGTTGGCTAATGGCTACATTCAAACAACAACAAGAACTACAACAACAACAATGGCTTCCCCCAAAAAACTTGAAATGAGCCCGTAAGAAAATATGTTAAGTGTGTGCACCCAGCAGTAAACCAAGTGAATAATCTTACTAAACAAAGACAGGCTTCACATACAATTGATATACTTATTTAATATCAGCTCTGTGCATTGGTGCCCAAGAGATATAGGCTGTGGTTAATGATGCCATGAATCCTTATTCCAGCATGTGGGGGTAAAAAGAAAAAATGCAATGTGTTTTCTCCTCCCGACGCCTGACGCCCGCCTGGCCAGCAGCACACATATTTCTCACAGAGCGACAGTGCTAATCCGCACGGCTATGTCGCCAGGCTGTTGTTTGTCTGCTGGGTGCCAGCCCCCCTCGCTCTATATCTCTGTTGTGCTGCACCCGTGTCATTCCTGGGGAGAGGCGATGATTAAAATCCTTCTGTCGCTATCGCGGCATGGCCCCACATCGGCATCGCACCGTGACTCCCTCAGCCTCCGGTGCTCCCGAAGCAGACGCATTGTAGCCGCCGCACATTTATCTAGCTGTCTCCCTCTCCCCAGTGCTGGAGGCAGAGGGGTAGGCCACTCTCCCTGCAAAAAGACAGGGATCCTTGACATTCGTCTTGGGAGGAGGAAATAAAAGTGTGGGGACTGGAGCACTTTGCTAGGATAGGAAACCCTCTGGCCTACCATCCGTGTGGCTATGAAAGGTAATGATGAAGGCGATGGAAACTTAAATAAGAGTGGTGTGATTTCCTCAACCTCCGGGGGTCCACCTACACCCAATTGATCCATGTAAGATGTAAGATGGAAAAAGACCATATACACTGGGAATAGTACAACCTCCAAGCCAGGTTGTTGCCTTTTAGTTTGTTCATGAAAAGCCACCTTACAAACATTCTCTACATGTAACTTATCTTTTGAAAGATTCCAATCCAGAGTACAGATACGTATTTGAATAACAATTTTTCTCACTCAAACTGTGAAAGGTACATAGATTGAATTGCTATCGGCTGAGGTCTCCTGGGCATCATTCTCCACCTTGACTATATGTGATACTGCAAATGTCCCATATCTTGGTGGTCTGGGTGTGGTATAACATTCAACAATTATGTAACATTACGAGATGTAGATAACTGTGACTCATCTTCAGTAATATTACTGTTACATTGTAAAAAAAAATCGCCAGTGTTCATATCCTGGTGTAAGCTGTTTTGGTGTTGATGTGGTGTTACTTTATGAATGGAGTGAATGGCAGCTGGTGTTGCCAGTTTTACCTAGTGTTTCAGTGCAACATTTGTAGTGTTGATTCAGGTGCTAAACTAACTCTGTAAGTGTTAAATTAACACTCAATGGTGTAATATAACCCCATTGTTGGCGTTAAAAACCAGTGTTATACCAAAACCAAGCCCCTCAATATCATATTTCCCAGCATATTTTCACATCACTTTGCAAGCCAGCATAATGTGACTTGAAATAATGTGACTTTGGACCTTCGAGTGGTGCAGTGGTCTAAGGCACTGCATCTCAGTGCAAGAGGTGTCACTACAGTCCCTGGTTCAAATCCAGGCTGTATCCCGCCTGGATTTGGGAGTCCCGAAGGGCCCAGCGTTGTCCGGGTTGTTATTGTCAATAAGAATTTGTTCTTAACTGACTTGCCTAGTTAAAAGTAAAAAATTTGAAAGCCTGATTTTGCTTGTAAACTACGTGCTTCAGTCCACTGAATTATGTTAAAACTAGGCTCTCATAGTAAGGCTTTATGTATTGTGTTATATTATACTTTTTTCTAACATATTTGCTTAGGAGCTTACTTTATGAAGGCCACAGGACTGAACATTTATGAATGCAACAACCATGTCTCTGTCACTAACAAATAAAGTAATGGGTGGTGACTCTACAATTCACTCGAAAGGCATTATGGGAAAGCACAGCAATGATTTTCACTGCTACGCAGCCAATACACATCTTTACGTCTCTGTGTCACCAGAGGATTTAAGCTCCATGGATAAATTATTAGTTTACTGTATTATTGTATTATTGATTTAAATACTTGGATGGCTCACAACTTCCTCCAGCTAAATCAAGGCAAGAGAATCTGGCATCACATTTTAATTCACGGCAATAAAGATAAAACACCAGGTAAAAAACCTAGGTGTTATTTTAGATTCTGAACTCCATTTCGAATCACACATTAGGAATGTGACCAATATAGCTTTTTACCAGCTGAGGAACATTACCAAGGTGCGGCCATTTCTCTCTCAAGCTGATACAGAGAGACTCATCCATGCTTTTATTATAAGTAGGCTTGACTACTGTAATGCTCTCCTGTCTCGTCTACCCAAGAAAGCCATTGGTCAACTACAAAACATACAGAATGCTCCTGCACGGGTACTGACCAAGACCAGACGGACACACCAGTTTTAAGGTCTCTGCACTGGCTGCCTGTGAGTTTTAGAATACATTTTAAGATTCTTCTATTGGTTTTTAAATCCACGATTGTGCACCCCAATACATATCAGACATGCTTTTAAGTTATGTACCCAGTAAGTCCCTCAGGTCCTCTGGCACTGGCCTTTTAACTATCCCAAAGCCTAGGACCAAGAGGCATGGAGAGGCAGCCATTGTTATTATGCCTCTGGAATAGCCTGCCACTGAACCTGAGGGGGGCCGAAACTGTGGACATATTTATAAGAGACTCCTTTTTTAGTCGTTCAGTTTTATTGTTATTCTTTTGTATTTTATCCTCATGTTTGTTGTGTAGTAAATATTTACGTTTTTATTTTCTTAATTTTATTCGTTTTTCCTGTGAAGCACATTGTGTTGCATTCCATGTCTGAAATGTGCTGTAAAAATAAAGCTTGATTTGATTTTGATTTGAAATATGCAAATAAGGCTTTACACTAAGCAATGTGTTCATTTAACACTGAAAGTGTGGATCCATATAGACATTTGACCAGTGTTAAATTGAACAATCTCAGTGTTGCTTTAACACTGGAGAATTTGTGGTGAAGGTATCAGTGAACACCATACCAGCGCACCTTTAACACTGACCTAGTGTAAAAATGTAAGACAAGTGTTAAATACAAGGTATCAGTGAACACCATTACCTTTAACACAGAGTTTGTGTAACATTTTAATGCCACTGGTGTTGGAAAGTAGCTGTGTTAAAAGGGCAACACTTTTTGCTGGTTCTCATATACACACTTCAAAAGTGTTAAATTGAAAACCCACAGTGTTCAATTTACCAATCAAATTTTGCTGTGCAGGGGTGCGATAAAGGATTTTTGCCAATGGTATCTCTTTCTGAGTATTATACCAAAGATAGAGCCAGGTTGTATTGCACATTACCTGGCAGAATGGTGGGAGGCCAGATTTATATCTACGCTGAGCTGTAATGTCCTCCAGTCACTGGAGTGGATAGTACAACAATCTCCCTGAGGTGATGCACAATTCTGTATGTGTGTTTGTGTGCGTGTGCGTGTGTGGGTGTCATGATTCGAACAGATTAGAGAACACCCACAGTAGAAAGCTCCCAAAAGGCCATGCCAATATCTTAATCAGAACAGGATTACCGGGTTTCGGAACCATCTCCCAGGCTCGGTATCTGGTATCTTAGCCATGACATACAATGAGATGAACGAACAGGTGGAGAGCAGCTAGACTGGCCTTGGCCTTTTTCTTTATTTGAGCATTTTACATTTAATGAAATTATCTCCTTCCTCATGACCGGAGGAGCTGAAAGAGATGACGGTGAAGCTCTAAACGCTGTCATCGCAGAAGTAGCGCCTACGTCAAATTGAAATGCACGCAGGCCCGTCTTAAATATCCCCTTTAAACATAATTAATCCTCGCGTAGACGCCTGGCCTTTCCGCTCTCTCCCGTAGTGAGGACACGGAGGTCTGAGGCAAGCAGACATGGCTGGCATCGCTGATGTGCTCGAGTGCCCATCTCTGCCTCTAAGGTGTATGAAACTATGTGTGTGTGTGTGTGTGTGTGTGTGTGTGTGTGTGTGTGTGTGTGTGTGTGTGTGTGTGTGTGTGCGTGTGTGTGTGTGTGTGTGTGTGTTGTGCAGGGAGGAGTGCATTATTAATCCCTGTTAGTCATGGTCCATTTCTACTAATGCCATTCAAAAATGCATAATGAGTATCATAACAAACAGTAGACAGACCAGACACTCATTCATAGCTACATTTATTCATTGAGTCTTTCATCAATTAACACACACCCTTAGCGCATTGCAGTGCACCACATTTCAATTTTCACCTTCAAACTCAAGTGTGCTATTTCCTGAGCTACATTACAAAATGGATGTTTAATAAGCCACCCTCACCTGTATTTTGCCCACATTATACATTACATTTACAGCTTGGAAGTTATTAGAGCTATTCAGGGTTAACCACTTTTTTTCCCAAGGTCACCTTGAGGATTCAATTTGGGATTAAGATGCCAAGTAAAAGGACTTGCTGGACAAAAGTGAGCCAGGATGCAAACCCTCCAAGTCCAGGTCACACGTGACGTTGTGTACCTCCCTGCCCACTACCCCTCAACCCCTTGTGTAGCTAGAGTTTAATGAGTGCATTTCAGCTCAAGCACTTTGTCAACGTCACCCTTTCACTAAGGCACAGACTTTTTCAACAAATGAGTGTGATTAGTAGTTTACAGAGACATAGAAACAGTATTCACCTTTGGCCTTTTTGTCACAGGTAGCTGCATTTAAATGGATTCATATTCTTGTCAAACTAAGAACATGTCCAGTTATTCCATATGTTCTTTCTTAACCTAGCATGTAAGCCCATTTTATTTTCCCATGCGCCAGACACAATTTGTATGATTCAGCTTTGCCGTATGTATTCCTCCATGTTGTGTCTGCAAATGTAAAGCGCGTACAAATTCGGTTAAAATATGCAAAAGTTAAGGTGTCCCTCAAAAGACATTTGTGATATCACTACACTGATTGCAAGAGACTGCACCACCAAGCAATACAGAATGTACCATTTCAAAACTTCTTACAATTACTGATAACAGTATTGACCAGCCTGGTAAACAACTTGGTTTATGAATATTTCCAAGAAAGAGAAGGCTCCTGTGGAGTTCTCTCACAGAAAACTTCATCGCAAAATCATGCAAAAACATGAAACATAGTCCTTCTCAAAACTTTTTCCCCTCAGGAGACTGAAAAGATTTGGCATGGGTCCACAAATCCTCAAAAGGTTCCACAGCTGCACCATCGAGAGCATCCTGACCGCATCTGCTCAGCATCTGACCGTAAGGTGCTACGAGGGTAGTGCAAACGGCCCAGTACAGCACTGGGGCCAAGCTTCCTGCCATCCAGGACCTATACAATAGGTGGTGTCAGAGGAAAGGCCATAAAATTGTCAGAGACTCCAGTCACCCAAGTTATAGACTGTTTTCTCTGCTACCACACGGCAAGCGGTACCGGAGCGCCAAATCTAGGACCAAAAAGGATCCTCAACAGCTTCTACCCCCCCAAGCCATTAGACAGCTGAACAATTCATAAAAATTGCCACCGGACAATTCACATTGACCCCCCCTCTTGTACACTGCTGCTACTCGCTGTTTGTTTGTTACCTATGCATAGTCGCTTCGCTCCCACCTACATGTACAGATCACCTCAATTAGCTGTACCCCTGTACACTGACTTGGTACCGGTGCCCCCTGTATACAGTGGGGGTAAAAAGTATTTGATCCCCTGCTGATTTTGTACATTTGCTCACTGACAAAGAAATGATCAGTCTATAATTTTAATGGTAGGTTTATTTGAACAGTGAGAGACAGAATAACAACCAAAAAATCCAGAAAAACGCATGTCAAAAATGTTATAAAATGATTTGCATTTTAATGAGGGAAATAAGTATTTGACCCCCTCTCAATCAGAAAGATTTCTGGCTCGCAGGTGTCTTTTATACAGGTAACGAGCTGAGATTAGGAGCACACTCTTAAAGGGAGTGCTCCTAACCGCAGCTTGTTACCTGTAAAAAAGACACCTTTCCACAGAAGCAATCAATCAATCAGATTCCAAACTCTCCACCATGGCCAAGACCAAAGAGCTCTCCAAGGATGTCAGGGACAAGATTGTAGACCTACACAAGGCTGGAATGGGCTACAAGACCATCGCCAAGCAGCTTGGTGAGAAGGTGACAACATTTGGTGCGATTATTCGCAAATGGAAAAAACACAAAAGAACTGTCAATATCCCTCGGCCTGGGGCTCCATGCAAGAGCTCACCTTGTGGGGTTGCAATGATCATGAGAACGGTGAGGAATCAGCCCAGAACTACACGGGAGGATCTTGTCAATGATCTTAATTAAGGCAGCTGGGACCATAGTCACCAAGAAAACAATTGGTAACACACTACGCCATGAAGGACTGAAATCCTGCAGCGCCCGCAAGGTCCCCCTGCTCAAGAATACATATACATGCCCGTCTAAAGTTTGCCAATGAACATCTGAATGATTCAGAGGACAACTGGTGAAAATGTTGTGGTCAGATGAGACCAAAATGGAGCTCTTTGGCATCAACTCAACTGTTTGGAGGAGGAGGAATGCTGCCTATGACCCCAAGAACACCATCTCCACCGTCAAACATGGAGGTGGAAACATTATGCTAAGGGGGTGTTATTCTGCTAAGGGGACAGGACAACTTCACCGCATCATTTGACGGGGCCATGTACTGTCAAATTTTGGGTGAGAACCTCCTTCCCTCAGCCAGGGCATTGAAAATGGATCGTGGATGGGTATTCCAGCATGACAATGACCCAAAACACATGGCCAAGGCAACAAAGGAGTGGCTCAAGAAGAAGCACATTAAGGTCCTGGAGTGGCCTAGCCAGTCTCCAGACCTTAATCCCATAGAAAATCTGTGGAGGGAGCAGAAGCTTCGAGTTGCCAAACGTCAGCCTCGAAACCTTAATGACTTGGAGAAGATTTGCAAAGAGGAGTGGGACAAAATCCCTCCTGAGATGTGTGCAAACCTGGTGGCCCACTACAAGAAACGTCTGACCTCTGTGATTGCCAACAAGGGTTTTGCCACCAAGTACTAAGTCATGTTTTGCAGAGGGGTCAAATACTTATTTCCCTCATTAAAATGCAAATCATTTTATAACATTTTTGACATGCGTTTTTCAGAATTATTTTGTTGTTATTCTGTCTCTCACTGTTCAAATAAACCTACCATTAAAATTATAGACTGATCATTTCTTTGTAAGTGGGCAAACGTACAAAATCAGCAGGGGATCAAATACTTTTTTCCCCCACTGTATAGGCTCGTTATTGTAATTCTTATTGTGTTACTTTTTATTATTACTTTTTATTTGAGCCTACTTGGTAAATATTTATTTATTCTTGAACTGCACTGTTGGTTAAGGGCTTGTAAGTAAACATTTCACGGTAAAGTCTACACTTGTTGTATTCGGCGCATGTGGCAAATACCGTTTGATTTGATTTGTCTGGCGTTAAGGTGGGCCTTCGCGCTTCGGCAAAGAAAGGAAAGGAGGAGTGCTCAACAACAACAAAAATCAACTCTGAGGAAAACGTCAGCTTGACGTCGAAATGGATTAACAATGTATTTATGCTAACATAAATAATTCTCTGCCTTTTTTGTTGAACGCTCCAACTCCTTTCTGCTTCGAAATAGTCCTTTTGGAAGTTTTTCTTCATAAGACCTTCACATAGTGAATCTGGCTTTCCAGGAAGTTAAAGAGCACCATTGGACCTCCTGAATAGTACTTTTTCTTCAATGACTGTACACTATGTAGCCTCTTCAGTAATCACAACCTCTTTAAAACAATATGAAAGATCACATTTGAAGATTTAAAGAGCCTACTTAGCTAATGAAACATGCATTATAGTTTGCTGCTATTAGCATGTGGGCTCCATTCTTTGAACTGGAGGAGTCTTTATGAAATAACTATGCAGATGGAGTAATGGGCAGACATGCTGCTTAAACATTATTTAAGCAAATGTCGGCTCTCGCTCTGATTGGTATTGATGTCACGAATTCCGACTTGAGACTTAATGCTGAGTTGAAGTGGTTTCGTTAACTTTGTTAAAGATCATTGTGAGGACACATTCAAGTAATCAAATCTCTATCAATCTTGTTCCCCACACAGGCTAATGTGCCAGGCTTCACAGCATGGCTTGACTTGACAATGCTGCAAATGTCTACTAGTTTGAAAGCACTTCCTGAAACACGTATCGTTTTGAATCAGGGGATTGGCTGGTTGCTACTTGCCCACCCAGTGTCATGGACTCCGTTATTCAAGACATATAAGTTCATTTTATCCAAAGTGCACACTTCAAATTAGTTGTGACTCAAGGAACCCCTGGAGTTCCTCAAGGAACCATTGCTAATCAAGGGTTCATATTTGCACCTTCACTTAGTTGAGGAGTTCTTGGGTGAACCTTTAATGGTTCAATGTATTAACAGGTTCCTGGAGGAAGCCCAAAGTGGGAAAAGTTACCACTTTATTACAATATGTAGACAGCAATGTTAATAGTATTGATATTATATAAGAATATGCATTAATATTTACACTAATGGGGGGCCAAAAATAAGTATCTGAAAGCCATGCCTCCAATCTGACAGGCTGACACCTCTACAATATGTTATTAAAAAGGTTCCGGCTTGAACCTTTACATAGGGGTTCCTCAAGGAACTTTTTTTAACTGGAAAGGTTCCACCGTTGTGGCAAACCAAAAGTTTATTCCAGGCACCTTTACGTCTAAGAGTGTATAGGAAAAAGTTTCCATTGATTTTAAGAAGTCAGTGAGTTTACTCATAGACAGACTTATAAAACCTCAGCATGTAAGCAGATATCCCCTGGATGTGTTACTGGGAGAAAAAGATGGTGATAAGCCAAACATGATGGAACTTCCCACAATTGTCTGTTTTCTTCCCAGTGCTTTGCATGAGGCCAGCGTTCCCCACAGCGGGGCAGTGGCTAATGAGCAAGAACAACCACCTCACATCCCAACATTGTTGTGCAGATCCTTTGCTTTATATTTGTTGAATGCTCCAAAAACTATTATTGTGTTTAGAGAAAATGTATGATAGCATACTGTTTCCTTTGTCTACAATTGCACCAACATATGAAGAGTTGGGTGGCTAGTTTAGGTCATGCTGTATCTGCTACAATGTGAACTGACTTTGGAAAAGTATAGAAACCGCTACAGTTTGATGCTTTCTTGAACAAATATCTTCAACAATTCAATTAATAACATTTAGTGATACAGTATGTCTAGGGTCCAGAATGCATGGCCAATTCTTATTCCCAACAGTCAGCAGCCTACCTGTTTTTGGGTCGACTGAGAAGTAAGGCTGTCCGCTGATGATGCTGTAGACCACCCTGGCACTGTTCCCATATGTGGGGTCATCTGCATCTGTGGCCGCCACTTGGACCACCGTTGTTCCTGCACAGACAGCATGCAATTAGGTATTAAGACAACATCAGCCATCTGTAGAGACACAGCTCTCACATCAACAGCATGTGTGACAGCATTTCTACAAGCTTACAAATGACAATGTTATATATTCAGTATAAATCACACCTTATTCTTTATAAGCTACAATCAGGAATGTACTGTAGTGCAGGGTAAACATACTACTTACTTCTACTTCCCTGGGGTACAATAACATTTTAATCACTGGTGCATCAGTCTAAGTAACCTTGAAAAAAATCCCCATCAAAATCTGTCAGTTTAAGCTGACAAACATTGCTATAGCATTGTTATCAGTTTAGTTTATTATAATTAAGGTGCAACTTTGGTCTGTAGAAACCTGTGTAAGGTATTGGTTAGAAACGGCATAGCTGTTACCGTGAATTAAAACCCATGGCTATTACTGAAAATGTACTGCGGTGACTATGAACAATGCTAGGTACTGTGATTTCCCCCAGTAGTTTGGAAACTTGCAATAGAGGTTGAAAAGTGTATAGCGGTTCTTAGAACTAACACAATTAATTTGATTTTAAAGTGATTGTTAATGACACTTTTAGCATGTTGATATTCCATATTTCCTAAAGCAGTTTGCCTCTACACAGCTGGACCTTAGCCATCTCTGAGCACGTCAGGAGATGACGTGGAAACAGGCCACTAGGGCCAATGGTGAGCGTTGTTACCTTCAAGTAGGTTTCAGTTTAGCTAGGGTGTGGGGGATGGTGGATGGGGATGGGGGATTGGGGATGGGGGGATGCTCAATCTTAAGCATTTTGAAATCTGACATTTGGAACAACTTTGAAATTTTAAGTTTGAGAGACATGGATTAACAAGCTTGTTGGAAGGAGTGCTTTGGTCAAGGGACCAAAAGCACAAAGGTCCAGTAATCCCCGCTAATCAGACAATTTACCTCTATTGTACTGTTGTGAACTACGGTCTGGCCCCTGACGGAGACCAGCATTTTATCTGTAACATACAGAACCAAGTGTACTGAGCCAGTAATCTGCCAGGCAAAACAACTGGACCTCAATAGAGAGCTACTAGGAGAGCCACTGCCATTCTAGGGTGAATTTATCACAAAGACTAATACACACTGAAATTAATGTTATATTTGCTGGGATGTTACATTTAATATTTTGTGTGAGGGTGTACAAGTCCATCAAGGAAAGTAAGTCTCAGAATTTGCGTTATTGGTGATCTTGAAGCTGAGGCCCACTTCTGATTTGACAAAGATGCAATTATCAACCGTTGACACAGGAGACGTAACCTTGGAATAAAAACAATGTTTCCCACAAGTGTGCCCTTTTCTGTTGAGCATGGTCAGATGAATAGGCTACTTTATGTTTGTATATTTCACTTTAATAGCCATGCATCTCTGCCGGTGTCTTAGGCACTTTCCTTTATGTGTTACAGTATGGGCCTGTCTTACAAAGTAGGTTATATTTTATTTTGCATCAAACACCCTTATAAAAAAAACACTTTCTTGCATGAGCCATATTTTACGTACTCTTACAGAATGACGTGATTATGGAAATGGAAGATTAGGTCGGCGTATTTCCAGTCATAAACCAGAATTAACAGGCGCTGGTCCTGAATTTGAGCAATATAATAAAAAATGGCTCGGAGGACATCGAGAAGTTATCATCAAGCTAGTTCTATGTGGACCCCCAAGATTATATCATCACGTCTTAGTCGTGGCAGGTTATATTACAACATAAAAAAAACAAGGTCAATCAATGCCACTATGTTAGAATGCTGTGCTATGGTATTCACAATTCTTATCACTACACAGTTGCAGTAAGCTAAAACTAATTTAGGTTATCCCTCAATAATGGTTCTGATGTGGTTCTTTCAGATGTCTATTTTGTGTTTTCTGTGGTGTATCTGTACTGATACCCAGGCTAGAGGAAATTGGTTGCGAAACACTGTAATATTTATAGCAGTCAAGGTCACAAATAAGAATAGCCAGCCTTCAAGAGTGGTTGTCCAAAACGGATAAACATCCTCACATCAGAATATATTACACGGTTCCTCTCGATGCAGCTGTCATGTGCCTGTCTGTGTCACTTCACTTTTTGTCTGTCTTCATTTGTGTGATTGATCAATTTCTCATATTTTCATTTATTTTCAGTGAATCGGGACAAAACAGGGGTTCCTAATCAAGTCTGTATCTCAGGGTGAGCGATTGTCATCTGACAGTAATGAAAATAAATGTAGCAGCATGTCTAATTTGAATGGCCGACAGGTATTCATCAAAGCTTTACAGACACAAGACTGGATCCAACTGCCACCATGAATACTCATCTCCAAGTAAACATGATCCAAGTATCCAAATATCCAAACTGTAAGCTATATGTTTTGCACTGTTATGGCTTGTACCATTTTATACTTCGTTGAACAAAATGTGCATGAGACAGAAGATAAGTATTGACTTCTCTTCTACTTAACGTAACATATACTAAAGAATTACCATTAGAGTAAACTTTCAACAGCAAAGCGTGAAAAGTCCAAAAGGTAAGCGTAGTGTACGTTAGTGCAACATGCTGACAAAGGTAACATAACCGGCAAAGTATGAGAGTGGTAAGAAATGTCTGTAGCAACTCTGTTCCTCTCTAATACAAAACAGATTTGTGTGTGGGTATGACTGATGATTAGATATTACAAAAGCAATATTCAAAACCTGCAGTTTAAGCTCACCAACTTTGCAACTCCTTGATGAGTATTCAACATTGGTGCCCATGATTAAGTTGATTATATTCCTGCATGTTCACACCTGCTCCCGTCCGCTTGAGATAAGCAGGGATTGTTGCACGGAGACTAGTTCAACTTTATTTGTAATTGGCGTGTGAAAATGAATGACAAAATCCGAAGAAAGACAAATCCGTAATGGCCCTGCTTTGCCCAGGATATGCCTATAGGTACCGGTAGGTGCCAATGCTCTGATCCATACAATCTCACTGAGCCACACTGGTACTGTAATCAATGGGCTCCATAATTCCATCTTACATTTCCTTTGGCTTTCCCCAAATCTCAAATCACAGGGAAATAACCATTTGAAATGAACTGTCTTCCAAGTTTTTATCCATGTCACCCCTTTCGTTTCCTTTTCCGGAATTAACTGACTATTCCATCCTTGATCTTGGAAGCTCATGAATTAGACAAGAACAATGACAGGTGGATAAAGGAGTGGGGGGTGGTACATTTCTACCAGGCGGTGGCCTTGGCCTGACATTACATTCCCTAAGCCTTCCATCAGCTCCCGGGGAACGTCTGTTCCCACGGGGGGCCAGTACGGAGAAAAAAAAAAGAAAAAGAAAATGTATGAAATGTATGCATTCACCACTGTAAGTCGCTCTGGATAAGAGCGTCTGTTAAATGACTAAAATGTAAAAAATGTAAAATGTCTGTCTGACGTGTAGACCTGAGACCTGTGCCTTGGCTGCTCAGAGGTTGTCACAGAGCCAAATGTCTTCAAGCCCCTATCATTTGACATCCCGAGGCGTGATTAAGACAAAGTATTTCTAGATCCCCGGGCCATAAGGGCTACCATGTGTACCAACTACCATCTAATTGCTTTAATTAATTAAATTCATGATTTCCTCTAAATTGAACCAATTCATTACAGGTAGCCGGTCTACGCCCCTTAATGATTTAAACACATCTATGAAGGAGTTATGGAGGACAATAGATGCCTGGCCCACTCCTGTACTATAAATCTATAAATAGCCCTGAGCAGATATTTACAAAGAGCGGGATGTATAATTCACACGCTGTTCTAACAACTTCAGATGAAGACCATGGTGATGTAAATAAGCCAGAGAGTGTGGCCCAGCCTATTGGTGTTCGGAGCGCTTCCTTTACTGCAGATGTAGTGCTCAGTTGCTCTACCTCTCTTATCTCCCGTTGGACATGAGCAAAGCACTGCATTGGCCTGGAAAATACTCCTATCACTGCCAGTAAACGCCTAGCATAGGCTCCATTTTGACTTTACACCAAACAGTCTCTCCATGTATCCACTTGTTTGCATCTCTGCCTATCAGCCTGAGGAAGATACAACACGTAGATGCAATGTTCTGCTGTCTCTGGGTCTACATGATAAGAATATTGAGGTTGGTGTGTTTGTGCCTGTCATATCACTTAACCCTGAAGATTGGGAGACATTGTCTGCCACTTGGCGTGTGGAGCCTCTTATTCCTCTCCCTGGCAGATTGTCACATGAATTTTAAATGGAGGCTTAATCCACATTTCCCATTCCGACAGGATTGGCTCACGGTGTCCCCAGGCACTGTGCGGTAAGCTTTTGTTTCCGTGGCGAAGCACCTCGCAAGGTGCTCCGTTACATGTCCTGTTGGATTTGAATAATCTGCCATCTCTGAACTCGCTAGATTCATTGCTCAACATTGGGGTTTCGGGTCTGTTTGTATAAGCAGATATTTCACTGCTTTCATCGTTCAAACTAAGCAATGATCTTTTTGGGGGGGGGGGGCTCATGAGGTTCTTCCCTATTTTAGGTATAAAACCGCATCTAAACAATGTACAATTTGGAACAATGGGAACCACTTAAAGGAACTAACCAGTTGTAGTAATTACTTTGTAAAAGGTCAGATTAGATTTTGGAGCTTTTAAAACCACAGTGTTTTGAAAATGCAGCAGTTAATGAAAACACTAGAAAGAAAACCTGTGTGTGGAAAAGGACCCTCTTCAGTTGTGGCTATGACAATCATGCACAGTTTGACAGACAAATGAATGCAACAGATTCAGTTCCATGTTTATAATAAAGCGTAGACTGTGTTCATTAATATAGATGAAGTGACAGAGATGAGAGACAGAGAGAGATAAATGTAGGATATTGCAGATTGTGGTGGGTAAATGCGATAGAGAGAGAGACAGAGAGACAGATAGAAATAGAGAGAGAGCGAGAGAGAGGGCGAGAAAGAGGGAGAGAGAGAGAGAATCAGAGGCAGATTACAGGCAGACATACAGACATCAAAATCACATACAGACTGACAGATAGACAGACAGAGACGAGGACAGAGGACTGGGGACAAACAAACAGAGAGAGAGAGAGGCTGAGAAAGAGGCTTACCCAGTGCTGACATCTCTGGTACCCCGGCCATGTAGGGTCCATCCAGAAACTTCGGCTCGTTGTCATTGATGTCCTGGACCTTGACAACAAACTCTGACCTGGGCTCAACAGGGATGTTAGTGAGCCGGTCCACGGCCTGGGCCTGCAGGGTGTAATAGGCCTGCTCCTCCCGGTCCAGACGCTTAGTGGCGTGGATGTCCCCCGTGTTCTCGTCGATGGTGAAGATGGAGGTGGAGCCCTCCCCGGAGAGCACGTACTTCACTTTGCCGTCCCCTTTGTCTACGTCCGAGTGGAGCTGTAATTGGAGACCAGAGATAATGTCAGTCAGTAGAAATGAGATGTTCAAAAGGATTGGTGACTTATAAAAACAAATCCAATGATATACCATTATGATCGATCCATTATGTACATCTGTTTAATTTCAAATAGGTTCAACGTTTTTCCTGGGCAGAAACATTGTGCTGAATAAACACACACCAAAACAAATAATAAGTGAACAACGTGCACATTGTTTGTAAAACAGGATACCAGAAGTCTCAAAGATCTGTGAGCATGGCTGTATGCTTTCTAACAAGCAGTCTGGTGGGAATATGGAGAGTGTTGCAAAGTGTTAGCACAATTCTGTAGGATATGAAGCCCAGACCTGCCCAGGGATTACAGTGTAGTTACATTTGAAGCAGGGTTATTTCCCAAGCACTTCACTTCAAGAAAACAACAACAACTTCATTTGGACCCATAGGGCTCTGGTCAAAAGTAGTGGACAATGAAGGGAATAGGGTGTCATTTGGGATGCAACAAAGGTTTTACAGATCCATGTTGTATCCCAGCGGGCGTCTGGCAGTATCATTTTTGTTTCAAAGTCAATAGGTGTATCAAATGATTGCCTGGATATCGCCGCGGGCTTAATGTATGTTTTATATATCCAATAGAGCCTCAGACGGACACCAAATGTATTTTATTAATGGATTCCATCAGGCTGTTGATGAATGGCATGTCTGGGGCATAATGATGGTATTGGTTGCATGGGCATGCCTCAGCATGCGCCTCTTGACACTCCAATAGGGAAGCCGTTTGTTTATTCACCATCCCCTGCTGTCAGGGGCAAACTTGAGGTAAATTGTCAACTGCAGTGGCGAGTCAACATTTAATCTTGAGCAAGCCATCGACGGCGGTGTGTTCTGGTAAATACCACAGACAGGAAGGACAAAGCTGACAGCCCACAAAGCATGTAACTGAAGGTCAGAGATCAACTGACTGCAGTATGTAGTCGCTCTCAAAACTGGGTTGTTAGCTTTACGCTTCGCTTTTTTTGCCCAATGGGCTTCAAGTGTTTCACTTTGAAACTATTCAGAAGTGAGTATATTACATAAAATATGTGTGCCACAGTAGGTCCTATTAAAAAGTGTATCCCTGTAGAATACCACTTCCTTCCTTTAATCGAACCTGTTTTTTAACCGTCATTGCTCATTTTCAGGTGTTATTCCAAACTTCTACTGTTATTATGTAGAACTTTAATTGAGCACCATAGTTGCTTCTCTTGCAAAAATGTATATATCCTCCTATCTTTGCCTCCTTTGAGATGAACAGAACCCAGTATGCTCCACAGCCCAGTACAGCAGTGTAACTTAAAAACACACTGCTGGCAGCGACACAGCGAGAGTACGATAGGGTGAGCGGAACAGAGCAGAAAAACTCCAGTGAAATCAATGCTGACACTTATCGCCACTTTGTATGCAGACAGTCCTCCTGGGGCAATCACATTTGCTTTGTGTTTACTTGTTTACCTCGGAGCGTTAAAAAGACTGCAATTGGCCAAACTTTAAGAAAAAACAGCGTCACCATGGCCATATCTCACCTGTTATTATACACATTACGATGTATGGCACATTTCCATCACAATCGCTAAGAGGCTGTTTGGTTTTGAATGGTTCTGGTGCTGCTTAATGGAGTTTTAATCTTTGCTGTATTGTTCAGTCACAGTGTGTTAGCACTGTTATTATTACGCTGGCCATGTCTCTTTTCTTCCTCCCTGTTTGACTGACGTACTTTGTAGAAAACGACAAAGACGACTGGAAGCCTTAGAAGAAAATAAGATATATTTTTTTATAAATAAATAAATGAAATCCCAGATACATGTTTCAAGCTTTGTATTTCCCCCTCTCTCTCAGGAGGAGAGAGAGAGAGTTTTATTCTATTTAACGGACTGTGTACACACAGTTTTGAGTCAGGCGCAAATACAAATTACATACCCAGAAGCACCCTGTGAGCAACACTGGCTCTGGTACACCGAAACAGCCTATTGGCTACTGCTGCTGCTAAGGAGCGCCGCGGTTTGAACAGTTGAGTTTAATGGGGTTTCCACGAGGGCAGTAACATGGTTCACAAATAGGCCAAAATAAAACCTGTAAAGAAACACCATTGGTTGATCTGGCTGTGTTTTATGCTTGTGTGCTACTGTAATACACTTCTTTATGTTGTGAGGAAGTAAAGAAGGAAGTATATGCTGTAAAAAAAATGCTGCCTTAGTTGTAGGCTACCAAATCAAACTAGGTACTGAAATGTATCAAAAGTGTATAATTATCAGGGGACAGTCCTTACAACATTGTTTTCTTACATTAGTAGGACTTAGTAGGACAGTATAAGGAAGATGTTATTGAGTGCAGTATTATGCTCTAGCTTATTTTGTCAATACATTATTGCAACAATAATGCAACTGCTTCTGCCGGTGCAATGCCTAAAACAATATATGAAGCCCAACGGGGGTTTGATTGTGAAGTACAACATGTTATACTACCAAACATAATACTCAGGGTGAAGAAAAACTGTGAAGTGTAAAGGAAAGGGAGAGAGGTCCTTTTGCACCACAAAAGGAGCTAAAAACGCAGGCGAGAGAGCATCAATGCACACTCCAGCTCTTGCTGTGCTGAGCTTTTCATTTATTCACTTCACCCCTGGTTCTGGTGAGTAGCCATGGTGATCCCTGCCTCTGCTCTGAGAAGGCCTCAGTGTGTTCACCCACCACCCCTCAAATCAGACGGGGGGGGGGGGGGGGGGGGGGGGGGGGTATGGAGCATTAGAGACCATGATCCTCTCTAGTTCCCTTTGCCTTTGTTCGGGAGTAGCTATGTAGTTACCATGCCTCTGCTTAGAAACGCACTCACTCACACCCCACGTACACCTGTAAACAAAACACATACATGTTGAAAAACACATAATTACTGCATGAACAATCTCATTACAATCATTTCGCAGCTAACATCTGCTTCATTAGCAGTGTACCTGTATATACAGTAAATATATACACCTAAAGGAAACATTTATATCAGCCAGTGAAGAACTGGTATATGGACGGTAATTAACAAAAACATGTCATGTAAAAGATAAACTATGCATTCATTTAGGTACCATTCTGGGTCCTTAGACTTGTATGTGTAATGAAGGAGCACTGGGAGCACCAATAAGCTCTGGGAAAAGGGGAGCCGATACTGGAATTAGTGTTTCATTATAATTTCTTATTTACTCTGTAAGTGCCAAATCCTTAGATGTAATTGGAATTCATTTATAGGTACTCATTGCATTGTTTGTTCATTGGATGTGTCTCCAATTAGGTTTAACCATGTTTAAAAAAAAACAATATGAAAAGCAACTATCAACCACCCAAAAACCCTAGAAAAAGAAAGCAATCTACCAGGGGTAACAGGTTGCTATAGCATCTTTGAACAACAGCAAGCTCGTGTAAATTGTAACTAAACAACATGGAGCATACCACGGTGTTGGTGCGACTGTATTTACCAATGACTGTATATACTGCATGAATGGACAAAGCCTTCGATCCAACCATCTATCATGTGACACCATTCATTCCTATGTGAAGACTCAACAGTACATTGAAGCCAAATGAAGTCGGGTAAGTTGGCGTCTCATGGAGACATAACATGAGCAGTTTGAGCTACTCCAGGGAGTGACGCTGCAAGCTCTCAGTGCTGCCCCCTCTCATTGAGTCATTCAAGTTGAAGGCAGACCATTGGCAACTCAATTATTCTTAGAACTTGTTCTGTGTGCGATTTTAAAATAATTGGTTCAAGGGCATATATCTGGTGTATTAGAAGCAATAATTGGTACCATGATTGTCTTCAAAAATGTTTTCTTTACACGAAGATTGACCATGAAGATTGCCATTTTTCCATTCACTATAATGGGGATCCTGTTTTCTGCTAACAATGCCTGCAGTACGACGGTCGGCGTTGAACTTCCGTGGCATCAATCAAATCGAATCAAATTGTATCTGTCACATCCTTCGTAAACATCAGGTGTAGACTAACAGTGAAATGCCTACTTATAGGTCTTTTTCCAACAATGCAGAGTTAAAGAAAAAAAATGTAATAAAACATTTCAAAAGTGACAAGAGGAATAAATATACAGTAACAAATTATAATAACAAGTAAAAATACCATGGCTACAGTGCCTTCAGAAAGTATTCACAATCCTTGACTTTTTCCACATGTTGTTGTATTACAGCCTGAATTTAAAATCAATTAAATTGAGATGTTTTTGTCACTGGGCTACATACAATACCCCATAATGCCAAAATGAAATTCCGTTTTTTTAAATGATATGCTGAAATGTCTTGAGCCAATAAGTATTCAACCCCTTCGTTATGGCAAGCCTAAATAAGTTCAGGAGTAAATATTTTCATAACAACTCACATAATTAGTGGACTCACTATGTGTGCAATAATAATGGTTAACATGATTGATTTGTGAATGACTACCTCATCTCTGTACCCCAGACGTACAATTATCTGTAAAGTCCCTCAGTCGAGGAAGTGAATTTCAGACACAGATTCAACATCGAAGACCAGGGAGGTTTTCCAATGCCTCGCAAAGAAGGGCACCTATTGGTAGATGGGTAAAAATGTTAAAAGCAGACATTGAATATCCCTTCAAGCATGGTGAAGTTACTAATTACACTTTGGATGGTGTATCAATACACCCAGTCACAATAAAGTGACAGGGGTCCTTCCTAACTCAGTTGCCGGAGAGGAAGGAAACCAGTCAGGGAATTCACCATGAGGCCAACGGTGAAATTAAAACAGTTACAGAGTTTAATGGCTGTGATAGGAGAAAACTGAAGATGGATCAACCACATTGTAGGTACTTCACAATACTAACCTAATTGAAAGATTAAAAAGAAGGAAGCCTGTACAGAATAAAAAATATTCCAAAAATGTGGAAAGCAATTCACTTTTTGCCCTGAATAGAAAGTGTTATGCTTGGGGCAAATACAAAAGAACACACTATTTTGTACCACTCTCAATATTATCAAGCATAGCGGTGGCATGCTTGTAATCTTTAAGGACTGAAGCTAAGCACAGGCAAAGCCCATAGGAAAACCTGGTAGAGTCTGCTTTCCACCAGAAAATGGGAGATTAATTTACCTTTCAGCAAGACAATAACCTAAAACACAAGGCCAAATCTACACTGGAGTTGTTTACCAAGAAGATAGTGAATGTTCCTGAGTGGTTGGTTACAGTTTTGACTTAAATCTATTTGAAAATCTATGGCAAGACCTGAAAATGTTTGTCTAGTAATAATCAACAATCAATTTGATAGAGCTTGAAGAATTTTGAAAAGAATAACGGGCAAATGTTGCACAATCCAGGTGTGGAAAGCTCTTAGAGAATTACCCAGAAAGACTGACAGATGAAGTCGCTGCCAAAGTTACATCTACAAACTATTGACTCAGGGGTGTGAATAATTAGGTACAGTTGAAGCCGGAAGTTTACATACACCTTAGCCAAATACATTTAAACTCAGGTTTTCACAATTCCTGACATTTAATCCAAGTAAAGATTCCCTGTCTTAGATCAGTTAAGATCACCACTTCATTTTAAGAATGTGAAATGTCTGAATAAAAGTAGAGAGAATGATTTATTTCAGCTTTTATTTCTTTCATCACATTCCTAGTGGGTCAGAAGATTATATACACTCAATTAGTATTTGTAGCATTGCCTTTAAATTGTTTAACTTGGGTCAAACGTTTCGGGTAGCCTTCCACAAGCTTCCCACAATAAGTTGGGTGAATTTTGGCCCATTCCTCCTGACAGAGCTGGTGTAACTGAGTCAGGTTTGCAGGACTCCTTGCTCGCACACGCTTTTTCAGTTCTGCCCACAAATGTTCTATAGGATTGAGGTCAGGGCTTTGTGATGGCCACTCCAATACCTTGACTTTGTTGTCCTTAAGCCATTTTGCCACAACTTTGGAAGTATGCTTGGGGTCATTGTCCATTTGGAAGACCCACTTGCGACCAAGCTTTAACTTCCTGACGGACGTCATGAGATGCTGCTTCAATATATCCACATCATTTTCCTGCCTCTATGATGCCATCTATTTTGCAAAAGCACCCCCACAACATGATGCTGCCACCCCCGTGCTTCACGGTTGGGATGGTGTTCTTCGGCTTGCAAGCCTCCCCCTTTTTCCTCCAAACATAACAATGGTCATTATGGCCGAACAGTTCTATCTTTGTTTCATCAGACCAGAGAAATTTTCTCCAGAAAGTACGATCTTTGTCCCCACGTGCAGTTGCAAACCGTAGTCTGGCTTTTTTATGGCGGTTTTGGAGCAGTGGCTTCTTCCTTGCTGAGCGGCCTTTCAGGTTATGTCAATATAGGACTTGTTTTACTGTGGATACAGATACTTTTGTACCTGTTTCCTCCAGCATCTTCACAAGGTCCTTTGCTGTTGTTCTGGGATTGATTTGCACTTTTCGCACCAAAGCACGTTCATCTATAGGAGACAGAACGCGTCTCATTCCTGAGCGGTATGACGGCTGCGCGGTCCCATGGTGTTTATACTTGTGTACTATTGTTTGTACATTTGTGGAGAGGTTGAAAAACGAGTTTTAATAACTCCAACCTAAGTGTATGTAAACTTCCAACTTCAACTGTAAATAAGATACACTACATGACCAAAAGTATATGGACACCTGCTCGTCGAACATTCATTCCAAAATCATAGGCATTAATATGGAGTTGGTCACCCCTTTGCTGCTATAACAGTCTCCACTCTTCTGGGAAGGCTTTGCACTAGATGTCGGAACATTGCTGCGGTGACTTGCTTCTACGCAGCCACAAGTGCATTAGTGAGGTCAGGCACTGATGTTGGGTGATTAGGCCTGGCTCGCAGTCGTCGTTCCAATTCCTCCCAAAGGTGTTCGATGGGGTTGAGGTCAGGGCTCTGTGCTGGCCAGTCAAGTTCTTCCACACCGATCTCAACAAACCATTTCTGTATGGACCTCGCTTTGTGCACAGGAGCATTGTCATGCTGAAACGGGAAAGGGCATTCCCAAAATTGTTCCACAAAGTTGGAAGCACAGAATCATCTGGAATGTCATTGTATGCTGTAGCATTAAGCTTTCCCTTCACTGGAACTAAGGGGCCGAGCCTGAACCATGAAAAACAGCCCCAGACCATTATTCCTCCACCACCAAACTTTACAGTTGGCACTATGCATTGGGGATGGTACCATTCTCCAGGCATCCTCCAAACCAAGATTTGTCCGTTGGACTGCCAGATGGTGAAGCGTGATTCATCACTCCAGAGAATGCAATTTTTACTCGCAACGTGCTTCAGCACTTGGAGGTTGCATTCTGTGAGCTTGTGTGGCCTACCACTTCGCGGATGACCCATTGTTGCTCCTAGACATTTCAACTTCACAATGACAGCACTTGCCGTTGACCGGGGCAACTCTTATGGGGCAGAAATTTGACGAACTGACTTCTTGAAAAGGTGGCTTCTATGACATTTACATTTATGTCATTTAGCAGACGATGACGGTGCCACATTGAAAGTCACTGAGCTCTTCTTTAAAGCTATTACACTGCCAATGTTTGTCAATGGAGATTGCAGGGCTGTGTACTCGATTTTATACACCTGTCAGCAACGGCTGTGGCTGAAATAGCGGAATCCACTAATTAGAAGGGGTCACATACTTTTGTATATATCGTGTATTTCTGTAAATGTGCTAACATTTTTTAAAACATGTTTTGACTTTGTCATTTTGAGGTATTGTGTGTCGATGGGTGATACAAATAAAGTTTGATCCATTTTGAATTCAGGTTGTAACAAAACAAAATGTGGAATAAGTCAATGGGTATGAATACTTTCTGAAGGCACTGTATATACAGGGAGTACCAGTATTGAGTCATTGTGCAGGGGTAAGAGGTAATTGAGGTAGATGTACACTACCGGTCAAATGTTTTAGAACACCTACTCACTCAAGTGTTTTTCTTTATTTTCACTATTATTCCAGAATGTAAATAACAGTAAAGACATCAAAACTATGAAATAACACATAATGAGATTCTTCAAATAGCCACCCTTTGCCTCGACGACAGCTTTGCACACTCTTGGCATTCTCTCAACCAGATTCACCTGGAATGCTTTTCCAACCATCTTGAAGGAGTTCACACATATGCTGAGCACTTGTTGGCTGCTTTTCCTTCACTCTGTGGTACGACTCATCAAAAAGCATCTCAGGTTGGTTGAGGTCGGGGTCATCTGATGCAGCACTCCATCACTCTCCTTCTTGGTAAAATAGCCCTTACACAGCCTGCAGGTGTGTTGGGGTATTGTCTTGTTGAAAAACAAATGATAGTCCCACTAAGCGCAAACCAGATGGGATGGTGTATCGCTGCAGAATGCTGTGGTAGCCATGCTGATTAAGTGTGCCTTGAATTCGAAATAAATCACATACAGTGTCACCAGCAAAGCACCCCCACACCATAACACCTCCTCCTTCATGCTTTATGGTGGGAACCACACATGCAGAGATCATCCGTTCACCCACACCGCGTCTCACAAAGACACGGCGGTTGGAACCAAAAATCTCCAATTTGGACTCCAGACCAAAGGACAAATTTCCACCGGTATAATGTCCATTGCTCATGTTTCTTGGCCCAAGCAAGTCTCTTATTCTTATTGGTGTCATTTAGTAGTGGTTTCTTTGCAGCAATTCGACCATGAAGGCCTGATTCACACAGTGTCCTCTGAACAGTTGATGTTGAGGTTTCTGTTACTTGAACTCTGTGAAGCATTTATTTGGGCTGCAATTTCTGAGGCTGGTAACTCCAATGAACTTATCCTCTGCAGCAGAGTCTGGGTCTTCCATTCCTGTGGCGGTCCTCATGAGAGCCAGTTTCATCATAGCGCTTGATGGTTTTTGCGACTGCACTTGAAGAAATGTTCAAAGTTCTTGAAATGTTCCGTATTTACTGACCTTCATGTCTTAAAGTAATGGTGGACTGTTGTTTCTCTTTGCTTATTTGAGCTCTTCTTGCCATGATATGGACTTGGTCTTTTACCAAATAGGGATATCTTCTGTATACCCCCCTACCTTGTCACAACACAACTGATTGGCTCAAACGCATTAAGAAGGAAATACATTTTGCAAATGAACTTTTAACAAGGCACACCTGTTAATTGAAATGCATTACAGGTTACTACCTCATGAAGCTGGTTGAGAGAATGCCAAGAGTGTGTAAATCTGTCATCAAGGCAAAGGGTGGCTATTTGAAGAATCTGAAATATAAAATACATTTTGATTTGTTTAACACTTTTTTGGTTACTACATGATTCCATACAGTATGTGTTATTTCATAGTTTTGACGTCTTCACTGTAATTCTACAATGTACAAAATAGTAAAAATCTAGAAAAAATGTGTAGGTGTTCTAAAAATTTGACCGGTAGTGTACATATACTGTAGCTATAGGGGTGACTAGGCAACAGGATAGATAATAGCGTGTGGTGTGTGTGAGTGTGTATGTGCGTGTTTGGGTGTCAGTGTAAGTATGTGTGAGTGTGTGGGTAGAGTCCAGTGTGTGTGCATGGAGCAAGCGCCAGATAGTGCAAAAATAAGGTCAATGCAGGTAGTCTGGGTAGACATTTTATTAGCTATTTAGCAGTCTTGTTTAGCAGTGTTATGGCTTGGGGGTAGAAGATGTTCAGGGTCCTGTTGGTTCCAGACCTGGTGCAGTGGTACAGCTTGCCATGCGGTAGCAGAGAGAACAGTCTATGGCTTGGGTGACTGGAGTCTTTGACTATATCTTTTGCCTTCCTTTGACACCGCCTGGTATAGAGGTCCTTGATGGCGGTCGGGTGCCTTGCAACAATTGTGCAGCTGTGGAACCTTTTCAGGATCTGAGAGCCCATGCCAAATGTTTTCAGCCTCCTTAGGGGGAAGAGGAGCTGTCATGCCCTCTTCACAACTGTGTGGGCATGTGTGGATCATGTTAATTCCTCATTGATGTGGACACTGAGGAACATAAAGCTCTCGACGCACTCCACTACGGCCCCAACGATGTGGATGGGGGTGTGCTCGCCCCTTTGTCTCCTGTAGTCCACGATCAGCTCCTTTGTCTTGCTGATGTTAAGGTTGTTGTACTGGCACCACACTGCCAGGTCTCTGAACTCTTCCCTATAGGCTGTCTCATTGTTGTCAGTGATCTGTCCTACAATCATTGTGTCGTCAACAGATTTGATGATGGTGTTGGAGTCATGCGCAGCCATGCAGTCGTGGGTGAACAAGGAGTAGAGTAGAGGACTAAGCACACACCCCTAAGAGGCCTCCGTGTTGATGGTCAGTGTGGGCGGATGTGTTGTTGCCTACCCTCATGGCTTGGGGGCGTCTCATCAAGAAGTCCAGGAAATCCAGGATACAGTTGCAGAGGGAGGTGTTCAGTCCTGAGCTTGGTGATGAGCTTGGATGGGACTATGGTGTTGAATGCTGATCTGTAGTCAATGAACAGCATTATTACATAGGTAATCCTTTTGTCCAGGTGGGTGAGGGCAGTGTGGAGTGCAATAGAGATTGCATCATCTGTGATTCTGTTGGGGCGGTTTGCGAATTGAAGTGGATCCAGGGTGTCTGTGTTGATGTGAGCCATGACCAGCCTTTCAAAGCATTTCATGGTTATAGATGTGACAGTTACAGGGTGATAGTCATTTAGGCAGGTTATCTTGGACTTCTTGGGCACGGGGACTATAGTGGTCTGCTTGAAACAAGTTTGTATTACAGACCGGGTCAGGGATAGGTTGAAAATGTCAAAGAAGACACTTGCCAACTGGTCATCGCATGCTCTGAGTACGCATCCTGGTATTCCATCTGTTGCGAATGTTAACCTGTTTAAAGATATTACTCACATTGGCTACTGGGAATCAGATTACACAGTAGTCTGGAACAACGGGTGCTCTCATATATGGTTCAGTGTTGCTTGGCTCGAAGTGAGCATACTGTTGAAGGTTTTTAGATCATACTGATGATCCATTGTATGGTCATACTATGGATCATTTAGCTATTTGAGAAATTTTTTAGAACACCTTTAGGTATAAAAAAAATCTCTCTATATATTTGGCCTTTACTACTAAAGCCCATAGAAACACATTCTATAACTCATTCATAAACGGCAAAAAGGACAGTCAAAAAATATATCATAAGAAACAAGGTTTTGAAGTGTCTGTCCTAAATCAAGGAGATATAAATACAATTCATGTTTTTTCACATATTTACCTATTTTTTTGGGTAGGCACAAAACTACCTTCATACTTTCCAGTAATTTGCAGCCCAAATGGTTTAGACGCTACCAAACAGAAGTTGATGCATCGACAGTACCGACTTCAGAGGAGTCTCCTGACACATTTGGGGAGGTCGTAGAGCAAAACAGAGAACACCATTGTGTTCGAGAGAGTCTCCCCTTACCATAGAGTGATCATAATACACTGAACAAAACTATAAATGCAAAATGCAACAATTTCAAAGTTTTACAGAGTTATAGTTCAGATAAGGGAATCAGTCAGACTAAATAAATTCAGTAGACCCTAATCTATGGATATCACATGACTGGAAATACAGATATGCATCCGTTGGTCACAAATACCTTAAAAGAAAGGTAGGGGCGGGGATCCGAAAACCAGTCAGTATCTGGTGTGAGCACCAATTTCCTCATGTATCGTGACACATCTCCTTCACATAGAGTTTATCAGGCTGTTGACTGTGGCCTGTGGAATGTTGTCCCACTCCTCTTTAATGGCTTTGTGAAGTTACTGGATATTGGCAAGAACTGGAACACGCTGTCCTACACGTCTATCCAGAGCAACCCAAACATGCTCAATGGGCGACATGTCTGGTGAGTAGGCAGGCCATGGAAAAATGAGGACATTTTCAGCTTCTAGGAGTTGTGTACAGATCATGGCGACATGGGGCTATGCATTATCATCCTGAAACATGAGGTGATGGCGGTGGATCTCGTCATTATATCTCTGTGCATTCAAATTGCCATTGATGAAATGCAATTGTATTCGCTGTCTGTAGCTTATGCCTGCCCATACCATAACCCCACCGCAACCACGGTGCACTCTGTTCTCAACTTTGACATCAGCAAACCGCCAGCCCACAGGGCGCCATCTACCCTGTATAGTTGAAACCAGGATTCATCCGTGAAGAGCGCTCTTCTCCAGCGTGCTAGTGGCCATCGAAGGTGAGCATTTTCCCACTGAAGTCAGTTACGATGCCAAACTACATGACTGTAAATGGTTTCTGACAGTTTGTGCAGAAATTCTTATATTGTGCAAACCCACAGTTTCATCAGCTGTCCTGGTGGTTGGTCTCAGACAATCCCGCAGGTGCAGATTGTCTGAGGTAAATAGATAGCTATGAAAAATGTAGATGAAAACTCTCTTGGTAAATAGTATCGTCTGCAGCTTATCATGAGTTATTCTAACTCAGGCAAGCAAAAACTCGATACACTTCCTTAACATTAGAGATCGCGCACCAGCTGTTGTTAACAAAGAGACACAACCCTCCTCTTTGTCTTGACGATGCATATAAATATCAGCAAGATGTACAGTATATCCATGTCATCGTTCAGCCACAACTCTGAGAAACATAGGATATTACAGTTTTTCAGGTCCCGTTGATTGGATAGCTCATTCAGTTTTTTCTCCAGCTATTGCAGGTTCGCCAATAGAACAGAAGGCAATGGCGGTCTATTTGCTTATCGACGTAGTCTCGTCAGGAGGCCGCCTCACCTGCCTCTATTTTGCCGCCGCTTCCTCTTTTGAAACCAGGGGATTAGGGCCTGGTCCAGAGTAAGCAGAACTTCCAGAGCTGCCGACTCGATGAAGAGGACATTTTCGTACAAATCAAGGTTAGTTAGTTATAGGAAATGATGGCGGAGACATTATGTAAAAAACTTTTTAAGATCTTTTTTAAAATACACACAAAATAGCAGAAATGGTCAAGAGCCACTGCACGCCATCATCCTGTATTCGATGAGAGGGGACAGTCGTTCCCCCCTGGTATTTACACATCAATATCTGGGTGACAGGGAGCAATGTGAGCTTTCTCTCTAATGTTGACTGATCATCCTATAGAATATCATGGTAAATTAGCTTAATACCATAATAAAGTGACATGTCATAGGAGACAATCAGGTAAGGTTATACGAGATGTCACAATGTGCCAGAATGGTGCGGCCAGGTGCTGGCCATATCCATCACTGTGGTAACATCAAGGTTATCATGGGGAACACATTGCCCTGTGATATATAAAGCAAATGAACGAAAGTGCTATTAGGTCGCTGTTTCAGAGACGTGTCGTTTGTCTTGAGCTCTTTGAGGCGGTCACTAACTAAATAGGGGGTTCAAATAATATTTGAAACCATTTCAAATACTGTATCTAGGCTTAATTGAGCTTGCCTGGCGCAACTGAACCAAAATGTAAAATAGTATTAGAACCTGTCTGCTGCCAAAACACTACAGGATATGAGCAGGTGGTTTTATTTCCAACTAATTTACAGCTAATCTGTCTGTTTCCCCTATCATGACTGAATGGTGGCAAATACTGATTTGACTCTCAAATCAAATTACTTGGTGTGAGGAGAGAAATATTGAAAGCTTTATAGAGGATCTAGGAGAGTGTCTCTTGCTTGGTTGTAAGGGTGTATAGGAGATAACGTTTCCCTTTTTAGATTCAGCCCAATTTAAAAATTACACAGAGACAGACTCGGCGAGGATAAAGCAAGCCTCGCTGCTCTCTGGCTGCGCACATGAGCGAATCATCTTTCCATCAAAGTCAGAAATGATTTTCGGAATTCTGCCTTTCTTCAACGTCAGGGAGACTTCATATCTGCACCTGCCCGCCAAGTCATCCTAATGCCTCAGAAACCAATCCCAATTACCACAGTGGAAGAAAATTGGATGGGAACAACTAGAACATTCTTCACCTTAATTAGAGCGCCTACATCTTACTCTACCAACCCATTAACATTAGCATGATTAAAAGCGTCGGTAGTATATGAGACGAGTTGCCCACTTACCCAAAGGCCAGAGGATTAGCCAACAACACCATATGAATCAGCCAAACATTTTGGGACAGAAATTACCGCATAAAAACAAAGCCCAGGGTTTTGAATTAGCTATATGTCACCAGGTCTAGCTGTTAATCTCATTAGTATGAATGGTTTGTTGGATTTTTGGTGATGTGTGTGTCAAGTTCACTGTTTGGCTCAACTCAGTTCTACCTAATGCACTTCAACTCTATGACACCACACTGCTGCTGTTGGGGCTAGCATGGAGGCTAGTCAATGTAAGGAAATTACATAAATGCAAATTCTATCTTCTTGTATTGTATTTCCGACTCATGGAATATGCATGTCCGCTCCCTTGCGGTGTCATTGGAGGGTTTCTTTTAGTACAAAGTGACTGTCAGTGAGCTGTGAGCTGTCAGTGGTGGGCTGTATTACTTCCCAGAGGAAAAAAAGGTCACCCAGAGATTGTATCTAAGGAGCCTGTTAGTGGGGAAAAGAGCTTTGATTCCCTCCCCCATAATTCTTTGAAAGGGGGATGCCTATTCATGCTACCATTCTGTGTGCTATGCATCTCTGGGTTGGGTGGGGTGGGGGGGGGGGGATAAAAGAGAAAAGCGAAAAAGCTGTCCTGATTACCAGCTTGATGACTTTCATCTGAGTCGATGACAAATTGCCACGGTGGCAAGACTGACAAAACGGGAGAGGGGGGGGGCACTAGATTAAAAGGCCTGGGAGGTACTCCTGCATGTCTTTAATTAACAAACACATGTCAAGGGCGACTCAAAAGAGAGCCTGATGATGCCAAAGTGAATAACATGAGCAATTTGATTAAATGTAATTTCTGTATTTGAAGGTTGTTGGACGACCAATAGAGAGGGGACTGTACTAGGTACATAAATACACACACACAAACACACACACACAATCACACACTAGTATTCTTTTGAACTTAACCACATGAATTGGGGTACTTAGAGTACTATATAGATAGAGAACATAGAACCGTATAGTCCCAAGATCTCTAAATATTGTGTGTACATTATTGATTGTTGATTATTGATTGTCATTATTGATTGTTGATGAATCTGATCTGAAGCATTTGTGATTTTAATAAATATTTTATTGTCATAAATGTGAAATGAATATACGTCCCACTGGTCTACTAGGGGTTAAACTGGAAAAATATTATTGCTCAAGTTTGTTTACACTTGTTGTCACAAACACACTCAAGCCCTCTCGAATACTAAAGTGTTTAAATAGTAGAGCTTGACACACATTATTTTGATTAAAAACCTGTTGGTTTAAGGGTGCTTATCACTTCAAGCACTTTCAAGTGGCCACTCCACAAAGATGATATCAATAGTTCTTACTTAGGTCGTATTCACTAAATATACTTGGATGGAGACTGTCAAAGAGGTCCTGGTGAGAGAGGTCAGCAGAAAACTGGGTCACCATCCTAAATGGCACCCTATTCCCTATATAGTGCGTTATGTTTGATCAGGAACCATATATATCGGGAATAAGCTGTCGCTTAGGGCCCCACATCCCAAAAGGAACTCAGTTGGGGTTTCAACTTACTGTTGTGAGAGTTAGAATAGTAGAATACACAAGGTGCAAGTTCGAAATTTGGTTGTGCATCAGCAATTTTTCTTTTGTTATGTCAGTCACTGACATCACTCAATTAGCCATGTCAGTTAACACTTTTTTAAGTGGTATATTAGTCTAGCCAGCTAGCTGAACTTGTAGTAATCATGGCCGAATACCGACTAGTCACGCAGGGCTCTGACCTCCAAATTACAGAGGGCCCTAATCACCCAATGGCAAAAATGGGTAGAATTGAAGGAAATTTGTTATACAAATATAACTTTTTTTCTCCGCCCCATGGCAAAAATGTGCAGAACTGCAGAAAACGTACAGTTGAAGTCGGAAGTTTACATACACTTAGGTTGGAGTCATTAAAACTCGTTTTTCAACCATTCCACAAATTTCTTGTTAACAAACTATAGTTTTGGCAAGTTGGTTAGGACATCTACTTTGTGCATGACACAAGTAATTTTTCCAACAATTGTTTACAGACAGATTATTTCACTTATAATTCACTGTATCACAATTCCAGTGCGTCAGAACGTGTCTCCTACCTGAGCGGTATGACGGCTGCGTGGTCCCATGGTGTTTATACTTGCATACTATTGTTTGTACAGATGAACCTGGTACCTTCAGGCGTTTAGAAATTGCTCCCAAGGATGAACCAGATTTGTGGAGGTCTACAATTTTTTTTCTGAGACCTTGCCTGATTTCTTTTGATTTTCCCATGATGTCAAGCAAAGAGGCACTGAGTTTGAAGGTAGGCCTTGAAATTAATCCACAGGTACACCTCCAATTGACTCAAATTATGTCAATTGGCCTATCAGAAGCTTCTAAAGCCATGACATAATTTTCTGGAATTTTCCAAGCTGTTTAAATGCACAGTCATCTTAGTGTATGTAAACTTCTGACCCACTAGAATTGTGATGCAGTGAATTCTAAGTGAAATAATCTGTCTGTAAAAAATTGTTGGAAAAAATGACTTGTGTCACGCACAAAGTAGATGTCCTAACCGATTTGCCAAAACTATAGTTTGTTAACAAGAAATTTGTGGAGTGGTAGAAAACAAGTTTTAATGACTCCAACCGAAGTGTATGTAAACTTCTGACTTCAACTGTATGTATGTATGTATGTATGTATGTATGTATGTATGTATGTATGTATGTATGTATGTATGTATGTATGTATGTATGTATGTATGTATGTATGTATGTATGTATGTATGTATGTATGTATGTATGTGTGGAGCATAATGTATTTACAGTTTTATTCACATGTTTTCAAGTCTGGTGACAAATAATGCATTCCGATTATTGAGTAGATTGTAATGGACACCTATGATGTGTATAAAATAATTTCTTGAAGGTTGTACTGATTATGATGAGCTAATGCTAAGCTATTTGCCAGATATGTGTGGCACCATGTTTGTTGACATTATACAATGCATTCTGGGTGTCACGTAAACATCTGTCAGACCAAATAGGTTATAACGAGGTGAAGGAATGGTTCACTCATCTTTCGAGTAAACTTCCGGAAGTGAACGATCATAGACAACTCACCCCTTCAACATACATGCTACAGTACAAACATACCTATCTCATCTTGTCTTCTCTTCTTATCTTTGGTTGACGCGAAAAGACAAACATTGTGGCGCGCACAAACTACCCATCGTTAGATTACTTTGATTTTTAGAAAGTGTTTTACTCAATTATTTCGATCAATGGTGAGTTCACCTGTGATGTGATGAATTGTAAATAGTAATTGCTATTAGCTAATTCATATTGGGTTTTCTGTCAGAGGTAGCTAAATATTACCGGTTGTGTTATGTCAATCTTTCCTCAGTTAGCTCTAGGACTAATGTAGCCTATATTTTCCGGGTTGGATAATTGTGTTATACTGTCGCTACTTCTGTGAATGTCTGAACATTGCATCCAAAAATAAACTAGTCACATTCAGGACATAACTTTGTAAGTACTTTGTTTGTGCAAAATGTTTCTGTGTGGCAAGCTCAAACGCTGACTGTTGCGTCAATCGAAACCGGACGTTCTAAATAAGAGTGGTTCACACTGGTTTGAGCGTATGCTCCAGGGACCACTGTAGAATGATCACACCCACTTGTTGGTACGTGTCAAAGTTAAAACTGCAACATTACATTTTTTCATTTTTGGAACTCAGTCAGGGTCTCAACTTACTGTTGAGAGTTAGAATAGTAGAATACACAGGGTGCAACTTCGAAATTTGGTTGTGCATCAGCAGTTTTTCTCTTGTTACGTCAGTCACTCAATTAGCCATGCCAGCTAAACATTTTTAGATTGGTAAGTTAGTCTAGCCAGGTATCTAAACTCATTGTAATCATGGCCGAACCAGGCACGCAAGGCACTTGCCCAGGGGCCCTGACCTCCATAGAGCCCCCATTGATTTTGTTCATCACGCTCACTCAGCTATCGCTTAGGGCCCCCAAAAGCCTGGAGCCAGCCCTGGAATAGGGTGTCATTTGGGACACAACCTGAGTCAGAGATTGAAAGAGACAAATAACCTCTTACAACAGACAGTCTTGAATTACGATATACTTCTATTGTCCACATGTAAATCCACACACACTCCACCACCGCTAAGAGCCCATCACAACGGAAACCTATAAGACTATGCTAACAGTGCAGAAGAGTGTGGAGCTAAGTGTCTCTATTTGTTTAGTTCAGAAGGCTATGACTAGAGGATCCCCAGTGATGTGACTGCAGCTGCCATAAAGCCTGATGCATTCCAGTCAAAGGATGGAAAATAAGCATTGTGACTTATCACAAGGTAGGTAAACAGGCCCTCTGTATGGTGTCCATATTAAGACCGCCTCAGAGTCACAAGGAGTTGAGGTAGGTAGTGACAAAACATACCCATTCAGTCACTGACATGGAGTCTCAAAGTTCAGACTACAACACAGATATGTCATAATTGATTGATCATCCTGGAATTCATCATGAAGTCAGATCTATGCAGTACACACATTATCACACACTTGCTGGGCAGAAATGTGCACACAACCCAAGACAGAAATCTCAGCTACAGAAAACTAGGCCCGACTGAATAAACATATTGGGTCATTGGGGATGCACCTTCCAAATCAGCCCATTTGGTAATTCTAGGGGAATGCTACCAAATACGAATTGAGTGTATGTAAACTTCTGACCCACTGGGAATGTGATGAAAGAAATTAAAGCTGAAATAAATCATTCTCTCTACTATTATTCTGATATTTCACATTTTTTAAATAAAGTGGTGATCCTAACTGACCTAAGACAGGGACAAGGTGTATGTAAACTTCCGACTTCAACTGTAAATTGTCGGCAACAGTGAAATGGGTCTACAATTTTTTTCTGAGGTCTTGGCTGATTTCTTTTGATTTTCCCATGATGTCAAGCAAAGAGGCACTGAGTTTGAAGGTAGGCCTTGAAATACATCCACAGGTACACCTCCATCCACAGATACATCTTCAATCAGAAGCTTCTAAAGCCGTGACATAATTATATGGAATTTTCCAAGCTGTTTAAAGGCACAGGCAACTTAGTGTATGTAAACTTCTGACCCACTGGTTGAGTGGTTGAAAAAATTTGTTTTAATGACTCCAACCTAAGTGTACGTAAACTTCTGACTTCAACTGTATTAGCTACATGGTGACATTCAACCATACATGTTTCAATGAAGGGAAGAGGATTCGAAACAAATAGCTGGATTTCGCTAATGTTAGAACCTCAGGTACAGCTGATGCAAGCAGCAAGAGGGCAGATGACAAATAAGGTGCCAAGCTATGTAAGTTATTTTTCCTGCAAGCCTCCTAGCTAACTTTAGTTTATCGACTGAAACCCATATTTTGTATTGCTGGCAAGCAAAATACTGTGTTATAGTGGGGGTAATATAATTATTTTTCTGTTTGCTAACTTAGCTAGCCACAGTTCCTTCGGAAAGTATTCAGACTCCTTGAATTTTTCAAAATGTTGTTACGTTACAGCCTTATTCTAAAATGGATTCAATAAAAAAAATCCCCAGTAATCTACACACAATACCCCAAATGACAAAGCGAAAACAGTCTATTTAAAATTTTTGCAAATGCATTAAAAATAAAAACATAAATACCTTAGTTACTTAAGTTCAGTCCCTTTGCTATGAGACTCGAAATTGAGCTCAGGTGCATACTGTTTCCATTGATCATCCTTGAGCTGTTTTGACAACATGATTGAGTCCACCTGTGGTAAATTCCATTGATTGGACATGATTTGGAAAGGCACATACCTGTCTATAAAAGGTCCCACAGTTGACAGCGCATGTCACAGCAAAAACCAAGCCATGAGGTCAAAGGAATTGCCTGTAGAGCTCTGAGACAGGAAAGTGTCGAGGCACAGATCTGGGGATGGGTACCAAAAAATTTCTTCTGCATTGAAGGTCCCCAAGAACACAGTGGCCTCCATCATTCTTAATGGAAGAAGTTTGGAACCACCAAGACTCTTCCTAGAATTTGCCACCTGGCCAAACTGAGCAATCGGGGGAGAAGAGCTTTGGTCAGGGAGGTGACCAAGAACCTGATGGTCACTCTGACAGAGCTCTAGAGTTCCCCTGTGGAGATGGAAGAACCTTCCAGAACACCAACCATCTCAGCAGCACTACACCAATCAGGCATTTATGGTAGAGTGGCCAGAAAGAAGCAACTCCTCAGTAAAAGGCATATGACAGCCCGCTTGGAGTCTACCAAAAGGCACCTAAAGACTCAGACCATGAGAAACAAGATTTTCTTGTCTGATGAAACCAAGTTGGAACTTTTTGGCCTGAATGCCAAGCGTCATGTCTGGAGGAAACCTGGCACCATCCCTATGTTGAAGCATGGGAGTGGCAGCATCATGTTGTGGGGATGTTTTTCAGCGGCAGGGACTGGGAGATGAAAGGAGCATAGTACAGAGAGATCCTTGATGAGAACCTGCTCCAGAGCGCTCAGGACCTCATACTGTGGCCAAGGTTCACCTTCCAACAGGACAACCACCCTAAGCACACAGCCAAGACAACGCAGGAGTGGCTTCGGGAAAAGTCATTGAATGTCCTTGAGTGGCCCAGCCAGAGCCCGGACTTGAACCCGATCGAACATCTTTGAGAGACCTGAAATTAGCTGTGCAGTAATGCTACCCATCCAACCTGACAGAGCTTGAGAGGATCTGCAGAGAAGAATGGGAGAAACTCCCCAAATAAAGGTGTGCTGAGCTTGTAGCGTTTATTTTTTATTTTTATTTAACTAGGCAAGTCAGTTAAGAATAAATTCTTATTTACAATGACGGCCTACGCCGGCCAAACCCTAACCCAGACGACACTGGGCCAATTGTGCACCGTCCTATGGGACTCCCAATCACAGCCGGTTGTGATACAGCCTGTAATCGAACCAGGGTCTGTAGTGACGCCTCTAGCACTGAGATTCAGTGCCTTAGACCACTGCGCCACTAGGGAGCCCAAGAAGACTCGAGGCTGGAGTCATTGCCAAAGGTGCTTCAACAAAGTACTGAGTAAAGGGTCTGAATACATATGTAAATGTAATATTTCAGTTTTTATGTTTTTATAAATTTGCAAAAATGTCTAAAAACCTGTTTTTGCTTTGTCATTATGGGCTATTGCAGGCCTGGGTAATTATTTTCAATGGAGGGCCACATTAGAATATATTTGCGGGCCAGAATCATATTACAGGATTATACATCATGTGTATGACTGTGTTGACAGATATATCTACTGTAAATCACGCCCAGAAATGCTACTTTTTTAACTTCACTAGGGTAGTGGGCACTATTTTCACCTCCGGATGAAAAGTGTACCCAAAGTAAACTGCCTGCTACTCAGGCCCAGAAGCTAGGATATGCATAGATTTGGATAGAAAACACTCTAAAGTTTCCAAAACTGTTAAAATAATGTCTGTGAGTATAACAGAACTGATATAGCAGGCAAAAACCTGAGAAAAATCCATCCAGGAAGTGTGGATTTTTTTAATTTTGTAGTTTTCTATTGAATGCCATTACAGTATCCATTGACTTAGGACTCAAATTGCACTTCCTATGGCTTCCACTAGATGTCAACAGTCTTTAGAAATTGTTTCAGGCTTGTATTCTGAAAAATGAGGAAGTAAGACCACTTTGAATGAGTGGACCATTCAGTGTCCCCGAGAGTTTTCATGCTCGCGACCGAGAGCATGACTTTCTTGTTTTCCTTTTATATTGACAAAGCTTTTGTCCGGTTGAAATGTTATTGATTATTATGACTAAAAACAACCTGAGGATTGATTATAAACGTCGTTTGACATGTTTCTACGAACTTTACTGATACTTTTCGGATTCTTTGTCTGTCTGTTGTGACTGCCTTTGAGCCTGTGGATTACTGAACAAAACGCGCAAACAAAATGGAGGTTTTTGGATATAAAGAGGGACTTTATCGAACAAAACTAACATTTATTGAGTAAATGGGAGTCTTGTGAGTGCAACCATACAAAGATCATCAAAGGTAAGTGATTAATTTTATCACTATTTCTGACTTGTGTAACTCCTCTACTTGGCTGGTAACTGTTTGTAATGATTTGTCTGCTGGGCGCTGTTCTCAGGTAATCGCATGGTAGGCTTTCGCCGTAAAGCCTTTTTGAAATCTGACACCGTGTTTAGATTAACAAGAAGTTCATCTTTAAACCGATGTATAACACTTGTATGTTTTATGAATTTTTATAATGAGTATTTCTGGTTTTGAATTTGCCGCTCTGTAATTTCACTGGATGTTGGCCAGGTGGGACGGTAGCATCCCACACCCCCTAGAGAGGTTAACATGCACAAAAATAAACCATATCCATGTTCTCCTTTTGGTAGGTATTTTCATTATTAACCTGTTATGGATAGGGGGCAGTATTTTCACGGCCGGATAAAAAACGTACCCGATTTAATCTGATTATTACTCCTGCCCAGAAACTAGAATATGCATATAATTATTAGCTTTGGATAGAAAACACTCCAAAGTTTCTAAAACTGTTTGAATGGTGTCTGTGAGTATAACAGAACTTATTTGGCAGGCCAAAACCTGAGAAGATTCTGTACAGGAAGTACCCTGTCTGACCATTTCTTGGCCTTCTTGATCATCTCTATCCAAAACAGGGGATCTCTGCTGTAACGTGACACTTCCTACGGCTCCCATAGGCTCTCAGAAGGCGGCAAAAAGTTGAATGGTGGCTTTGCAGGCCCTGGCTGAAAAACATTAGCGCATTTAGATAGTGGTCGATCAGAGAACAGAGACTGGAGGCGCATGCACAAGGCGACCCCATGTTTTTATTATTTCGTCTTTGAACGAAAGCAACGACTCCCGGTCGGAATATTATCGCTTTTTTTACGAGAAAAATAGCATAAAAATTGATTTTAAACAGCGGTTGACATGCTTCGAAGTACGGTAATGGAATATTTAGAATTTTTTTGTCACGAAACGCGTCGGGCGCGTAACCCTTCGTCACCCTTGGATAGTGTCTTGAACGCACAAACAAAACGCCGCTATTTGGATATAACTATGGATTATTTGGAACCAAACCAACATTTGTTATTGAAGTAGAAGTCCTGGGAGTGCATTCTGACGAAGAACAGCAAAGGTAATCAAATTTTTCTTATAGTAAATCTGAGTTTGGTGAGGGTCAAACTTGGTGGGTGTCAAATTAGCTAGCCGTGATGGCCGGGCTATGTACTCAGAATATTGCAAAATGTGCTTTCACCGAAAAGCTATTTTAAAATCGGACACCTCGATTGCATAAAGGAGTTCTGTATCTATAATTCTTAAAATAATGGTTGTTTTTTGTAAACGTTTATCGTGAGTAATTTAGTAAATTCACCGGAATGCTAGTTCTGAACGTCACATGCTAATGTAAAAAGCTGTTTTTTGATATAAATATGAACTTGATTGAACAAAACATGCATGTATTGTATAACATAATGTCCTAGGCGTGTCATCTGATGAAGATCATCAAAGGTTAGTGCTGCATTTAGCTGTGGTTTTGTTTTTTGTGACATTATATGCTAGCTTGAAAAATGGGTGTCTGATTATTTCTGGCTGGGTACTCTGCTGACATAATCTAATGTTTTGCTTTCGCTGTAAAGCCTTTTTGAAATCGGACAGTGTGGTTAGATAAAGGAGAGTCTTGTCTTTAAAGTGGTGTAAAATAGTCATATGTTTGAAAAATTGACGTTTTTGGATTTTTGAGGAATTTGTAATTCGCGCCACGCCTATCATTGGATATTGGAGCAGGTGTTCCGCTAGCGGAACGTCTAGATGTAAGAGGTTAACTTCTTGGGGCTATGTGGGACGCTATCAATAGCAGGTGCATTTCAAGAGCGGCAAATTTGAAACCAAATAAATGTCAAAATTCAAATTTCTCAAACATACAACTAACTTACAGCCTTTGAAAGATAAACATCTCCTTAATCTAACCACGTTGTCCGATTTCAAAAAGGTTTTACGGGGAAAGCATAAAGTTAGGTTATGTTAGGAGAGTACATTGACAATAGCTGTGTGTAATGTATTGTCGATTCAAAGACAGGCGTCACCAAAACCATAAAATCAGCTAAAATTATGCACTAACCTTTTACAATCTCCATCAGATGACACTCCTAGGACATTACGTTAGACAATGCATGCATTTTTAGTTCTATCAAGTTCATATTTATATCTAAAAACAGCGTTTTACTATGGCGTTGATGTTCAGGAAATCGTTTCCCTCCAATACCGGCAGTCAAGTCATGACAACAAAATAATTAATTAATATTAGAAAATATTGGTAAAATATTATATTGTCATTCAAAGAATTATAGATTTACATCTCTTGAACGCAATGGACTTGCCAGATTTAAAATTAACCTTACTGGGAAATCACACTTTGCAATAATCTGAGCACTGCGCCCAGAAAAATACGCATTGCGATACAGACTAACCGCCATGTTGGAGAGATCTAAAATCGAAAATACTATGTAAATAATCCATTACCTTTGATTCTCTTCATCAGATGTCACTTCCAAAGAATCCCAGGTCCATAACGAATGTAGTTTTGTTCAAAAAAGCTCATCATTTATGTCCAAAAACCTCCGTGTTGTTAGCACATGATCTAAGCCAGCCGGACTTCACTTCACGAACGGAAAAAATATATTTACGTTCGTTCAAACATGTCAAACGTTGCATCGCATAAATCATTAGGGCCTTTTTTAACCAGAACATGAATAAAATTCAAGGCGGACCATTGGGTTCTCTTTTAAAACGTTTCGGAATGAGAGTACCCACCATCAACTCGCGTGCAAGGTGTCTAATGGGCCATCACAGTTCCAAGGCTCTTATTCGGTCAGATCTCACTGTAGAAGACTCAAAACACTTTGTAAAGGCTGGGGACATCTTGTGGAAGCAATAGGAAGTGCCAAAACATTCCTCACCCCCTTTGTTTTTCAATGGTATAGGCTTAAAGTCAATTCAACACATCAGGTATCCACTTCCTGTCAGAATCTGTCTCAGGGTTTTGCCTGCCAAATGAGTTCTGTTATACTCACAGACACCATTCAAACAGTTTTTGAAACTTTAGGGTGTTTTCTATCCATATATAATAAGTATATGCATATTGTAGTTACTGGGTAGGATTAGTAACCAGATTAAATCGGGTACATTTTTTTATCCAGCCGTGAAAATACTGCCCCCTATACCCTAACAGGTTAAACATGCAATGAAGAACACAGAGGGAAAAGTACACTGTTCAATCAAGACCACGGACAGAACTCTTGTTAACTTCTTGCCGTTCCCCTAGGATAGGGGGCGCCACAGCGCATTTTGGAAAAAAATCGTTCCCATTTTCAACGGCCTACTAATCAAAGTCAGAAGCTAAGACATGCATATACTTATTTTATATGGATAGAAAACACCCTAAATTTTCTAAAACTGTTTGAATGGTGTCTGTGAGTATAGCAGAACTCGTATGGCAGTCAAAACCCCGAGACCGATTGAACCAGGAAGTGGAAATCTGAATTGTGGACTCGACTTCACAGCCTTCCCTATAAATCACAACGTAAAAAAATGAAAATTGAGCACTTTCCAGTGCTTCCACTAGATGTCCCCAGTCTTTACAAAGTGTTTTGAGGGTTCTACGGTAGAAACTCAGTGAAAGAGACGATGTGGCAATTGGTCACAGTCGGAGGGCCATGAGCATTGTGACGTTGGCGGCCGTGTCTGCCCCCACCTTTGGAAGTTTTTTGAAACACAATGAAATCGTCCCACTTGAATCTGATTGGCTTTCTTGTTGAAACAGGCCCTGACGATGTCTTGATACAACGTTTGACATGTTTGAACGACCCTAACTTACCGTAAACAGTCATTTTGCGTTAGACAGCTGCCGCCCACGGATCGACTTTTGATTACAGCCTTAGGACGCGCTAACAAGAGGAAGCTAATGGAACATAAAGCATGGACTTTTTCGACCGAAAATACATTTGTCATGGACCTGGGACATCGGGAAGGGATTTCTGATGAAGACAACTAAAGGTGAGGGATTATTGGCGATATTATACAATATCAGATGTTACGTGTTCAAATGTTCAAAGATGGCGCCGAGTTAGGTTTTCGAGCTCAATTTCTGGGTATCGCATCCCATTTGATCTCAAAGTGTGATTACCCTGTAAAGTTAATTTAAAATCTGTTTTGACTGGTGTTTTCAAGAGATATTCATCTATAAATCTTAGATTGACAATATATATTAAAAAAATCGTTTTCGAATAGTAATTTATAAAATTGTAGCAGTGTTTACCGGGACGCATTATATGGGAAAATAGTTAGTCAACCTCAGGTGCCGATGTAAAATGCTGTTTTTATATAGAAATATGACCTTTATTGAACAAAAGATTGCATGCTGTGTGTAACATGATGTCCTAGGTGTGTCATCTGATGAAGTTTGTAAAAGGTTAGTGCTGCATTTAGCTGTTTTTTGCCTATATGTGATGCGTGTGCTTGGTTGGAAAATTCATATGATGCGATTTTTACAAAGTACTCCTCTAACATAATCTAATATTGTGCTTTTCCTGTAAAACCTTTTTGAAATCGGACAACGAGGGTCGATTCAAGAGAGGTGTATCTATAAAACGATATGAGACAGCCCTATATTTGAAAAAAAAAATATATTGAATTTCGTTATGCTAATGTCGCTAGGAGTTTTCGCTGGAAAATGATCCCGCTAACGGGATGAGACATTCAAGAGGTTAAAACATTTAAGGATTAGCCCAATTTTTACCTATAATGACATACCAAAGTCTAACTGCCTGTAGCTCAGGCCCTGAAGCAAGGATATGCATATTCTTGGTACCATTTGAAAGGAAACACTTTGAAGTTTATGGACATGTGAAAGGAATATAGTAGAATATAACACAATAGATCTGGTAAAAGATAATGCAAAGAAAAAACAACCGTTCTTTTGTATTTTTTTGTACCATCATCTTTGAAATGCAAGAGAAAGGCCATAATGTATTATTCCAGCCCAGGTGCAATTTAGATTTTGGCCACTAAATGGCATCAGTGTATGTGCAAAGTTTTAGACTACTAGCAAACAGTGAGGATAAACAATAATACAACAATTTACTGTTGTAAATCTCTAAAACTGAAGCTGGTTTCACTATAAAAAAAAAATCCTTAGCATGCCTGATAGACTGTAGGCAGATACTGTCTACCTACCTAGGCTGATTTGTGCGGTCTGGTCAGTGTGCAAAAGCTGATGGTTATGCCATATTTCTTTCTATTTAGCTAGATATTGTTGTACATGTGATCTCTGTACCTGTGCATATGTATGCATGTTCAACGAGTCTACCCTAATGTTGCTGTTATGCTGTCTCGGTTCAACTGTTGTTCAAACTGTATAATCTTTTTGTTTTTGTCTTACAGACGATATCATGTGGTGCCTGGGCTTCTTCCTGGAGTGGATTCTAGGTACAGAAAGACAATTCCTTTGCCTCCATGTGTCATTGTAGCAGAACTGTATCCCGTGAACTGTATCCCTCTCGAGGGATTAGACATTATGCTGGATTTCAAGCAGATGGCAGTTTGATCATGACAACACTCACATACTTACTGTATGTTTCTTCGGAATGGCAATTTCATCATGACCCCCTATCCCATCATCTGCTGATAACCAGTTCTCTTAGCTACAGATTGTTACACCAAATAATGTGATTTAACCAACATTTTTGGTATCCATTACTGGGAGTTACAGGATAGGTACTGTTTCGGTGAAGCACATAGAATTTTCGACCAACCTTAGCGATGTCGTCTTCGTCCTTGATTATGGGAAACAGGAGTCTCATAAAATGTCCGTGTCCAGTTGCAGAGGGTCAGTTTGAATTTAGAAAATGCTCCGTTATACTTTTTTGCTCCATAAAGTAATCCAACAATATGTGCGCTGCCATCTTGTCTATTTCATGTCTTCTCACTGTCTGATTGAGACAGATCTCTGTCATCATGGCATGCAGTACTTTGGGATGGACACCCACCTGTCTCGATCAATGAGAGAAGACTTGAAATAAACAAGATTTCGGCAAAAATCTTTGCTTAAATCACATTATCTGGTGTAACTGCACTTGTGTGTCTCTATACCTGAGACACATTTGGACACACTGAGCTGTACTACACTGTTCATACAATTTTTGGGGTATGTTACTTTTACCATATAACATTGTTGTTGAATACCCAGTTCTCTTGAGTTAGCATTAAATAGTGTACACTCTCTGGTATTTTAGATTTTTTATAAATAAACAAACATTCTTTGGATATCTGAATGTCTAGCATATGTTTGATGCTACAGAGCCCTATACAGCTTATATACATATTTTCTGTAAATACATAAGGGCAGACAAATTTTGTAGATTGATAGAAAATATCCATATTTATTTAGGGTATTTATTTAGGGCTCTCCAACCCTGTTTCTGGAGAGCTACCATCCTGCAGGTTTTCATTCCAACCCTAATCTAGAACACCTGATTCTAATTATCAGATAGTTGATAAGCTGAACCAGGTTAGTTTCAATTTTGTTTGTAGCGAAAACCTACAGAAGGGTAGCTCCACAGCAACAGGGTTTGAGGCCCCTGTTCTACATGGTCTTATGCTGAGCCATACTGCTGTGTTTACACAGGCACCCCAATTCTTATCTTTTTTCCACTAACTGGTCTTAATCACATCAGGTCTTTTCAGAACTGATCTGATTAGTGAAAGAAATATCAGAATTAGGCTGCCTGTGTAAACGCAGCCATAGTCCTTTATCAGGCTTTGGTACGCTGGCAATGGTGGGCTGTGGAAGCTGAGATTCTTTGTGCTTATGGTGATGGGCTTGTCCTGTCTGCGGAAAATGGCCAACTGGATAAGACTGCTGAAAGTGGTGTAGGGCTTCTTAACCACCAACTGTTCAGTTCTATTGCAGAAGATTTGCGGGTACTGCATGTCTCCTGGAAAGGCATGGTTGTGGTGTTAGCATTTTACTATTTTGGTGGAAGGGACTATGAGGTGCCATGAGGAGAAAAGGGACCTCAATCGCACTCATACACAATACATTTACTGTCTAAGCACAACCCTGTACAACCAAAACCCCCCCTTCCTCATCTCAATGTACTATCTGTAAACCTTCTCCAGCCCATTGACTTTGACAGATCATTCTTGTCAATAGTAGCCCTTTACAGGGGAATTTTGTAGACATGTCTTTGCATTGTGTTTTAAAAATCTGCAGAGAAGAATGAGTTAGTTGTATCATTACTGTCAGTGTCCATTGCTGGTTTCTGTCTCACAATCTTGGTGTGTTCCATAACCGCAAGGTGTGTCCACTCCCTTATGTTTGTTTACCCAAAATGCCCCCGCTTTGGACTATTTTTCAGCAAGGCACTGTGGAATCACTCCAGATAACCTGAGTTTTACAAAAAGAAAAAGGTAAAATGAGAAGAGGGGTAGACTAAATTGATGACATGGTCTGGAAGGTACTCTGTGGTCCTCAGGCTATCACGAACCACCTGTAATCCAATAACACAAACACAAACCATACAAACAGTACCCAATTCATGTTTATACAATGCTTAATGGAAATTGAGCTATATTAGCCGTCAGCTTTAAATATTTTGGCCAACTTACCTTCAGCTTGTGCAGAGCTAGGTGTTGGGAGTGCATGTTGGTGGAATCAGATTCTATATCACCTACAACAAAATATACAACAATACACAATTTAACCACCCAATTAATTGTATTGCTCTCTATTAGATGGGCTAGTTAAGCATACCTAATATGGACATTTCAATATTGTCAGCTTGCTGTTAGCTAACTAGTGTCTAAATTGGAAGCAAGATTGCTAGCCAGTTGAGACTGGCTGAGAACCAACTAACCAACCAGACGATTTATACACATGCATCATTGCTACCAACACACAAACAGAGAGTGAGTTTGCTATATCGACAATTCTATTTTTACTAACAGATTGTTTTCCAAACAAGGGTGGACTAGATGGCTACCAAATGTAGATACTCTTATTTGGTAACATCAGCTAGCTTACATTAGCTAACGTCAGTCAAAGATAGAATGAACAAACAAACAAACATGTTAACTCTGCTGAAGGCAGCTACCAGTCAAGCAGTGACTACCATGGCATGGGCGAAATTGATTGACTGTGTGTATACCAAAAGATAGCTAGCTATATGATTTAGCTGATGGCTTTCAAAGTTCAGTACAGGACTGTAACGCTAGCTAGCTAAATTACCCAGCTAGGCTATCAAGCTAGCTAATGTTAGGTTACCTCTAATTGAGAATCTTCCATTTTGTTGTGAAGGAAGATGAAAACGATGGTATCGCATCACTTCTCAGCTGTCGTTGAAATGTATTCCTCATCAGTTCAGCCTGAAAATCCCTCCGAAAATCTTTGGTCACCGCATCATTCTTAATAGTCGCAAACCACTGGCAGAATCACACGGCCATGATGATAAACAGTGAAAAACAAACACAAACATATTGCCTAGAGAAATCCTGAAATTACTGTGTGTTGGTCGTTCGAAGTTAACAACGCCATTATGTACGTTTTTGGGCACACTCTCTCTGCCTAGCGGGCGGTATCAGCATTCGCTATGAATACGGGACTTTGTGGTTCACAAATACACAGGGAGTCGAAACTTCCTGATTCTACCAGTGAAATGAAAATGTGTTATTTCTAGCTTGTGGTTTAGATAATTGTTTGATAAAAAAAAGCTATGTTTTTTTTATGTAGAATTGACTATATGCCGTGGCCGAGCCAGGGTATAATGTCCCTTTAATATGTATATCACCCACTCTGAAATTTCCGTTTACCAACGTTTGGTGGCTGACATTGTTGAATGTGGCCTTTAGTAAAAATCATAGCCTAGGCGTGAATGGCTTTGGTGATGAGGCTGTGATGTCGCCGCATCTCCCTGTGGTACTAAAAAGTTCCTTCTTAGATTGTATGCTCTTGCCCAGAGTAAAGTGTCTTCTAATTTTAGCTTCAGTATATGATTAGATTCATTTGTCTGCTAATTGATGAAATAGAAAATTAAATAACTTATTGATTTGTCGTTGTGGCTGGATATACTGACGTGTCACAGAGAAGCCAATACATTACCCATAGGGTTAGCTCCAGGGAGCAAACACTATGTGAATAACTGTGAGCAATATACAATGTACATTCAAAAAATAATGAGATAAGAAATAATGAAAACAATGGTCCTTATTTAATCAAGCTGTATGGAGGTAGATACCTGCCTAAACATAATGTACACATAGCAGAAATCTATCCCCATATACTGAACACAAGCATGTGTCAAAAACACTATATTTCTTGGGGTTCAAGAGTGCATGTTTGGAATAATGTCCTCAACAGAGGAATGGCAGTGTGAAACAAGTAGAATGCCAACCACATTTAAATTCAATCTTGCTTCTCGCTGTTGGAAGAATGGTATTTTTTATCTCAGTTACCTGTTTCGATTGAATAGGGCTCAAGGAGTCATTCAGCAAACACAAAAGACCTGAGTAATATTGTCTGTGGATGTGGATAGCTCAGGCATTAAAGTGAATATGACTTCTGTGACTCACTCTCAATGTTACAAAATAAATGTGTGAGTGAAACTTGATACCTGTGACTGAAAGAGAACATAGGGGATAATAATTAAATTCTCATTTACATAGTCTTCCATACCACTACAATCCAAGGGGATAATAACCAACTCAAACAAGCAGTACCACTTCAAACAATAAGATACCTTAAACCTCAACATGAGACAGCCTTGGCCTTTGGGAGGGAACACGTTTGATGTGTACACACATTCCCTGCAGAAGTGAATGCATTTATCCCCTGCCGAAGAAACACAGTAAATCATTCTATCGACTTAAACATTCCTTCTGTGGGATATCAGGAACAGTCACACAGAACTCAACAAGAACCTTAGATCATACCCCAATCCATTTCTGAATCATCCCATAGTCTTTGCTTTGCATAGCTAGCTGCAGCCAAGGGCATAATTTACCGCTGCCAGACAATGGACTCATCTCCCCCACTGAAAATGAATGGGCCTCATTCCAAGAATAGGATGACTTCACACAAACTCTTTCCAACAAACCACTTCAGGACACAAGTTAATTCAGGCTGAAGAGGCAAGAATAACACCTACAGTATTGACAGTGAAATGAAAGAAATAGTCTGACCTTATATCAACGCAATATCAAAGCAAGACAACACCGAACTGTCGATACCATAGCAAAGTATTCACAACTTGTGAATTTTAAAGAGATAATATATTATGTAACAGGCTGCCAGCATATACCTGAAAGACTCATTGACGATGTGGATCAATTTCCAAAATGGTTTCTATTTAATAGTGCATTATACAACATGGCTTCCTGGTCCGGTATTTGATACACCCAGATCAAACTTGTTTAATAACAAACAGACACTTGTCTGAAAATTAATGTTGATACCGTAATCTGATTAGTCATTCCATGAAAAATGACGCCTCACATTCATTGTCTAATTCTATTTGGAGGGAAAAAAGCTAATGACAGGGCAAATTGACTCCTATTCATTTCAAGCTATAGTGTAATTGGGACTCGTTTCAGGAAACGAGGCATATGTCGAGCGTCACTACTTCACAGGAGAGGCATTTGAACGTAAACATTTTGTTTTAAAATTAAAATGTTTTTTAGGGGGGAAGAAATGCCTTCTGGAACATGTGAACTTTCATGTGCTTTAATAATAAATGTATGCCATTTGTAAATACAAATACAATTGTTAAATTACGAGCGTAGTTGTTTTAGCCACGGAAAAAGAAAAGGAACCTTCCCGCTAGCCATGGCTGAGATAATGGATGGGCTGGGCATGCCCGAGAGATGAGTTTGGATTGGTCTGCCATGTAGCACGCTTCTGTCTATAACATGAGCTGCTCAATATGTGTAGGTAATCCTTTCTAATGCAGCTTTTTTGAACAATACTACGAAGAACTGCAAAAGTGTTGTTAATGTTCACCACTTTCTGGAGGACCGAGGTTTGAAATCAGTGGAATGACCAGTGGAAGCAGAGTATGATAGCTAAGGAGGTGGAGAAAATTCAGGCGTTTGATTGCAAATATGCGGAGAGAGTCGAAAAGAGAACACACAGAAGGCTGTTGTATAAAACACCTGTCTCCAGATTACATCTTCAAACTAAAGGCAACCAAGGTATCCATGACAAGGAGGGAGAAGCGTTCATCGTTCAAGAGAGTCTAGCTAGCTACATTTTCAAATATCATATTTTTCTAATTTTGTCAGAAAGTATTTTTCATTGCAAGTTAAAGCGTACTGTTAGCTAGCTAGCTAATGTTAGCGGGCTGGTTCGCTAGCTAACATTACGTGTATGATTTGTGTAGTATTATTATTCGTATCTCAGAGCCATTTGCATTGCTAGTAATAGCCTAATGTTAATTGGCTAGCTAACATTGAACCTAGTTGGTTAGCTTTAGCTACCTGTAGATTCATGCAGGGTACTAACATTATGAGTTAGGATTATGGTTCATTGTTTAGCTAGCTAGCTAAATGTCTAAAGAAAAGATTCCACTATGCAAGTAAACATTTCACTGTACCGTTTACACCTTCTGTATCCTGTGCATGTGACAAATAAACTTAGATTTAATTTGATAGAGTGTGTGTTCACCAGAGATGTTAATGTGAAGAACAACATGGCCTGCACCAAAGTCAAATAAGGATATAACGTTAGGCCAACGAGACAGTGTCCAAGTTCTAAAATTCTTCGGTAAAATACCCTGCTTTTTTTTCGTCACACTCCCAACCGTAAGCTATTTTCTGTAATTAGCTTGCCATTAAATTGTAAATAATGATCTTGTTTTGAGTTTCCTGTAATAATGAAAAAATTAGCTCATGTTAAGACGTTGTCAGCTATATGATATGGTCATTATTTGAACTGGCTAGCCAGCTAACATAACGTTAGCTAGCTAGCTACCTAATAAGCTAGAAACTAACCAAAACATTGTTTAGAAAGCTGCTTTTAGTTGCCTGGTTTGCTAGATTGACATATACTACATACATTTTTAAACGGATGGTTTACTGGTGTTAAAATACACCAGTTATGCTATTTTGGACCACCAGGCTGCTGATGTCATGCAGCCTGTTGTTTTTGTGTTTATACTTTTTTTAAACGACAACGACAAGTTTGATGTCGGACGACTATAGAATGTTCATGATGTCACTGTGATAACTGTATACAGACTAGAGGTCGACCGATTCTGATTTTTTTTTTTTTTTTTTTTTTTTTTGCCAATACCGATTATTGGGCCCCCAAAAAAAGCAGATGCCGATTAATCGGCCGATTTTTTTTTACACTGTTTTATTTGTAATAATGACAATTACAACAATACTGAATGAACACTTATTTTAACTTAATATAATACATCAATAAAATCAATTTAGCCTCAAATAAATAATGAAATATGTTCAATTTGGTTTAAATAATGCAAAAACAAAGTGTTGGAGAAGAAAGTAAAAGTGCAATATGTGCCATGTAAAAAAGCTAACGTTTAAGTTCCTTGCTCAGAACATGAGAACATATGAAAGCTGGTGGTTCCTTTTAACAATATTCAATATTCCCAGGTAAGAAGTTTTAGGTTGTAGTTATTATAGGAATTATAGGACTATTTCTCTCTATACGATTTGTATTTCATATACCTTTGACTATTGGATGTTCTTATAGGCACTTTAGTATTGCCAGTGTAACAGTATAGATTCCGTCCCTCTCCTCACTCCTACCTGGGCTCGAACCAGGAACACATCAACAACAGCCACCCTCGAAGCAGCGTTACCCATGTAGAGGAAGGGAAAAACTACTCCAAGTCTCAGAGCGAGTGACGTTTGAAACGCTATTAGCGCGCACCCGGCTAACTAGCTAGCCGTTTCATATCGGTTACACCAGCCTAATCTCAGGAGTAGATAGGCTTGAAATCATAAACAGCGCAATGCATTTTGAATGAATGCTTACGAGCCTGCTGCTGCCTACCATCGCTCAGTCAGACTGCTCTATCAAATCATAGACTTAATTATAACATAATAACACACAGAAACACAAGCCTTAGGTCATTAATATGGTCGAATCCGTAAACTATCATCTCGAAAACAAAACGTTACATTGCACAACCTTCAGTGTTATGTCATAATTACGTAAAATTCGGACAAATTGCCCAAAGTGTTGCATATACCCTGACTGCATGCAATGAACGCAAAATGACACAATTTCACCTGGTTAATATTGCCTGCTAACCTGGATTTCATTTAGCTAAATATGCAGGTTTAAAAATATATACTTCTGTGTATTGATTTTAAGAAAGGCATTGATGTTTATGGTTAGGTACAGTCGTGCAACGACTGTGCTTTTTTCGCAAATGCGCTTTTGTTAAATCATCCCCGTTTGGCGAAGTCGGCTGTCTTTGTTAGGAAGAAATAGTCTTCACAGTCGCAACGAGCCAGGCGGCCCAAACTGCTGCATATACCCTGACTCTGTTTGCAAGAGAAGTGACACATTTTCCCTAGTTAAAAGATATTCATGTTAGCAGGCAATATTAACTAAATATGCAGGTTTAAAAAGATATACTTGTGTATTGATTTTAAGAAAGGCATTGATGTTTATGGTTGGAGCAACGTGTACCTAAGCGATTATATGCAACGCAGGACAGGCTAGATAAACTAGTAATATCATCAACCATGTGTAGTTAACTAGTGATCATGATTGATTGTTTTTTATAAGATAAGTTTAATGCTAGCTAGCAACTTACCTTGGCTTCTTACTGCATTCGCGTAATCTCGTGGAGTGCAATGTAAAGCAGGTGGTTGGAGTATTGGACTAGTTAACCGTAAGGTTGCAAGATTGAATCCCTGAGCTGACAAGGTAAAAATCTGTCGTTCTGCCCCTGAACAAGGCAGTTAACACACCGTTCCTAGGCCGTCATTGAAAATAAGAATGTGTTCTTAACTGACTTGCCTAGTTAAATAAAGGTAAAAAAAGAAGATATAATATATATATATATATATATATATACATATATATAAAACGGCCAAATCGCCGTCCAAAAATCGGCCATTCCGATTAATCGGTCGACTAGTATAAACCAGCCTTTAGTCTTGATATCTTTAGTTGTTTAGTACACTACCGTTCTCACTCTGTTCAGCACATGGCCTCATGTGAATCCTTTCAGAGATTGGTGGGGTGTAGACAAAGAGGGCTCTCCAGTAGGTGTATTAAAACATTCAAGGGCCATTTTCTCAAAATGGGGTTACAAGTTTATCAACTTTCAAATCAGAATTACTTTCTCATTGTTCTATAGTGTATGATATACCATTTTCTAGCTCTACTTGTATTCAACGTAAAAAACACGATTTAACATTTTGCTACATAAGACTAAATCAAGCCTGTCTGTCACAATTTTGTGTATTTTAATCATTCAAATAACTTGTTTTCTTGAGGCCCTACAGCTATGGAAAAAATTATAACTGTTCAAGTTGATTGATCCAAAGTCTCCCCTGAGCCAACATTGTCAATGTTTCAGAAGATAACAGGCAATACCGTGTGTGTGTGTATGTGTGTGTGTGTGTGCGTGCGTGAACTTGAATTGAAGCATAATGTACATTCCCTTTGTCTTTGTTGTCATACAATACTTTCAACAAAAGGCTCAGGACACCTTATCAAAAATTCAAGGTCTTACTAGTTCGGATCCCTAAAAGTCAATATAGAACTTCAACAATTTCAACAACTCAATCCCCTACCTCTAACCATACCTCAAACCATAATATAACCTATGATAAACAAACAATTCCCAAGACACACCATCCATCCCTCTTGTGCTCCCTTCATATGAGCAAGATACAGTTTTACTAGGGGGCATCAAACAAACTAGAATGGAACTAGTCAGCAATGATTTAGCTCTTCTCTCTACCTCTGTTTCTTAGCAACCCTACCAGCTGTGTACCATAAAGTGGGAAAATCAAGCCCAAAGGATGCTTCTCATGGCAAGGTGATAGGTCAACAGTGATCCTCTGCTCTGTACCTTGCACTCTCAGGCCCCAGGGGACATACCTGCCTCAGCCCCCTAAAGCCCCGATGTCTTCTGCCCCATCTCTCAAGACAAAGAGAAGTTAAATACTTTCTTATAGTGTGTACACTGACACATCAGACACAAATAAAGGGTGAAGTGAAAGAGTGTCTGCATTTTATACTGTATTTTGGAGAAAAGACTATCAAAAAAAGTCCTAACAGAATATAATTGTTCTGCCACAGCTAGTCCTTTAGAAGGTACACCACTATCATCAACTATTTTCATTCCCTGGATCATAGCATAGCGTTGCCTTCCAAAACCCCACTACCACAACATTCCCAGAGGCCCCAGGCTCCATGATGAGCTCCCCCACTCCCATACCCTCTCCCTGGGGTAGTTTCTAGGATATGATGACCCCCCCCCCCCGTCAGCTCAAATGACCCCCCCCCCGTCAGCTCAAATTCTCTCATCTTCCCACCTCTTTAGCTAGCGAATGCGGCCTCTTCCACTAGCCAGCTTTGCCTCCCTGTTTGTGGTAAATGAGTGGAGATAGTGATTAGATAAGATTGGGACTGACCCCTCAGTGGAGGCATGGCATAGCAGGCCGGGCTCTATGACACTAATCCATTTGAAAGGGAACCTCTAACAGAATGCTAATGAGGGAGCTAGCATGGGTATCATTGTGTGTGTGTGTGTGTGTGTGTGTGTGTGTTTTCTTCAAAAATGTAATGACTTTCGCTATAGGCTTAGTTATTGAAGTTTATTTGCCACCAGAGTAGGAATGATTCAGCCAAGAACTAAAGGGGAAAAAACATCTCGTATCGTAACTGGTGGTGATCAGTAAAACCCAAGTTGCAGATCCACTTGTTTTCAAGTTACAGACTACATGTTGATAGAGCATGTGTACTTTGTACTTCGTGTACTCAGTACAAGTCTGCTTTAGCTCAAATGTCCAGCTGCTCATCCACAGATGTTTTCCGATCTCCTTCCTCTCCTTGTGCTTCTCTATTCACATGGACAAAGGCCCATAGTTATGTGTTTGGCAGGGGAAAGGCTTCATAATACTGCCCTGAAAGCAGCCATTAAAGGAAGAAAAGGGAAATAAGTCCATCCATTAATTGGATGGTTATTCAGGCTTTCAGTTACTGAAAACAGGCTCTAAAAATAAGCTAGACGCAGCACAAGGGTCCTGTCTGTTGTGCCCTACGATAGTCCATTTGACGTGAACGGGCGCTCTGCTTGCCCTGAGGGTTGATGGGCAAAGCACTGTAGCCACTGAAACGTGAACAGACCTATGGGAAAGGAGGACACTACCGTGGTAGGAGCTCATCAACAAAGTCAGTATAATGTTTTTCAGAAGTTTGTAAAATTGCTCAGAAACTGTGATTTCTGTACACGTTCTGGTAAACATAGACAAGACACAAAATGAAAGCTTAGAGATAAAAGTTGACTAAACTAATTAGGAATAAAAGTGATACCGAATTGCATGCCTACTTAGATCACTAATTCAGCCCAGACTCCACACTGGTACTTGCAAATATTTAGTAACTCGAACACCCTGTGCACAAAACGATAATCACCGCACATAATCACTGCAATTATGTCATGTTTACCACCGAGCATCTGTTAAGTGTAAGCACTACTCCGACAACGCCATTCCCACTTGCTTAAATATGCGTCACCAATTTTCAGTCGACACTGTGTAGTTTTGAGTCTTTAATGTATGTTTTCGCAGGCTTGCTGTGACTGCAGCTGATTCTAGGCCAGTGCACTTACCCCAGGCACAGTGCCAAGGCATAATGAGACATTTGGTTCTGAATTTCACAATCTGACAGAATCCATTAAAGCCAAGCAGGGCTGCAGATGCAGCAGCGGCGGGATCAGCCAGGCCAAAGTGATGACTTCCCATTTCCCCCACATTATATCATATATCCCCCTTCTTCTGCTTAGACAAATGACCAGATCCAACTAGGGGGGTCTGTCGGATTGTTTGCACACAGATGCCAAATTATGGCTATCCATGGCTGGCACAGTGGCACTATTGACTCAGTATACATCATTATTAAGAGGGACTTACTGTGTAATAACCAACAGCCAACCAGTGTTGAGATATTCTGACTCAAGCATTGCATGTACAGAAATGTCCAAAATTATGATGATTAAGATGATTATGTACAAGAAATCACACTACATTACTCTGGGATTATCACTGTTATTAATTTTGGCAATTCACATAAAGACTGATAAAATGCAATTCCACCAATCAATCAAAGTATGTTGCATCAAGTAGTGGCCACTGTTTCTTTGAGTGCAAGTATACATATCAATATGGAGACACAGTAAGTTCTTCTTCATTACATAACTAGGAGGACTATCACAGCACATTCTCCAGTATTAAATTAACACTGAGAGTGTTAAATCAACACTGAAAGAGTGGGCAATATACACACTGGAACCAGTCTTAAATTACATTAACACTGAGAGTGTTGAATCAATACTGAAAGAGTGGGGCCATATACACACTGGAACCAGTGTTAAATTAATACACTACTTAGTGTAAAACCTATTCAAATATTTCCCAGAGTGCCTTGCCTTTTGAGTGAATTCTAGAGTTACCAACCATGACTATAATTTTTTGTGACACATACATAGTTGTTGAATTCATTCCTTTCCAATCCTGTGGCCTTCAAAAAGTGAGTTTCTATGTGAATGTTATCATTCAAATTAAACTTATGACAATAAATTACATATCACACACTGATTATTTACAGGCCACATCAAGTAGAGTTTGCAAAATTCCAGTAACTTATCTAAAATACCCAGATATCCAAGTTGAAGGACTCCGGATTCGAAATATCTTCCACCTGGGAGTTCTGGGAAACCTGGGAATTTCAGGAAAGTTCACAGAATTTTGCAACCCTACCTGCAAGCCATATTTTGCTGGCTTGCAAAGTGATGTGTAAATCCTATTGGAATCCACCCAGAGTTGGCTCTCAAACAGTTGAAGCTCTTCTTCACCTACAACTTGAATTCAGAATGCCTGCCAGAGTTAGGAACATTGTGAGGATACTACATAAACCATTCAAACTGTACAACTATTTCAGCAACGGGTTAAAAAAAAAATCAAACTAACAGATTGGATTAGTTTAGAAAAATGTATGTTATTTATCTTTGTTTAGCATAAGATTTATCAATCAATGTACAAGCAAAAACACATTAAAAAAAGATAGAAATCAACCTGCAGTAGATCATGCTTGGAAATATGATAATGATGGGCTTGGTTTTGGTTCAAAGTGACGCGTATGAGTTTCAGGCCCCTGTATTAGGGGAAAACTAGGCCCTCAAACTAAGGCCTTATGAAATACCTATGGTATTGCATTAAATATATACATGTTTTATGATAACATTCACTTAGGTTCTCACTCGAAGTCCACTAAACAAAAAAACGAATGAAGGCAAAGTTCTGACCTCAGCCACGAGGTCAGAACTTCCTGTCATGTCAGAAACAGTGTCATGACACCTAACGTGACAGTTCCTTTTGCTCCTGGGCAACATGCATCACCTCTAGGAATCAACAGATCTGATTGGTCAGCCATGCGAGGGGGTGAGAGGTTAACGTTTGGGAGGCTACCAGGCATAAGGCAAGCAAAAATCTCAGACCCTCTTGTATCCTGAAAGATGATTCAAATGGATGAATAATTGCTCATGCTTCTTAAATACCTACAAAAGGTTCCTATTAAAAGCTGTGGACCTTGTTTCCGTTGACACTGTAGAGTGTTAAAATGAAGTGTTTTGTAAAACCAAAACCAGCGGCAACTGAACTGCCACCATTGCGAAGGAGACAAAACCTTCTTGCTGGAGTATTGAAACACATAATTCTGAGATGTTTTGAAACATTACATGGTGTGTTGTAACAATACTTAAGTGTGTAACACCTTGCCAGGAACTGGGAGCACTACCGGAAAAGGAATGAAATGAACAGATTGTTGGGCTCCCGGGTGGTGCAGTGGTCTAAGGCACTGCATCTCAGTGTGAGAGGCATCACTACAGACACCCTGGTTCGATTCCAGGCTGTATCACAGTTGACCGTAATTGGGGGTCCCATAGGGGGGCACACAATTGGCCCAGCGTCGTCCAGGTTTGGCCGGTGTAGGCCATCATTGTAAATAATAATTTGTCCTTAACTGACTTGCCTAGTTAATTAAAGGTTACATTTTTGTATTAAGTATATGTTGTTGTTTTTTGTTTTTGTCAATTTCAATTTACCCCAGAATTTATTTTTACAGTGTGGCTGTGTGGTTGAGTGGGTAATATTCCAATGAGACTACAATGAAATGTACCATTTTACTGCCCCGGAAGTCAGGGGTTCAATTTCCGCTTCTGCCTGTCCCACTTTGACCCCTCTGTCTCCTCGTGTTTCTAATCTGTCTAAACAAAGCATAAAGTGTAATTCCACAAAAAAGATTCTCCATAGGCCCTTATCCTCAATCAATATTTAGGCTATAAACCATTTGTATTTCTTAACCACTTGATTGTATGAGTGACAGTTTTTTGTGTTTTGATGCTACTATTTCTACAGTGTACAAGCCTGACCGAGTGCTTGGAGAGGAATGAAAAAGGTCCTTTTATCCACTTAACTTTATCGTACTGGAGTTGTACGAGTCCGAGAAGGAACTTTGACTTCACGTACACAAATCTCAGGTTCAACTCAGTAGCCCAGATTGACCTTCTGCACCGCTCTCGTTCCAACTTTAAAAAGTCAACATTGTACAAAGAAACCAATAAAAATGACTAACAAAGACTACAAATAAAGAAAAATAAAATGCATACCACAACTATAGTAAATACACATAATCACTGAGGCCAGTATATGCAGTATACTACATAAAGATTTCACTGACACTAAGGATACACATTGTGATTTGGCTTCCTATCCATAACATTACTCCAGCACTCAATGGGAGATAATGGGAGAGTCACAACCATCCTAATTCCTGCTGCTGGAACCACTTATCTAGTTCAGAGACTGTCAGGAAGTGTGTTTGTGAGTGCAGAGCCTGCAAACAAATGCAGACCTGAGCAATTATCCTGCAGATGAGCGGAAAGCTGAAACCTGATTTGATTATAAGACCACGAAATTCCTCAAGAAAACAGAAATACAGGAAATGCAAATGAGGCCCATCTGCCCAATTTGAGCTCAGGCCCTCACTGAGAGGGAGCTGTCCGCTTAAATGTGGTGCTGAAATGAGCTGTGGTTACTGGCACCTGTTGTGAGTTGCTGATACACTAATACAGTTTAAAAGAGAGAGTGCAACATATAATAAAAACTTTTAAAAAACAGCATTGTGTGATTAAATGGTTCAAATGATCACTTACTCTAATTATTGAAAGAATTATTATTTATTTTTTTCAACCTGTTTGGAATGCAATAAACTTGAGAGACAAGCAACACATATCTGAAACATGAGCTTAAAATGTCAAATTCTATAAATAGATATGGATGTGTTTAACAAAACAAATAAGCAATTAGAGTGACTTATTTTGACGTATTCTACATGTTATACTAGTGATCAGAGTGATGAAATCTTGTAAATTGTTATCTAAAAACATGGTGCAGTTAAACAATATCTATTGTTTGTTTCTCATCCAAACTGCTATATAAATACACATGAAGTGCAAACACTTACCTTGCCAACATACAGCGGTTCTTCACCTGTGTACTCCTCCAGGACAAAGAATTGGTTCCATACCCAGCTGCGTTTGTGCCTCCGAAGCAGCTCCCCTGGGCCTCCAGCAGTGTGCTGGGCCTGGTTCTGTGTCCCAGAGGCCCCAGAGGCGGAGATCAACCCCCAGCAGCCCAGCTCCCAGAGGGGAAGCAGCAGAGCCAGGAGAGCACCTGCTCTCCACACACTTCCTGAGCCACACCACCTCATTTAGGCCCCCTCCAACAAGCAACAAGCCCAGGAGAGAGAAAAATCACACAGCGGAGAAATGTCAAAACCCTCAGGGCCTGATCCCCACTGTCCTCCTGACCCAATGTTTTGCCAAAAAGAAAAAGAAGAAGACCGTGGATACAACCCTGAAGAAGATAGTACTTGGATTGGAGAAAAGGGAAAAAGTCAAGCTCTGGGTATTGGAGTGGTGCTGCTGTTCATTGGTCTTGATTGTAGACAAAAGCTGTGGTAATTCCCTTCACTTTGGAGATAGAGGATTGACATTGGGGGTAGATTGAGGGTCAATGGCGACGGGGAAGCTTGCTTCTTCACCACAGGGGTGGAGTAATTGGCACCTATCAGAACAAAGGGATGAGGAGAGCGAGAGAGAGAGAGAGTTAGAGAGAGAGAGGGAGAAACTGCCATCAGCAAAATTGCCTCAGTGACCGCAGTCACTTTAGACACTAAGTAATGTGCTTGCTGATGCAATGATAATTACATTTTTCAACCACTGATAAAGAAATCGAACAAAAATGAATAGACAGTAAATATGGTAAATACAATTAACATAGTATCCTTCAAGGGCCCATAATGTTCTACGTACTAACCTACACTGTACATTCCCATTCCCAACAAAACCCAAATTGAGTGAGGTCAAATGTTAACAAGAATATTGGAGCAAAATGACCTGGCTTATCTATGTACACAAGCAAAGTGATTTCCACATACAGGGGAAAAAATAGTCGGCGGTAGGAATAACAATTAAGTGTCGTTCAGCCTTCTTTCGTGTTGAATTCACACTACTGCAGACTTACCTTTTCCAAGGTCGTTATTTTGTCACATTTTCTTTGTAGAAGGGCACAAAGTAATACCGCTATGGCTCTCCACACAACACTAACAAGGCACCTGATCTGTTTGGCAAGCCCTCATCCACAAGATTAAAAATAAATCTGAGCTGTCAGCAACATGACGGACCGGTTCGTGTTCTGACCTCTACTCCCAGCAGTTTGTGTGTGTGAGGACTACGGAGCGCCATATGAGCATGCAACGCGATCTCTGCCTCAGTCACTCAGCCACCATCATGCTGCTGCATGGGATTGACTACCAACGACCAATCATGCCATTAGGAACTAGTGGAAGTAGTGAAATAGGCTTATTATGATCGATTGTTGTCTAAGCATATATCACACCACATCCCAGCGACACCACCATTGGATAATTACCTGAGCAGTATACTGTGACTTGTTATCTAGTTGAGAGCTGAGCAGGCTTAGCCATAAAAGACTGTAATGAGAGTGTGTAAACACTCGGAAGTCAATCCATTCACTAGGTACATGACCAAATATCACTTGACTTACCAATTCAAGTCAGCCAGAAGAAAACTCACAAAAAAATCCCAAGAGGACTACTGAAACTGAAAGCGAGCTCTTAAGAAACAGAAACCGGGACTCTTGACCATGCATACATCTGTTTCCTCTCTGACCTGTCTTTTTCTCTCCTCTTATAGACTATAGGCAGATACCTTGGCCAATGGAGATAATTACCTTGGCATGCAATGTCCTCTCTCTTCCCACACAGTCTCTAGCACTCATTGTGTTTTCTACTCTTCCTCCCCGGGAGCTAAATAAAAACAGCTAACACCACATCCTGTTGGAAGTCATTTGCTCCGCTCCACTCGTGCCTTAACGAAGTCATTATCAAGTGCTGGTAATTAACACACAGAGATAAATGATGGTATCATGCACTGCTTCAGAAGTGTTTTCATTACATAGCTGTGGCTTTATTTCGGGAGGCAAAAAGAGCAGTGACACTTCACAGAATTTAAATCAGTCTGTTTCCACCTTCACACGGTTATGCTAGTCCTGCTCAAACCTGGTATAAACTGAGATAAAGAAGAGAAGGAGAAGACTAATTAGATGAAATTGCTGCCAACTCATATTTAGCAACATCAATGGTTGTTTCAGTGGAGACATCCTCTAGCAAGAAGGTTCCTTGCAACCATTCAGACCGCAAAGAACCTTTTCCAAGAGAAAGGGATCTTTGAGTAGAAATGGTGCTCCATAGAACCATTGCTTACTTCTAAGAAACTCCCAATAACCCTTTTTTTAGAGTGTAAAGTACACAGAGCGCTTTTTAAAAATTGAACTAGGTAAGTCAGTTAAGAACAAATTGTTATTTACAATGACGGCCTACCCCGGACAACACTGGGCCAATTGTGCACTGCCCTATGGGACTCCTGATCACAGCTGGTCGTGATACAGCCCGGGATCGAACCCAGGTCTGTTGTGACACCTCTAGCACTACGATGCAGTGCCTTAGACTGCTGCGCTACTCAGGATCCCCTGGGTCCCACTTGACCCTCCAACAGACAAACATATCAAGGTGACCTGTTTGTGTCCTGAATGTGAAAAGCCTAATGATGTACGGAATGGAACACACACACACACACACACACACACACACACACACACACACACACACACACACAGGGAGAAAGTAAATGCAAAGTTCCTGCATCCGATTTAATGGCAGGTAGTGGTAGAAAGTGGAACAGATCTGGCTGGAGGGCAGAGAAAACCAAGAGAGCCGTAGAGGCAGAGGCAGGCAGGTTGAGACTGTGGTATTGTGTTGGAGAGGATCTGCCCAGTGCAGGGTCAGGCTAAGGCGAGCAGACAAATTAATGCTTCTTATTGTGCTTAACCCAGAGCCCCACAGAACGGAACTGGGAATGAATTGTGGTGAGAGTCAAGAGCTCGCTGATGCTATGTGCATCAATAAGAAACAGAAGGAGCAAAAGAGAGAGGGATGGAGAGAGGAAGAGCAGATGTTTACAACCTCCAGTGTACAGGAGAAATATCTGTTTTGTTTTGCTTGAAGAATGAAGTTGTCCTCCACCATTTGCACTTGAGGATATAACAAAAGGATATAACAAAAGCATCACCTTACACATCACTGACTTGGAAGGTGTTTAGTTGCTTTAAAATACCAGTAGTAAAAGGGAGAAATTAGAGTGTTGGAGAGACAGTGATAAGGAAATATTCATCTGCATCATGTAGCAAGGGTCTCGGTCTCTCTCTCGCTTTCTCTCTCTCTCTCTCTGAGGTCTCTAATCCCATTTGCCCGCCTCACAATGGGATTAAGAGTGCTTAGTAACCAATCACTAATTTCCGCCCTTTCATATAGCTTGTAGATTTCACAGTGTCTACCGGGGCACAACAAATACACAGCAAAATTGGAAGTGTTAAACTTACTCCCTGTAGTGTTAATTCTAACACTTTTGCTGTGTGTATACAGTATGCATCTGCTCTTAACAGAGTGAATTTAACACTTTCAAAAGTGTTATAATGTTAACATTTAAACAGTGTTTCTATAACCCTATACTAAGTAGAAAATGTACACTGGCTGTGTGAAATTCACAATACACTGGAGTGAAATATTAAGGATTTCACTATACACTGGAGTAAAGCAATAGGCATTTCACTATGCACTGGAGTGAACTAATTAGTATTTCACTCTGATCTGGAATTAAATATAAAATGCACTTGCTCTACTGTGGGGTAAAAAATCACACAATTTCCATCTACAGTGAAGTGAAATATAATGAAATGGTGTAAGGTGTAAAGCCTAATTTGCATATTTCCCAGGGTCCCTTAAAAATGTTTGTGAATTTTAGAGTGGTCCGTGCTATCCAGGATCCTTGGGACTTCCCTACCCCATTGAAGTTAAAATGTAAAATGGTTAAGGTTAGATTTATGGTTAAGGTAACTTTAAGGGTAAGGGTAGGAGTTAAGGTTGGGGTTAAGGGTAGGGACGTCCCAAGGATCTGGATTGCACTGACCATAATAGAGTTACCAACCATGACTGTACTTCACCAAGCTAGTCCTTAGGCAAATGTTATACTTTTTTTTAAACTATGACAATATATGTTACATATTACAAGGTCTTATTTTGATGTCCCCTAACACAGCGGTGTCAGGAATCTCCTGGTTTATAGACCACATCAGGCCTGAATGTCACATTATGCTGACTTGCAAATTAATGCATAATTCCGATTGGAATCCAGACAGATTTAGGATTGCCAACAGTTTGTATTTTTATTCATCCGCATTCAGAATGACTGTCAGGACAATGGAAATTGAAAATGGAGACTACCTAAACCACTTAATCTGGAACAACCATTTCGGTAACAGGTGCAATAAATGCAATAAATCGAACTAACTGATTGGATTAGTTTAGAAAAATAACCTACCCACAGTAGAGCATTCTGGGAAACATGATAATGATGCCTGTGGTTTTGATGGGACTGTTTTACTCACCACAGTGTAAAACAATAACTATGCTCATTAACACCAACACTGAGGCCTCTTTTACACCACTGAGGGTTAATTTCACTCTTACAGAGTGAAATTATCTTCTGAATCAACACTAGAAATGTAACACTGAAAAGTCAATACTGGCCAGTTGTCTGTGTTAGTTAAAATCTGTAAACACTTGCATTTCACTACTCCATCTTGGACCCCTTGTCTGATTGCTATGGCCTCGTATAAGCTCAGTAAGGTTAGTATGGGCACTGGCTTTCTGATATGCAAACAGAGAGAGGGGGTTCAAAGCAACCACTGAGACAACTCCCTATTCACGGAATAACAGAATCTTATAATCCTGATGTTTTACTGAAAACGCAAGAGCCCTAAGAAGTACAGTAGAGATGCTTGTTTTTCTACAGCTGATTTGGAGAAATTTTCAACCAAGTCACTGTGAATTTTGAGGGAACAAGTTGCACTGCAGCACTCCGATCACACAATGGCAAATCACAATCACGTATTGCCATAGAATGGACTGTAAGGGTCTGGTGATAAACACTGCATAACAGACCCATCTATAGGTTCTTGGTAGAATCCTACCCCTTCTCAATTAATATTTTTTTCTAAGAGTGTAACCAAGTGAGACAGCCCACAGAAAGGGTTCAGTGTGGAGGACCATTTGGAGCGTCTATATACACTACCATTCAAAAGTTTGGGGTCACTTAGAAATGTCCTTGTTTTTGAAAGAAAAGCACATATTTCTTGCATGGAATAGCCTTAATTTCTCAGAACAAGAATAGACTGACGAGTTTTAGAAGAAAGTCTTTGTTTCTGGCCATTTTGAGCCTGTAATCGAAGCCACAAATGCTGATGCTCCAGATACTAGTCTAAAGAAGGGCAGTTTTATTGCTTCTTTAATCAGAACAACAGTTTTCAGCTGTGCTAACATAATTGTAAAAGGGTTTTCTAATGATCAATTAGCCTTATAAAATTATAAACTTGGATTAGCTAACACAACGTGCCATTAGAACACAGGAGTGATGGTTGCTGATAATGGGCCTCTGTACGCCTATGTAGATATTCCATTAAAAATCTGCCGTTTCCAGCTACAATAGTCATTTACAATATTAACAATGTCTACACTGTATTTCTGATCAATTTGATGTTATTTCAATGGACAAAAAATGTGCTTTTCTTTCAAAAACAAGGACAATTCTAAATGACCCTCAGATTTTTGAACGGTAGTGTGTATATATATATATATTATTATTTTATTTTTTTATTTAAAATTACAATAACACAATACAAAGACAATGCGAATGGCCGCTCCCACCATGGGTGCACTGGTCAGAGGGCGCCCAAAGGGATTTTCCAAGGGCGGGAAGAACCAAGCCCCTATGGAAGCGAGCTCACCCATAACTACCAGGTCCAGCACACAAACAAGCTCACAGCATGAAACCAAAACATACACTGAACACAAATATAAACACAACAGGTAAAGTGTGGGTCTCATGTTTCATGAGATGAAATCAAATTATCCCAGAAATGTTCCATATGTACAAAAAGCTTATTTCGCTCACATTTAGTGTACAAATTTGTTTACATCCCTATTAGTAAGCATTTGTCCTTTGCCTAGATAATCTATCCACCTAACAGGTGTGGCATATCAAGAAGCTGATTCAACAACATGATCATTCCACAGGTACACCTTGCGCTGGGGACAATAAAAGGACACTCTAAAATGTGCAGTTTTGTCACATAACACAATGCCACAGATGTGCAAAGTTTTGAGGGAGCGTGCAATTGGCATATTGACTGCAGGAATATCCACCAGAACAGTTTCCAGTCAATTAAATGTTAATTTCTCTACCATAAACTGCCTCCAACGTGGTTTTAGAGAATTTGACAGAACATCCAACCGGTCTCGCAACCGCAGACCATGTGCATGGCGTCTTGTGGGTGAGTGGTTTTCTGATGTCAACGTTGTAAACAGAGTACCCCATGGTGGCGGTGGGATTATGGTATGGGCAGGCATCAGCTACGGACAACGAACACAATTGCATTTTATCGATAGCAATTTGAATGCACAAAAGTACCGTGAAAAGATCCTGAGGCCCATTGTGAGGCCCATTATATTTAAGGTATCTGTGACAAAAATATGCATATCTGTATTCCCAGTCATGTGAAATGCATAGATTAAGGCGTAATACATTTTTTTTCAATTGACTGATATCCTCATAAGACCTGTAACTCAGTAAAATCGTTGAAATGGTTGCATGTTGCTTTTATATTTTGGTTCAGTATAAATAGCGAAACGCAAAACATACAATAATCCCATCCCCACCCTCACCTCTGATTGGAGGACCTCAAACATTTATACTGTACGTTTGTGTATATATTTACTTCAGACAGCCACAGATCTTCCATCTTCCCCAGTAAATAATCATTCTACAATTTCCTCTCACAACACATCCTTCCATTCTCCCATGGTGTCTCACTAGGGACTTGAACCTCCCCATCTGCAACATTTCTGCCGAAATTGCCCGGAAAATAAAATGTTTACCCAAGAGCACAATGATATTTACTACTGAATGACTGTGGTCCTTCAAATCCCTCAGCAATACTGTTTGCAGGTCCAACCACACCCTGATATTATAACATAACAACCATTCCTGGACTTGACTCCAAAAACAATCCACCAATGGACAGTACCAAAAGAGATCCTCTATTGATTCTGTTTCCGCATGGCAGAGTCTGCACCGGTCTGACTGTTCAATACCCCAAACATTGAGCACTATTTTTGTAGCAAGAATTTCATATAATAGCTTAAATTGTAAAGAATGAATTGATGCATCCATTGTTGTTTTGTATATCAGTTCATAAACCCAATGCCATGTTATTGAAACATTGAAAAACTGTTCCCAACTATCTTTAATTTTATACACTATAGTTGTCAACATTATTAGTAAAGGAGGCTGTACCTAAACGATACCCATAATATAGGTCTCATATGGGCCAATCGTGATACTGTATGTAGGTGAGTCAGTGACTTGGTCACATAAAAGTGTTTTTCTAGGAAATGTAAAGACTTTTCTTTGATGTAAGCCTGCCAGTGGCTGAGAGTAGATAGCCTTTCAAATCTCTATGGGTTTTATGAAGCATCAGCCTCCAATTGCTTCGCTCCACACCTCTTAGCCTTAGTATAGCCAAAGCAATCCATCTAATGGGGTGGGTTATAGGTTTGTAATATGTACTATCACAGGGGGAGAGTGTAAGTGTACTTCTCCATAATGGGGTAGACACACTGTAAGGAGTCCAAATTAGTATTACTGTCTGAGATGGGGAGGGGCCACAAACCTAAGAAAGCAGAGGCTTGTTTTGTGAAAACTATCCAGGCAGACCTAATTAGAGGACTGAATGAAAGAATCAGTCTTCTGAATAGCAAAATGTATCAACCTGCAACAGCAGACAAACTTTTCAAAAGTCAATTTGATTAGAGAGCAAATTGAGTAATTGCATCACTCCAATTAAAATTAGCTGATTGATTTGTGTTGTGCAAGAAAATGGCTGATTCATAGCAATAAAACAAATCCAATCTCAAGCAACATTAATAATTTAAATTCATTTTCAAACGATGAAAGCATTGCTTATTAATTCGCTCCTGTATTGAATGAGAATTTCCTAAATTACAGTGTGGAGAACCTGAAAAGAATATAGATGAATATGACATCTAAAGTATGAATTCCATGTGGAACACCCACCATTAAAAATAACCCTGATCAGTCCCCACCTTAGCAAGGTCTAGGAGAAGTCTGGCACAATCGTCCGTGCGCTATGCAGTTTGCTCTGCGTATCCCATCTACCATATGATAAAGTACCATACGTAGGTGTATCGACTGTGCAGTGACAAACGACCAATACGTTGTTGTCATCATGGTATGCATGCCAATCATAACTTTTCATTTGATCAATTAGTAGGATGCATTTCATGCTTGATAAGTTTTAATGCATGACATGTGTATTTCTCATTCCAGACACTGCCAAGAGAAGCAGGTTGATAGCCTTAATTGTTATAACTTTTGTATTACCTTTTCTATTATAATGAACATTCTGTCAAATACCCCATAAGTGACCACGGTATTCATACCGTAGTTCGTGGCGTGCTATTCATATTCAAAGACCATACGTTCACAAAACAAATCCTAACATGAATCTGCTAAATGTGCACATGCAATAGTCTACACAAATAAAGTTATTTTGAAACAACACCGCGCATGCATGTTCCAAAATCGGTGCCAAAATGGAGCGTCGCATCATTCATAGCTACATTAAGCCAACATTGAACTGTTGAAGGCTAGAGACTAAGAACAACCAATAGCATATCATAAATAGGTCTGCCACTTATAGCGCTCACCTCCAACTGTGTTGAGAGAAATGAGACAGGAACGGGGGAAGCGAGATATCTCAATCGAATGTTAAAAATGTCTGGCATTAAAATGTCCATGACGCACCATTCACCACAAAACCCTTGGTCAACAAACATATCAGTGAACAGCCGCTGCAGGAAAGCTGTGTCCACTGCATACTGATGACAGAATTAGCGAAATATAACGTAATGTCATGAATTAACCATATGCCAACTTCGTGTCCCAGTGGAATCGTTCTCAACTGCTGCAAGCGACAACTCTGGTGGAAATGCACGTAACATAGGTTTGAATTTACTCACAACTTCAATGATTCGATAAAACTTACCTCGTATTGGCAGGTCGTAAGTTATAAAAGTTGAGCTCTTTCCGTGTTGGCTACCACTAGAG